>NC_073386.1:51687933-52034202 GCF_028641065.1 Leucoraja erinaceus | reverse complement strand
GGAGCCACAGTCTTAGAATAAAGGGGAGGTCATTTAAGACTGAGGTGAGAAAAAACGTTTTCACCCAGAGAGTCGTGAATTTATGGAATTCCCTGCCACAGAGGGCAGTGGAGGCTAAGTCACTGGATGGATTTAAGAGAGAGTTAGATAGAGCTCTGGGGGATAGTGGAGTCAAGGGATATGGGGAGAAGGCAGGCACGGGTTATTGATACAGGACGATCAGCCATGATCACAATGAATGGCGGTGCTGGCTCGAAGGGCCGAATGGCCTCCTCCTGCACCTATTTTCTATGTTTCTATATCAGGCCACATAGCTGGAACCCTCGTCAGGAGAGCTGGGACTATCACATGACAGGGTTTTGGCGGGAGTTGGCGTTGAGTCAGTCTTCAGTTAAATGCTGTGCCCGATAGCAACGGCGGAAACTTTGCTCAGGTCCTTACTAAACGTGTGTGTGTGCCAAAACTGTATTTCTTAATAAAACACTGTATTGTTCACAACGTTTGATCTCTACACTGTCCAAATAATTATATTAAATATTAGAGGTGCATCTGCATCCAAAGCTTCCTCTGGCAGCTCGTTCCACATGCACGCACATAAGTAAGAATTTCATTGTTCCGTTTCGGGGCGTGTCACAATAAAACACTCTTGACTATGGTCTCTGTGTTTCAAAAGTCACCTCACGGGTCCCTTTTGTATTTTTCCCCACTCACCTCGAACCTATGCCCTCTCGTTTAAGACGCCCCTATCCTGGGAAAATGATTGAGGCATTTCACTGGTGTCCTTCATGATTTTATATTCCTTTATAAGGTCTCCCCTCAGCCTCGTACGCTCCAGAAAAACAAGACCTGGCCTTTCAAGATCACGATTCAAAATTCAAGAGATTCAAGGTTCAAGATTCAAGATTCAAGAGAGTTTATTGTCATGTGTCCCAGATGGGACAATGAAATTCTTGCTTTGCTTCAGCACAACAGAATATGGTAGGCATCAATACAGAACAGATCAGTGTGTCCATATATCATTATATAAATATATACACCCATTAATAAATAAACTGATAAAGTGCAAATAAACAGATAATGGGCTATTAATGTTCAGAGTTTTGTTTGAGTTGAGTTTAATAGCCTGATGCTGTGGGGAAGTAACTATTCCTGAACCTGGATGTTGCAGCCTTCAGGCTCCTGTACCTTCTACCTGAAGGTAGCGAGGAGATGAGTGTGTGGCCAGGATGGTGTGGGTCCTTGATGATGCTGCCAGCCTTTTTGAGGCAGCGACTGCGATAGATCCCCTCGATGGAAGGGAGGTCAGAGCCGATGATGGACTGGGCAGTGTTTACCACTTTTTGGAGTCTTTTCCGCTCCTGGGCGCTCAAGTTGCCGAACCAAGCCACAATGCAACCGGTCAGCATGCTCTCGACTGTGCACCTGTAGAAGTTAGAGAGAGTCCTCCTTGACAAACCGACTCTCCGTAATCTTCTCAGGAAATAGAGGCGCTGATGTGCTTTGTTTATAATTGCATTAGTGCATTCAGTGCAATCTTTCCAGCCTGTCCTTATGGGTCAAGCCCTCTAGACTGGGTAACATCCTCGTAATTCTTTTTTTTTGCACCCTTTCCAGTTCCATTCCTGTTGCAGGGTGACCAGAACTGTGCACAGTACTCCATGCATGTCCTTGCACAGCTGTGATATGACGTCTACAGTCCTTGGCACACGTACTCTATTCTTCATTCTAATGTATCAACAAACTATTTCTGTACTCTTGGAAACTTGGGGTGACATATTACAATGACTAAATATATTTACTTCAACCCTTCAATAAATAGTCCAAATCCCAAGCCTACAAGCTATACAAGATGACAGAGCACAGGATTGACTCAAGTTGAAGTGATGTTTCCACTAGTGGGAGAGTCTAGGACCAATAGACAATAGGAGTAGGATTAGGAATAGGCCATTCGGCCCATCAAGCCAGCACCCCCATTCAATATGATCATGACTGATCATCCACAATCAGTACCCCGTTCCTGCCTTCTCGCCATATCCCCTAACTCCGCTATCTTTAAGAGCTCTATCTAACACTCTCTTGAAAGCATCCAGAGAATTGGCTTCCACCGCCTTCTGAGGCAAAGAATTCCACAGATTCACAACCCTCTGTGAGAAAAAGATTTCCTCATCTCCGTTCTAAATGGCTTACCCCTTACCCCTGGTTCTGGACTCCCCCAACATCAGGAACATGTTTCCTGTCTCTAGCGCGTCCAAACCCTTAATAATCTCATGTTTCAATACAATCTCTCTCATCCATCTAAATTCCAGAGTATACAAGCCCAGCCGCTCCATTCTATCAACATATGACAGTCCTGTAATCCCAGGAATTAACCTTGTGAACCCACGCTGCACTCCCTCAATAGTAAGAATGTCCTTCCTCAAATTTGGAGACCAAAACTGCACACAATACTCCAGGTGTGGTCTCACTGGGACCCCATACTAGTGCTCTCTGGAAGGACCTCTGCTCCTACACTCAACTCCTCTTGTAATGAAGGCTTTCTTCACTGCCTGCTGTATCTGCATGCTTACTTTCAGTGACTGATGAACAAGGACCCCCAGATCCTCACCTTTTCGTAACGTGACACCATTCAGATAATAATCTGCCTTCCTTTCTTTGCCACCAAAATGGATAACCTCACATTTAGCCACGTTAAACTGCATCTGCCATGCATCTGCCCACTCACCCAACCTGTCCAAGTCATTCTGCTTCCCCATAACATCCTCCTCACAGTTCACACTGCCACCCAGCTTTGTGTCATCTGCAAATTTGCTAATGTTACTTTTAATCCCTTCATCTACATCATTAATGTATATTATAAATAGCTGTGGTCCCAGCTTCGAGCCTTGCGGTAACCCACTAGTCACTGCCTGCCATTCTGAAAGGGTCCCGTTAATCCCTACTCTTTGTTTCCTGTCTGCCAACCAATTTTCCAATTAGCCTCAGAATTAAAGGATGTTCCTTTAGAGGAATTTCTTTAGTTAATGGGTGGTGAATCCGTGCAATTCTTCACCACAGAAGCCTGTGGAGGACGTCAATGGATATTTTTAAGGCAGAGATAGATTCTTGATTAGTACGGGTGTCAGGGGTTATGGGGAGAAGGCTGGAGAATGGGGTTTGGAGGGAGAGATAGATCAGCCATGATTGAATGGTGGAGTAGACTTGATGGGCCGAATGGTGCAATTCTGCTCCTATCACATGACCATATGATCTTGAACATCTGAAGAACGACTGATGTTAGAAATATAATTAATCAAAGTTTTTACCTTTCATTCTCTTTATTTTTGTCAGAATTGTTGTACTAACTTTGGATTGTTCAAGCAACTAAAATTCTTCCCGAGATTTTCACGTATTATTTCAGTCAAAAAATTTAATTTGGGCTGTATTCTCTGAAAATGCCGGTGACTTTTAGTTTAGTTTAGAGATACAGAGTGGAAGCAAGCACTGCGGCCCACTGAGTCCGCGCCAACCAGTCTACACTTCACACTGCCTCAATGACTAAAGACTTGTCCCACCCTGGTCATTCCTTCTCCCCGCTCCACTCCGGCAGAAGGTACAGAAGCTAGAAAGCGCGCACCACCAGACTCAGGAACCACATCTTCCTCTCTGTTATCAGGCTTCTGAACGGTCCTTCCATAAGCTAGGGTACTGTCCGATTCCCCACATTGGACTTTGTCTCTGGAACTGATGCGCTACAATGCAGAGAACTATATTCTGCACTCTGTATCTCCCCCTGTGTTCTCCCTATTGTACTTGAGTCTGGCTTGATTGTATATATGTGTAGTATTATCTGATCTGTTTGGAGAGCATGTAAAGCCAAAGCTTTTCACTGTACCTCAGCACATGTGAAAATATATTAAATCTCGACCTAATCCATGGTCTTCAGACCAGTGAAGATGAGTCAAGAATTTGGACCCATACCATGCATCCCCATTGGGATTTGATTGCATCAGGGATGTACCAGAAAGGATGACTGAGTGAAAGCACATTTAGAAATACACTGTAAGCCAAGTAATTCCCACATGTTTTTCATGCACAAGAGATAATGCTGCTTCTGTATAGATGGGATGGAAAAATCTGAGACCAAAGGGCTGATACCTTGAATCCTAAAGATAACATCTGTTTCTAGAAATGAAGTTATCCCATACCAAACCAAATGTCTCATATGTGCATCTCATATTTCACTTGGGCAGCCTAGCCTACACCTCAGCGGTATCAATATTGATTTCTCTAACTTCAATTAACCCTTGCATCCCCTCTCTCTCTCTCCGTCCCTCCCCCATCCTAGTTCTCCGACCAGTTTCACTGTCCACCTGATAAAATGTAACTGAATGAATGAATAATGAATGAATTAATTAATTAATTAATAGGTTTATTGGCCAAGTATTCACATACAAGGAATCTGCCTTGGCGCTCCGCCCGCAAGTGACAACATGACATACAGTGAAAGTTGGGAATAACACATAAAACATTAAACATTAATAATAAAACATTATTGATTAAAGGTGAATTAAATAAAATACCAGACCTAAAGGAGGCTACAGATTTTTGGTTATTGAGTAGAGCTGCTAATCGAGGAAAAAGGTTTTTATGTCTGGCTGTGACAGCTTTGACAGTACGGAGTGGCCTTCCAGAGGGAAGTGATTCAAGGAGTTTGTGGCCAGGGTGAGAGCAGTCAATGATCTTAGCCTTGCACCTGTTCTGCAGAGTTACTCCAGCATTTTGTGTCTACCTTCAAATTAAAGTTAGATCCATTAAAAAAAAATGCCATTGTTGTCAGATATATGTAGATAGATGTTCAAGAGGCTTTTAGATAGATACATGGAAGTGCAGGGAAAAGAGGGATATGGATCGTGCACAAGTAGATGGGGTCAGTTTAACTTGTCATCATGTTCGGCACAGACATTGTGGGCTGAAGGGCCCGTTCCTGTGCTGTGCTGTTCTATATTCAATGTAAGACAAGGTTAGGTTTACAGATTGAGGGTAAGGTTAATTTTCCCTTTCATTACTGCTCGTCCCAGTTGAGCGGAACTATGAAGGATTCCTCGGCTGTGTAGAATGAACACAAATCTAGAGCAAGGGATGAATAATAAAAGGACTTGTTTCAAGTTCACAACCATAGCCTAACATTGCATTCTTAACTCCGGGGATAAAAGATGGTCATGGGAAAAGTATTCCAGTCTGACAATGCATTAAGGGATTAAAGTCACACACTATCTCGCTAATGGAAAGTATTCATAAAATCATTTATTTTCTTTTGCCTGGATAGTTCAAGTAATAAGTCAAGTCAAGTTTATTTGTCACATACACATACGAGATGTGCAGTGAAATGAAAGTGGCAATGCTCGCGGACTTTTGTGCAAAAGACAAACAACCAAACAACCAAACAAACTATAAACACAATCATAACACACATATTCTTTTACATAATAAATAATGGAAGGAAAAACGTTCAGTAGAGTTAGTCCCTGGTGAGATAGGTGTTTACAGTCCGAATGGCCTCTGGGAAGAAACTCCTTCTCAACCTCTCCGTTCTCACCGCATGGCAACAGAGGCATTTGCCTGACCGTAGCAGCTGGAACAGTCCGTTGCAGTGGTGGAAGGGGTCTCCCATGATATTGTTGGCTCTGGAGTTGCACCACCTGATGTATAGTTCCTGCAGGGGGGCGAGTGCAGTTCCCATAGTGCGTTCGGCCGAACGCACTACTCTCTGCAGAGCCTTCTTGTCCTCTTTATCTATATCCAGATGGACTAAAGCGAATAATGACAAACAGACGCTTGTCTCGGCCTCAGGGACACAGGTTCGATCCTGACCTCGGCTGCTGTCCGTGAGGAGTTTGCATGTCCTCCCTGTGACCGCATGGGTTTCCTCTGTGCGCTCCGCTTTTATCCCCATACATCCTAAGACATGCGAGTTTGTAGGTTCATTGGCCCTCTGTAAATTCTCCCTATTGTGTAGGGAGTGGATGAGAAAGTGGGATAACATAGAACTAGTGGTCAGCGTGGACCCGGTGGGCTGAAGGTCCTGTTTCCATACTGTGTCTTTCAATTCAATTCACTCCAATAGTGGTGTAGGAGGTTAAAGGCAACTTTGGCAATCTTGTCACTTTGGGGAAAATAAAATTTTATTTCAGACGTAAAAAAAAATACACTTTTGATTCACGTATCTCAGAAGTACGGAAATAGGAGGGTTAGATTACCCATCATGAGTGCTCTGTCATTGAATGGAAACAGAACCTACAAACTCGCAACGTCCTAGGATGCATGGGGATAAAACCGGAGCGCCTAGAGGAAACCCACGCGGTCACAGGGAGGACGTGCAAACTCCTCACGGACAGCCGCCGAGGTCAGGTTCGAACCTGGGTCTCTGAGGCTGAGACAAGCGTCTGTTTGTCATTATTCGCTTTAGTCCATCTGGATATAGATAAAGAGACTTATTCCTGGAACTATCCAGGGAAAAGAAAACAAATGATTTTATGAATGCTTTCCATTAGCGTACGTGTCCCGGAAGTGGCGGCGCTGCCCGGCAGCTGCAACTCCCCTGCAGTCCGTTTGTCTTTTCTTTTTTTTCTGTTTTCTTTGTCCTGTTGTTTTAGTTTATTTTCAGTTTATTTTAGTTGTGTATGTGTGGGGGGAGGGGAGGGGGGAGAAACTTGTTTCTAGTCCCTTCCTTCGGGGGGTTGCAACCTTTTCTTGTCGTATCCCCCCGTCTCCGTCTCCGTCTGCGATGAGGCCTGACGGCTTTCAACTGGGACCAACCTCGAGGCTCCGGAGGCGGAGCCAGGACTTACCAACGCGTGGCTGGCCAATTTCGGGGCTGTGGTGGCGGCGACGCGACTCTGGAGCCTCGGAGGCTCGGCCGCGGGCCCAGTGGACGACAATGTCGGGAGCTCGCAGGTCCCGGGTTGATGACCTGTTCTCCAGAGCTCCCGCAACGACAGTTTCGTCCGCGGGACGAGGGCGGCAACTTCGGCAGCTTCGTCTGCCCCGGACGGCGGAGTTTGAACCGGCCCGTTTGCGGAGCTCGGATTCAGCCGCGGGATTTACTATCACCGGGCGGGGTCACAACATCGGAAGCCTGGATTGCCTCGACGCAGAGGGAGAACAAGGAGGGAAGAGACAAAGACTTTAAGACTTTTTCCTTCCATCACAGTGAGGAGGTGCCTGGTAGACTCACTGTGGTGGATGTTAAACTGTGTTAAATGTGTGTTTTGTTATTTTATTCTATGTTATGACTGCAAGGCATGAAATTTCGTTCAGACTGAAATGTCTGAATGACATTAAAGGATACTTTACTTTACTTTACTTTTGTACGATCATATAACCCATATAACCATATAACAATTACAGCATGGAAACAGGCCATCTCGGCCCTACAAGTCCATGCCGAACAAATTTTTTTCCCCTTAGTCCCACCTGCCTGCACTCGTACCATAACCCTCCATTCCCTTCTCATCCATATGCCTATCCAATTTATTTTTAAATGATACCAATGAACCTGCTTCCACCACTTCCACTGGGAGCTCATTCCACACCGCCACCACTCTCTGCGTAAAGAAGTTCCCCCTCATATTACCCCTAAACTTCTGTCCCTTAATTCTGAAGTCATGTCCTCTTGTTTGAATCTTCCCTATTCTCAAAGGGAAAAGCTTGTCCACATCAACTCTGTCTATCCCTCTCATCATTTTAAAGACCTCTATCAGGTCCCCCCTTAACCTTCTGCGCTCCAGAGAATAAAGACCTAACTTATTCAACCTATCTCTGTAACTTAGTTGTTGAAACCCAGGCAACATTCTAGTAAGATCAGATTAGAGAATTCAGATCCATCACTGATTTTCTGGCACTCTTGGTTCCAGAGCCTTTCTGGTCTGAAGAAGGGTCTCGAACCCGAAACGTCATCCATTCCATCACTCCAGAGATGCAGCCTGTCCCGCAGAGTTACTGCAGCATTTTGTGTCTATCTTCAGTGTCTAACCAGCATCTGCCTTTCTGGATTATCCGTTTTGCTGGACCAATAGAGGTCGCGGCCTTGGGGGGGCCGAGATACCGGCTCACAAAGTCGGCCTCGGAAGTCGTCTGCCGGCTCCGGCCCCAGCCGCAGATTCGACCTGCCGATCGGCCGCGGAAGTCCCGATGAGGTTGGGATTGGCCACCTCACCCGGCCTAGGCTACATTTTTGGAGTAGTGGGGGGAATTTTCTCCGGATTACAGTGGGCGCCGGATCACTAGTTGCTGTAAATTCGGTGGTGGACCTGCTCCACGCATTAATACAATGTCAAACTCAACTACAATGGCGGAATGGTGGAACAGCGGTGGTGTTGGTGTCTTCCAGTGCTTCCAGCGCCAGAGACCCGGGTTTGGTCCTGACCACGGGTGCTTGTCCGTACAGAGTTTGTACGTTCTCCCCGTGACCTACGTACGTTTTCTTCAAAAACTTTGGTTTCCTCCCAAACTCCAGAGATGTACAGGTTTGTAGGTTAATTGGCTTAGTGTAAATGTGAAAATTGTCCTCAGTGAAGGATAATGTTAATTTGTGGGCAGAGCTGGGCGGTGCGGACTTGGTGGGCCAAAGGTCCTGTTTCCGCGCTGTATCTCTAAACTAAAATGAACTAAACTACAATAGGTAGACCAAAGAATGCAGAATAGAGGTCTCAGCATTGTAGCATCAGTTTCATAGAAGCCTGATAACAGAGGGGAGGAAACATGGGAGCTTACAACATGGTCAGTCTGAAGAAGGGTCCTCGACCCGAAACATCACCCATTCCTTCTATCCAGAGATGCTGCCTTTCCCGCTGAGTTTCTCCAGCATTTTGTGTCTCTGGGAACTTGCAAGGCATATTGACTGAAGTGGAAGCAAGGCATCAAAACAAGAGGCACACATGGACAGTACCCTAGCTTGTGGGATCAGTCAGGTTTTAGCAAGCCCCATGACTTAAGATAAGCCAGACCTCATTTCCAACTCCAGTGCTTTTTCCCTTCTGTTGGGCCTTTGTGTTTTCACAGGATGACTGGAAACAAATTGAATCTTTTCCAGATTTTTTTTGCAACTTGCGGTCTGGCAACGATTGTCTCCCTTAATCATGTAGCTGCTCCATGCGTGAACCAAGACCAGAGTATTGGCCAACTCCCTAAACACTGTATCCACCACGTTGTAACATCGTTCACACGTAACTTTGCAGCATAAAATAATGACTTGTGATCTGCACTGGGAATCACGGCTAAGCTATCTTCTGTCACCCTGAACTCATTACCCTCAGGCCTATCTGCGTCATCTCTGTTGATCCCACTTAATGTGACCTAATTCAGAACAGACCGACGTGTTTGCCTTTAACAGCGGGACACAAAGTGCTGGAGGAACTCAACGGGTTGGGCAGCATCTGTGGACAACACTGGCAGATGACGTTTCGGGTCGGAACCTGTCTTCCGTCTGATTGCAGTACGGTGGAGAGAAAGCTGGAATAGAGAAGTGGGGCGGGACTGAGCCTGGCAAATGATAGGTGGATACAGTGTTAAAGAAGGAACTGCAGATGCTGGAAAATCGAAGGTACACAAAAACAAGGAGGTACTCAGCGGGTGCAGCAGCATCTATGGAGCGAAGGAGATAGGCAACGTTTCGGGCCGAAACCCTTGGGTTTCGGCCCGAAACGTTGCCTATCTCCTTCGCTCCATAGAAGCTGCTGCACCCGCTGAGTTTCTCCAGCATATTTGTGTACCATAGGTGGATACAGGATCTTCTGACTCGGGTACCAACCCGAAACGTCCTCTGTCCATTCCCTCCGCAAATGCTGCCTTACCCATGGAGTATCTCCAGCACTTTGTGTTTGGCTCAAGATTCCAGCATCTGCATTTCCTTGCGATTTGTTTTTAATAAATGATTTGAATGATAATTAAAGGCGTCATTTACTAGTAAGCTAAAGCCCCTGTCCCACTGCACAAGGTAATTCAAGAGTTCTCGCGAGTTTTCCTACTGATTCGAACTCGGAGAATGTCCGTAGCGGGTCCGTGGCGGAGGAGTTCGTGGATGTCTCGTAGAGGCTCGTACGAGTAACGGTAGGTACTCGGGAAATCCGTTAAACTCGTGACGTTTTTTCAACACTGTGAAAAACGCCCACGAGTAAAAAAATACTTGTGATGAAAAAAATGGTTACCTTTTACTCGTACGAGCCGCTACGAGACATCCACGAGCGCCTACGGACCCGCTGCGGACATTCTCCGAGTTCGAATCAAGGGAAAACTCGGGAGAACTCGTGAATTACCTCGTACAGTGGGACAGGCCCTTAAGTAATGGTTTAAACCTGGTAGCTTTTCATTCTTACAATTCAGTTACAAAGAGCATGCCAATGTTGGTGAATCATGTACTTAGGGTGGACAGTGTAATCGTCGTAAACCTACAGTACAGAGCACCTATCAATTTGTATTGATTGAAACATACAGCATGGAAACAGGCCCTTCAGCCCTCCAGCTCCACGCCGACTATCAATCACCCGTTCACACTAGTTCTATGCTATCCCACTTTCTCATCCACTCCCTGCACACGCAGTTTTGCAAAGCCCAATTAACCTGCAAACCCCCACGTCTTTGGGATGTGGGAGGAAACCAGAGCACCCGGTGAAAACCCGTGCGGTCACCAGGAGAACGTGCAAACTCCACACAGACAGCAGCCGAGGTCAGAATCGAACCCGGGTCTGTGGTGCTGTGAGACACTGGCTCTATCCGCTGGGCCACTATGCTGGCTTGTTGAATCACCAGGAACTTTTAATAAGAAAATCGGTTAAATTATACAGAGAAAGTAGTAGCATGTGTTGTTGGAGGAATGTGTGTTTACTTCAGAAGGTTTTGAACTCTTCCAAGATAAGACAGAAAACATTGCCTGTGCCGTCATTTCTAGCAGTAGAGGGTAATTCAGATAACATTAAATGAACAATTATACTCATTTGCTTCAATTAAATTATATATAGAACTGAATCTCAAATAACAACAAAGTATTGGAAACTGGTGATGAACTGCCAGTAACTAATTTGGATTAAGCCCACTATGGAGCATTGTTCTTCATGCAGTCAAGTGTGTATAATGGCTCTTTAATAAGGACACACAGGATGTTGAAACCTGGAGCAAAACACAAACTGTTGGAGTATGTCAACGGGTCCGGCAGCATCAGTGGAGACGTTTCAGGTCCTGACCCTTCATCTAGATGCTGCCTGGCCCACTGAGTTCCAGATTGTTTGTTCCTCTGAGGTTATCTGGGCAAAATGGACAAGGTCTGTTTGTTTGGGTACCTGAAACATCGCCCATTCATGTCCCTCCACAGATGATGTCTGACCTGCTGAGTTCCTCCATCACTTTGTGTTTTGTTCTTTAATGGAGCTAGTGGAATTGACCGCTGTGATGAAATAATAGTCACAAGTTCCAGGACCAGAATAAGGCCATTCGGCCCATCAAGTCCACTCCGCCATTCACTCATGGCCGATCTATCTTTCCCTCTCAACTCCTTTCTCCTTCTTCTTCTTCTTCTTGCGTATGGCGTGCACAGCCTAAAGTTGTAGGTCAACTTGTTCTATTTGATCTATTTGTTTGTGTTCGTCAGGTTGATTGCATTAGTCGAAACCAGGTGGACCACATGAAGGTTGCAATCCCCACCACCCCTCCCCTTTCTACTGCCTTCTCCCCATAACCCAACACCCTTACTGCCTTAAATATGCATCTTGAACACCTAAGATGGGACACGACATTTTCCGTCACTTTCTGAATCACATACTCACTACCTCTAAAGTGACATGAATCATTTCTTATCTGTCATTTACCCAGCTTAAAGAATCCTCAACTTTGCAGCAGAAACCGTGTCGGCACGTGAAGTGGAACGATTAACAGTGCTTCTGTCATGCATCAGTCCTGCCTGCACTACGGTGGAGCCCGCCTCCTGTTGAAGACCATCCACAACCACTTCAGATCAAGTAGTTTGAGGCTGGGAAGGGTTCAGAGAAGATTGACCAGGATGTTGCAGGAACCAAAAGACTGAGCTCTAGGGAGAGGTTGAGCAGGCTGGGAGCGCAGGAGGACGAGGTTACTTCCTTGGAGCGCAGGAGGACCAGGGGTGATCTTATAGAGGTGCACAAAAACATGAGAGGAATAGATCGGGTAGATGCAGTCTTTTGCCCAGAGTAGGGGAATGGAGGACCAGAGGACGTGGGTTTAAGGTGAGGGGGGAAAATATATAATGGGGATCTGAGGGGTAACGTTTTCACACAGTATGTGTGGGTGTATAAAACAAGCTGCCAGAGGAGGTCATTAAGGCACGTACTATCGCAACGTTTAAGAAACATTTAGACAGGTACATGGATAGGGTAGATTTGGTGGGGTATGGGATACAAGTAGGCAGGTGGGACTAGTGTAATGGGGTATGTTGGTCGGCATGGGCAAGTTGGGCCGAAGGGCCTGTTTCCATGCTGTAAGACTAATTTAGACTGTCAGAGCAGATACATATTGCACACAAGGCAGAATAATCACAACAAGATTAACTTTTTAATGATGAATAATATTTTGAATTTCAATATTTGCTTCATTTAGATCTTAAGATGAAAACACATCATGGTAGATTGCATTTACACTGCATAACCATTCACTGTGTATAATTGCTTCATCAACTTGGTTTCAGAGATGAAATTCCATTAATCAAGACATAACATTCTCATTCTGGACAGCGACTGTCAAAATAATTGTGTCAAGTTGACAAGGTTATGGGGAGAAGGGAGGAGAATGGGGTTGAGAGAGAAAGATAGATCAGCCATGGTTGTAATGGTGGAGTAGACACGATGGGCCGAATGGCCTAATTCTGCTCCTCTGTCTTATGAGGTTTCAGGCTTCAAGGTGGTTTGTTACGACTCCGTCTTATGCTGCCTAACACAAGAGGATTGTCAACCTCTCACCTGAAGCCTACAACCAGAGCGTGTTCAACTCAAACAGTCAGTTAATCCTCCTCCCAATCTTCTCGCAACTTGCCACCACCCAGAAAAACAGGACAGAAACTGACAGACAGTGCTAAACTAAGTCAAGCTGGACATACAGTAAGTGTGTTGAAATGAAAAGTGTCCCCATTTTGCATGGAAATTGATCAGTTGTTGTCGGGCAGAAATGGCAACATATTATCCCCATACTTGCACATTTGTCTTGGTATTAGATGACCATTATCTCTTTGTGCTTCTGCTAGTACAAATGTCATTGTTCCGTTTCCGTGAAGAAAGCCCAGCGGCATCTCCACTTCGTGAGGAAGCTGAGCAAAGCCCACCTCCCCCCCCCCCCCCCTCCCCCCCCCCATCCACACCACATTCTACAGAGGGACGACAGAGAGCATCTTGAGTAGCTGCATCACTGCCTGGTTTGGAAACTGCACCAGCATGGACCGCAAGAACCTGCAGCGAGTAGTGAGGACAGCCGAAAAGATCATCAGAGTCTCTCTCCCCACCATCTCGGACATCTACACCACACGCTGCATCCGCAAAGCAACCAACATAGCGGAGGATCCCACCCACCCCTTCACGTAAACTTTTCTCCCCCCCTCCCATCTGGCAGAAGGTACCAAAGCATACGGTCCCTCACATCCAGACTATGCAACAGCTTCTTCCCCCAGGCCAACTGACTCAACACTCAGGGACTGATCTGAATAAGCCCCCCTCCCCATCTCTGCTGCTGCATAAACTCTGCACTGCACCCTGGGCTTGTGTACATTGCACTCTGTTGCATTGTTGTCTACTGTCCTGCATTGCTGTTTTGTACATTTTCTATTTACTTTGTTGCATTTTAGTAAGGAAGGTTTTGCACCATATGTATAGTGTAGTATATCTATATATGTAGCATGTTGTCCAATTATGTTCTATGTAACACCGAGATTCTAGGGAAACGCTATCTCATTGCACTGTGTATATGGCTGTAATGACAATCAACCCTTCTGAATCTTGAATCTTCTGGCAATTAAACACTCTTGACCCTTGCCTTTCATTGACTCTACACTTCTGAACCTTGGCTGTGTCCTGCACTCAAGGGCTTTTGCCCTCCACCGAGGCTCCACACTAACCTTCCACCATGGTGAAACGAAGCACTTACTGAAACTACCCTTCATGCGATTAATATGTGTACTGCAATAAAATAACACATGCAATAAATGGAGCATTTGTTTTAATAAGGAGCATGCACTGACTACACGATTCACAGTACAGGAATCAATTCTTAAGTAGCCTCTTTAAATAATTTTGGATAACTTTGCAGATGTTGTTTAGCTTAAGGGCAAGGAATACAAATGCAGACAAATCATTCCATTCATTGTTTGAGTATATATAAGGGATTAGCCATTCAAGGACAATTTCTGTCCATGTTTGCAGTATATTTTTAAACGAGCCACCATACAATATTTTCTCGCTATAAGGACTTCATGGAAACTTGATAGAGGCACAAGAGATTGCAGATACCAGAATCCCAAGCTGAAAACCAACTAGTGGAGGAAGTCTGCAGACTGCAGCTGGCATCTTCCAGCATTGGATTTTTAATAATCCCTCCACAGATGCCGCCTGACTCAGCATCCCGACTTCCTCCAGCGGTTCGCTTTTTGCTCCATGGAAACTTTGAGAATTATGCACGTCAGTCTAAGCTTAGTGGCAGAAAAGAAAAGCTAAATGTGGAAACAAGGAACTGCAGATGTTGGTTAATACACAAAAAGGACACAGAGTGCTGGAGTAACTCAGCAGGTCAGGCAGAATCTCAGGAGAGCTCTCGATCTGAAACGTCACCCATGTATGTTCTCCAGCATTGCTGCCTGCTGAGAAAATCTAAATCATAGTTGAGGAATAAAATAATTCTCCATTCAGATTAATTCGATCCTCGTCTGACTATGTAAAATAATTGGGGCCTCCCTGTTAAATTCAAACCGTTTATTCAGATGCATTGATGTTGAATCGATGTTTATTGTTTTATTAACTTGTTGTTTTAAGGGTCATTTGGTAATCTGTATTAATGTTGTACGGCTTGGATTCTGTCAGGCTTTTGTTTCCGAGCAGGCTTTATGTATTTGAGGCACATTGCAGTTCGTATACTGCGTATTCACTGGAAGTTAGAAGGATGAGAGGGAATCTTGTAGAAACATATAAAATTCTTAAAGGATTGGACAGGCTAGATGCAGGAAAAATGTTCCCGATGTTGGGGGAGTCCAGAACCAGGGGTCACAGTTTAAGAATTAGCGGTAGCAGGCCATTTAGAGGAAAAACCTATCACCCTGAGAGTTATGAATCTGTGGAATTTCCTGCCACAGTGGAGGTTAATTCACTGGATGTTTTCAAGAAAGAGTTAGATTTAGCTCTTAGGACTAACGGAATCAAGAGATTTGGGGAGAAAGCAGGAACAAGGTACTGATTTTGGATGATCAGCCGTGATCATATTGAATGGTGGCACTGGCTCAAAGGGCCTACTCCTGCACCTATTTTCCATGTGTGAAATGATATTATCTACCACCACCGCCTTCAGCCTTCTTTGTTCTCCTTCAGGTTAAGTTCCCTGACATTCCGTGAGAGGGTCCCATCTTAGAACCCCAAAGCCGGCCCAACTTCAGCACACAAGGCAGAAACAGGCAAAGGAAAATAATAGCTGCTTTAAGTTTCCAGTCGAGTGATGGATTTTGTGCTCAATCTTTGTTGGTGTCCATAAATGATAAAGCATAATTCCTCTGTCAGAAACCAAATTACAGGTCAACGTCTTAATGGCTGCATTTACAGACTATGTAAGATCTTGCTGGATTAATATGCTATTGTGGATTGTATGCACGAGTTATACGCCGAGGCTTTGATTTGAGTATAAATATATTAGATAGTTTATTATGTGTGGGTCGATTGCGGGATTGTATTGTTTGCGATACTGACTGCAGTAGCTGTAAACCTTTGCTTTGTTTATCGCTTATTCCACGCATTTCTCAATGCGTGCAACATTTATGAGAGTCTTGCGCTCATACTAAAATTGGATGCAATAATCAGTAGTGAAGTGTACATACTTTTGCCATTGCCCTTCCTTCAACTAAATCCACCTGTAACAGCCTTAGCAATCGAAACAGTGGCCATTTCACCTTCCCCTACACCAGTGATACACCATTATGTTGCCCCTTGTAGTACTGTCCATCATTGATGGATGCCAGAAAGGCTAGAAACCTTCAGGTGAATTACTCACACAACTTTTTCGTGAATGAGTAAAGATGCCTCCCTTTAACATGTGTCCTGCAGTGTGGATGGACTATCCACACTATGCTCTCAGTATAGATGGGATGGTTGGGTTTAGGTAGCCTGTATCCCAGAAAGACCATATCTTCTTACATGCCTCACCCACTCACGAAGTATTGTTACTTAATGCAAGCCATCAGCATAAGTGTCGTATATTAACAGCATATCATCAAGTGTCATGTATTTATAGAAATGACATAATATATTTCTAGTATGCATTGTTAGTAGATATAAACCTGTTGGTGATTTTGACAACTCCAATGAATTATGTTCCACCAGAGTTAGTTTTCTAAGTGGAGAAAGGATAAGAAGTTGGTACTGAGTGGAATGACTGATATTTTTGATTTTATTTCATCGCATTTTTCCTCTGGATTCTTGATATCATGGGGACAACAATCCCACGGAAATGATTGGATTTGCCTGAAGCCAGGTGATTATTCATCTCTTGGTATAATCGCGTGGCAGAAACGAGGGAGGGAGAGAAAGCACACATGAAAGACAAGTACAACGTTGAAGGTATAAACACATTGGCCATGTTTGGTGTATGTTTATTTTGGGGCTATGCAAAGACAGGTGCAAGATGGATATATGATGCCATTTTAGTGCCCAAAGTTGGAAGGCAAGATAATACAGGGAATGATTGTTTGACTTAACTACCAGCAGTGAGGGCTTATACATTTACTGGGTCGATGTGAACAACAAGGGCCACTCTTCACCCATGCTTTGCACAGACCAGCAACCTTGTTACTTTATCAGCTCCTGATAGAGTTCAGATTTCTGAAACCTGTAGAATGAATCCTTCTCCATCAGAGAGAGGACTCTCTTCTGAGCCAGTTCAAAGGTAGCGGTCGAAGGTTCAATCAGGCTCTTCATGGTGATGTCCTTGGTGTAGTGGTCAACGTTGATCTGGAGAAGGGAAGACCAAATCTCAGTGAGCTCTCCTTACACCATACACTGACTTCCACAGACATGCTGTAGAAAGCATGTTATCAGGATGCATCACAGCATGGTTGGGGAACAGCTCCATCCAAGCCCACGAGAAATTGCAGAGAGTTGTGGACGCTGCCCAGACCATCACACCAAACAGCCTCCCTTCCATTGACTCCATCTGCCTCGGCAAGGTCACCAGCATAATCAAGGATAAGTCTCACCCTGGTCACACCCTCTTCTCCCCTCCCCCATCATGAAAACACACACCTCCAGATTCAGGGGCAGTTTCTTCCCAGCTGTTATCAGGCAACTGACCCATCCTACCGCCAACTAGAGAGTGGTCCTGATTCGCTATCTAGCTCATTGGAGACCCTTGGGCTATCTTTGATCGGACTTTACCTTGCACAAAACATTCTTCATGTTATTCCCTTTAACATGTATCTGTACACGGCTCAATTGTAATCATGTGCGGGCCTTCCGCTGACTGGTTAGCATGCGACAAATGCTTTTCACTGGATCTCAGTTGATGCGACAATAAACTAAACTCAAACTCAATGCAAACATCATCATTTTAGCAGCAAGGCAAAGTGCTAGAGTAACTCAGCGGATCAGGCACGTCTCTGGAGATCTTTGGGTGGCACAGTGGGTAGCGTTGCTACCTTGTAGCACCAGAGACCTGGGTTCGATCCCAACTACAGGTGCTGTCTGTGTGGAGTTTGTACCTTCTCCCTATGTCTACGTGGGTTTTCTCCGGGTGCTCCAGTTTCCTCCCACACTACCAAGACATCCAAGTTTGTAAATTAATTGGCTTCTGTTAATCGCGTAGAGTATGGGGTGATTGTGGATCAACGTGGACTGGAAGGGGCTGAAGAGCCTGTTTCCACACTCTACCTCTAAATAAAAATGGATAGGTGACCCTTTGGGTCAATCTGAAGAAGGATCCAGACCCAAAATGTCACCTATCCATGTCATCGAAGGAACTGCAGATGTTGGTTTAAACCAAAGATAGACACCTATCCATGTCATCTAGAGATTGTGCCTGACCCACTAAATTATTCCAGCACTCCGTGTCTTATTTCTAAACTAGCATCTGCAGTTCCTTGTGTCATCGTTTAGCAGCAGCACATCCATTTGGTGTTCTTTGAACAAACTTGTTTCTTTCTGTTGAAAGCTAGTAAAATCAATAGCAAATTCAAAGGATAAAAACTGGATGTTCTCTGCAATCTTCCATTCAACGTGCTTTTTTGAAAAGCTTTTATTGTGTCGACGAAAAGCCAACAAGGAGAGAATATTGCAACAATCAATTGAACTATTTTCAAGAACATGATATCTTATGAAAGGAATTCAAAGATTGAAGTGCCTTTTTCACAAGTAATATAAATTGCCATTTTGTTCTGTTGAACATTAATTAGGCAAGCTTGCAAATATATTTTTTTTACTTTACGAAATTTTGTTCAAACGTTGTCTGTTTGAATGACAATAAAAGGCATTCTATTCTATTATTTGACAATGGAGAATATTTTTTATTCTGTTGAGAAGCTTACAATGAACACCCTCAATCATGTACTTAAGGCAAAGCTAAACCTTCTAGTCTATGACATTTCCACCCCGGGAAAAAGGTTCTGACTGTCTACCCTATCTATGCCTCTCATACTGTCGTTTCATATACTTCTATCAGGTCTCCCTTCAACTTCCGGCATTCCAGAGAAAACAATCCAAGTCTGTCCAACCTCCCTCCCTGTAGCAATTACTCCCAAATCCAGGCACATAGAACATAGAACAGTACAGCACAGGAACAGGCCCATCGGCCCACAATGCCTGTGCCGAACATAATACCAAGACCAACTCTCATCTACCTGCAAATGATCCATATCCCTCTGGTCCATGCATATCCACGTGCCTATCTAAAAGTCTCTAAATGTCACTATTGTATCTGCCTCCATCACCAACACTGGCAGCACGTTCCAGGCACCCATCGCCTTCTGCATAATAAAAAAACTTGCTCAACTATGTAAGAATATAGCTTTCAACAAAGACATTGCCAAAGGTACATGGACAGGAGAGGCTTAGAGGGATATGGGCCAAAGATGGGAAGATGGGACTAGTGCAGATGGAGCATGTTGCACGGTGTGGGCAAGTTAGGCTGAAGGGATGGGGGGCTGTGCCCATGCTGTACGATTCCTTATGTTTTAAAGCATAGCACGTTTTAAAGCACCACTTTTGCTCTTTCCAAACCTCTTTTGGAGCTTCTTTCTCGATGAAGTCTTCATAGATCTTCTTCGCTTTGACGGCCAGCTTGAGAGGTGACTTGGTCGCCTTGTAGTCTTCACAAGCCATCCAGAACTCAATGTTCTCCTCGCTGTGCTCAGATTGGAGGAAAGCCTTGAAGGCAGCCAGACCATCTGGAGGAAAGCAAATGGAAAATGTCTTACGTCTCAGATGGAGCAGATTACTGAAGCATTTTCATGATTTAATCACAAACGTTTGCATGCCGGTGTAACACAGATCTGGCTTCAAGACTCGACATTCTTGGCTACACGAGTTTGCTTCCGATGGACTAGAATGTTTGATAAATGTTTCGATTAAGGTTATTGAGGTTTAACTGTTCAAAGGTCAGCAAAAGGCAAACAACAAATGTGGATAGGACACGTTTAGAGAGATTTGAGCCAAACACAGGCAGGTGTAGATGGGACATGTTGGTCGGCATAGGCAAGTTGGGCTAAAGGGACTGGTTCCACTCTGAATGACTCTTGGACTCTATTACCAGCAGCCTAACGTCTCAGACAACCAGCAAGGTTTGAGTAACTCAAGGGGTCAAGCAGCATCTCTGGAGAACATGGATAGGTGGAGTTTCTGGTCGGGACATTACTTCAAACATCTTAAATCTGAGTTACCTCAGCACTTTGAATCTTTTTTTTGTTGGAAACCGGCATCTGCAGTTCCTTGTGTTTCCAATGTTTGAGTTGAACTCTTGTCAATTACACTCTAAATATTGGGCTAAATCTCATAGAGTTATGGAGCTGCACTGCACAAACCCTTCAGCCCACCTAGACCAAGATGATATATTGTGCTAGTCCCATTTGCCTGCATTTGCTCAATAGAGTGATACAGTGTGGAAACAGGCTCTTCGGCCCAACTTGCCCACACTGGCCAACATGTCCCAGCTACACTAGTCCCACCTGCCTGCGCTTGATCCACATCCCTCCAAACTTGTCCTATCCATGTAAATCCAATAGGCCTCTAAACCTTTCCTATTCATTTTAGTGTAACCCAAGAAAGTGTCAACTTCAGTCTAAAGGTTTCACTGACATAAATTTGACAAAGGAATGATGATACATTCCCTCATGCTCTGACATCCTGAGATAAGGTGTCATTAAGAACTACTAACACAGTAAACCTGGAATCGAATACCAATGTTTGAATATATCAGTGATCCGGTCTTAGAGTTTTGTTCTAAAATGTTCATTAGCAGAAAGTTCAAAGCTATGACAGACACAGAATCAATTGCAGAAGCCCTCGAGGTCGGCTGCAGGAGGCGCCCCTTGGGGAGCGAAGGTGGAGGGGTGAGGAGAGGGACATGGGTTCGCAAGTCAGGGCAGGTGATGGCTGGAGGCCCTGTGGCAGCCTGCGGCTCGCCTGGAATGGGCAACACTCATACAACTAGAGCGCGACTGGACTTTGAAAATGGCGCCAAAACATGGTACCTCTTGCATGTGGGATCAGCGAACTATTTGTGTACACTTGCTAATTGGGAATGTGCTTGCGAATGGCAATAGCCACAATAGGTGCAGTAGTAGGCCATTCGGCCCTTCGAGCCAGCACCGCCATTCAATGTGATCATGGCTGATCATCCCCAATCAGTATCCCGTTCCTACTTTCTCCCCATATCCACCAACTCCGCTATTTTTAAGAGCCCTATCTAGCTCTTTCTTGAAAGCATCCAGAGAACCCGCCTCCACCGCCCTCCGAGGCAGAGAATTCCACAGACTCACCACTCTCTGTGAGAAAAAGTGTTTCCTCGTCTCAGTTCTAAATGGCTTACTCATTATTCTTAAACTGCAGCCTCTGGTTCTGGACTCCCCCAACATCGGGAACATGTTTCCTGCCTCCAGCATGTCCAATGCCTTAACAATCTTATATGTTTCAATGCGATGCCCTCTCATCCTTCTAAACTTCAGAGTGTACAAGCCCAATCTACTGGATTGTTTGTAAGGAAATAATTTGTCAGGATACAAGCACCTTTAAACCATCAATACATTACGTACAGTTCCGATCTCCCACAACAGGAAGGATGTGGAGTCTTTGGAGAGGGTGCATGAAGAGGTTTACCAAAGCAATGTCAGAATTCAGTGGTATTAACTAGACGCAGAGGTGGGGAAAAGATGGAAATACACAAAATACTGGAGTACCTCAGTGGGTCAGGCCACCATCTCTGGAGAACATGGACAGGTGATGCTTCAGGCCGGGGCCCTTCTTCAGATTGAAATATAGATTGTTTACTCTGGAATGCCAGAGGTTGAGGAGAGACCTTATATCATATCATATAACTATTAAAAGTCGGATCTTGTATGTGGATGTGTGCACGTGTGTAATGACATCTTCGCAAAAAATCTACGCGGTAACGATAACATTTTTACATATTCTGGTAGACATTTTTCCCATCGCATTCCAACACACTTCGATACAAAGTTGCAAGACAGGAACACTGGCAGCAACACTCTGAACTTTTCAGTTCAATGGCATCTTACAGCATTTGCAACAATATTGCCATCATAGCTCCTGGCAGCTCAGGAGGGGGAGGGTCAATTGGTATTGTAATTGGGGAAGTGCAATTGGATTTTTTTTCCAACTCCAGTGCTGGGAGAGGCTCACAAGCTATGATCTTTGCTGAGGAGTGTTCGAATCTTACGTTCAGCAACGGGTTGAGTTGGAGGATCACGCCTCCCGTGGGGGTTATAGGTAGGGGAAGGGTGTATAGTGGGAGCACTTGGTCTTGCAAGTATATAAAATTATGAGGGGCATAGATAGGGTTGACAGTCAGAACCTTTTGTCCCAGGGTGGAAATGTCAAAGATTAGAGGGCACAGCTTTAAGGTGAGAGGGGCAAAGTTTAAAGGAGATATACTGGGAAGTATTGTAATCGAGGACACAAGGATGTGGTGAACTGATTTTGGGCATCGAGATACAGTACCGTTGCATTTTAGAAGAATAAGAACTTAAGTAAAAAATGGATGGTGCATTCTTGCATTTAGTGTGGAAGGAATTCAAATAAACCTTTGTGTAAAGAACCAAGTTTTCAGGAGATAATTAATCATATTCTCACACATTGACCACAGTTCAAGATAATTTCAGCAGGCAAATGTATCATGGGTAAAGAAAGCTTAACAGGGTTTTATTTTTCAGGCTGTCAAGATTAGAAGCGTACAAAAGCTGTCTCCTAGCAATAAACTGAAAATGCTCGTGTTGCTTCCCAGCATTGTTCCCTCTGAGACAGTCTGTTTGCAATCTACATCAAGGCAGATTTTATTTTAGTCCAGGAGAATGAGAGAGGTTTCAGATTTAAAAGAGAATTGTCACTGTTGTATCAAAAACTATTTAGCGGAGGAGGGTTGTATGGGGGGGGAGGAGAAATAGCTGGAAAAAAGGCTTGACAATCTGTCTGAAGAAGGGTTTCAACCTGAAATGTCACCTATCCTTGTTGTCCAGGGATGCTGTCTGACCCGCTGAGTTACTCTAGCAATTTGCGTCCTTTTGCCTTCAGCCAAGCTAGCTCAATTTGGCCTCTTGGTTGACATGGACGAGTTGGGCCGAAGGGCCTGTTTCCTGCTGTATGACTTTGGGCAAGAATGATAAACCTTCCTTCCGGTCTGCCTGACTGGGATTCTTCCAAACCCGTCACCTATGCTGCTTGCAGTCGGTGTCCGCTGCTCAATAGGGCAGCACAGTGGCTCAGCGATGGAGTTGCTGCCACACAGCACCAGTGACCTAGGCTCCATCCCGACTACGGGTGTTGTCTGTACGGAGTTTGTATGTTCTCTCCGTGACCGGCATGGAATTTCCCCGGGCGCTCCGGTTACCTCCCACATTCCAAAGACAACCAGGTTTGTCAGTTAATTGGCTTTGGTAAAATTGTAAATTGCCCCTAGTGTGTAGGATAGTGTTAGTGTACGGGGATCGCTGAAGGGCATGGCCTCGGTGGGCCTGTTTCCATGCTCTATCTCTAAATGCTAAAAAAAAAATCTAACCACATAGAAAATGATAACGTGAGCAGTTGATTTTTTTTTTTTTTTTTTAATGGCTTTGGACTTTTAATTTGAGAAAGAGGATATCCAAAATACCATTGAATGGCAAGCTTTAAATAGAATACAAAACAGTAGAGTATGGGAACTGGCCCTTCGGCCCATCATGCCTGCACTAACCATGAGGCCAAGCCAAGTAATCTGTATCCCTCCATTCCCTGCCTGTCGGTGCCTTGGTCATCTTTTGGATGAAGTATCATTATTTTCTGACAGGCAATAGCATGGAAGGGGCTGTGATTTTTATCATAACATCAGATTGAAGAACGCATCACTTACAGCTGTTCATCAGAAGCTTCTCCAGAGATTCGCGCCATTGTTGGACTTCTGTTTGGGATGGTCTGCAAAAGAAACAGCATGTTTAATCAAAAACGCACAACGTCTTTCATGAAGCCCGCTGTTACTTCAGAGTCAATCTGTGAACAGTCTTCAATAACCCACAACTATTCGCACAATTCAGCGTTCCTATCAATGTCCAGACACTGTGGAAATACTTGCAGGAGTCATACATCTGATTTTAGAGGGAGTGCAGAGACGGTTCACCAGACTGATTCCTGGGATGTCAGGACTGTCTTATGAAGAAAGACTGGATAGACTTGGTTTATACTCTCTAGAATTTAGGAGATTGAGGAGGGGATCTTATAGAAACTTACAAAATTCTTAAGGGGTTGGACAGGCTAGATGCAGGAAGATTGTTCCCGATGTTAGGGAAGTCCAGGACAAGGGGTCACAGATTAAGGATAAGGGGGAAATCCTTTAAAACCGAGATGTGAAGAACTTTTTTCACACAGAGAGTGGTGAATCTCTGGAACTCTCTGCCACAGAGGGTAGTTGAGGCCAGTTCATTGGCTATATTTAAGAGGGAGTTAGATGTGGCCCTTGTGGCTAAGGGGATCAGGGGGTATGGAGAGAAGGCAGGTACGGGATACTGAGTTGGATGATCAGCCACGATGATATTGAATGGCGGTGCAGGCTCGAAGGGCCGAATGGCCTACTCCTGCACCTAATTTCTATGTTTCTATGTTTAATGTTATAAATAACAGCCATTTCCCACGAATTATTAGGTTAACATATGGTGAGCGTTTGATGGCACTGGGCCTGTACTCGCTGGAGTTTAGAAGGATGAGGGGACACCTCATTGAAACGTACAGAATAGTGAAAGGCTTAGACAGAGTGGATGTGGAGTGGATGTTTCCACTAGTGGGAGAGTCTAGGACTAGAGGTCATAGTCTCAGAAGTAAAGGACGTTCTTTTAAGAAGGAGATGAGGAGGAATTTCTCTTAGTCAGAGGGTGGTGAATCTGTGGAATTCATTGTCACAGAAGGTTGTGGAGGCAAAGTCAGTGGATATATTTAAGGCAGGGAGTGATAGATTCTTCATTAGTACAGGTGTCAGGTCATGGGCAGTAGGCAGGAGAATGGGGTCAGGAGGAAAAGATAGATCAGCCATGATTGAATGGCAGAGTAGACTTGATGGGCCAAATTCTACTCCTATCACATGATCTTATGAGCGTGGAATCAGGCCCTTCGGCCCATACCGACCATCATGCCTCATCTATACTAGTCCCGCCTGCCCGCGTTTGACCCAAACCCCTCTAAACCTGTCCTCTCCTTCAACCTACATAAATGTAATTTAACTGATGTTAGAGTACCTGCTTCAACTACCTCCTCTGATAGTTTGTTCCATACACCCACCACCCTCTGTGTGAGAAAGCTGCCCCTCGGGTTCTTATTAAATCTTTCCCCTCTGGCCCTGAATTTGGCCCATCAAGTCTACTCTGCCATTCAATCATGGCTGGTTTAATCTTTCCTTCAATCTCTGGTTCTTGATAGCTGTACTCTCTTTATTATGGTTTAGCTAATTTTGTCTAGTTTATAGAATCATAGATTCATACGGCATACAACTGTTCCATGTCAACCTAATGCCCCATCCAGGCTGGTCCCATTTGCATGCCTTTGGCCCATATCCCACTAAACCGTTCCCAACCTTGTACCTGTCCATATGTCTTTACACATTATTTAAAGAGATCAATTAACTTGCAAACTCGCACGTCTTTTGGATGTGGGAGGAAACAGGAGCTACGAGGGGAAACCCACGCGGTCACAGGGAGAACGTGCACACTCCATACAGCACCCGAGGCCAGGATTGAACCTGGGTTTCTGTTGCTGTGAGGCAACGGCTCTACCTGCTGAGCCACTGCGCAGCCCTTTGATGATGTACCTGAAATTGCAAGTTTTGGTCTCTCAGTCAAGCCATGCTGCATTCCCCATGTCTTGCGTTGGTTTAAATGATGCTTTGTGCTTATAAACTAATTTTCTTTTACCAGTCCAATTCTGTTTCAGTGCCATCACACGTTCATTTACATATCAACCAACCACAGTATGCTGATTTACAAACTTCCCATAGGTACTATCACAACGTTTAACAGACATTTGGACCGTTACATGGTTAGGGACAGTTTAAAATGATTTGGGCCAAATTCAGGCAGGTGGGACTAGTGTCGATGGGACATGTTGGTCAATGTGGGCAAGTTGGGCCGTAGGGCCTGTTTCCAAGTTTGATTCTATGACACATAGAAGTATCTTGTCAGTATGAAAGGAACTTGTATTTATGGAACAATTATGTTCTCGTTTAGTTTAGATATACAGCGGGGAAGCAGGCCCTTCGGCCCATCGAGTCCGTGCCAACCAGCGATCCCCATACACCAACCTATCCTACACACTAGGGACAATTTATAATCTTTATGGAAGCCAATTAACCTACAAGCCTGTACTTCTTTGGAGTGTGGGAGGAAACCGGAGCACCTGGAGAAAACCCACACAGTCACAGGGAGAATGTACAAACTCCGTACAGACAGCACCTGTAGTTGGGATCAAACCCGGCTCTCTGGCGCTGTAAGGCAGCAACTCTACCGCTGAGCCACTTGTGCCTTCCCACAGTATTATGTGAATAATGCTATTCTTAAATTGTTAAGCCACATCTTAAAGTTTCCAGCTGCTATTAGGTAATGAATTCAAAGCAAGTTTGTTATGTATAAAACAAAAATTCAATATCTGGAAACTAATTGGCTGATGTCTACAGTTCTTGGAATTATCAATATAATCTTATCAATAACAATGTTGAGCACATTTCACGTCTTTGAGCACATAAATACATCAGCACATCTTCTCCAAGCTGAATCTGAAGCCTCAGGGGAAATCCCCCTGTAGTCACAGTGGAAACATGCAAACTCCACACAGATCGAACCCAAGGTCAAAATCCAACCTTGGGTCACAGGAGTAACTCAGCAGGACCAGCAGCATCTCTGGATAGAAGGAATGGGGGATGTTTCAGGTC
This sequence comes from Leucoraja erinaceus, assembly GCF_028641065.1. Lineage (NCBI taxonomy): Eukaryota > Metazoa > Chordata > Chondrichthyes > Rajiformes > Rajidae > Leucoraja > Leucoraja erinaceus. Next base: position 52,007,355 of record NC_073386.1, on the reverse strand, counting down.
GAGACCCTTCCTCAGAGAAACTTCACCCATTCCTTCTATCCAGAGATGCTGCCCACCCCACTGAGTTACTCCAGCATTTTGTGTTTATCTTTGATGTAAACCAGCATCTGCAGTTCCTTTTGACACCTTGGGTCACAGGAGCTGGATGGTGGGAACATCAACCGCCTTGTCACTACACAAATGGCTGGAGTTACTCAGCGGGTCAGTCAGCATCTATGGAGGGAAATGGAGAGATAATATTTCAGTTTGGGACCCTTCTTCAGACAGATTCCAGCACTGATCAGACTGAAAAGGGTCCCCCCGACCCACAATGTTGCCTGTCCACTCCCTCCACAGACACTGCCTGACCCTCAGAGTTCCTCCAGCACGTTGTGCTTTGCTCTAGATCCCAGCATTTGCTGTTAGATTGCTGTCCAATCACTGAAATGTGTTTGTGCATTGTTCAAACACAAATTAAATATCATTATTTATGTCTTCCAAACATCTCTTGGGAAACCAAAAATTAAATGGACTTCTGTGGGAAGTCCTTGTCTAATTTTAGTTTTAGAGATGCAGCCTGGAAACAGGCCCTTCGGCCCACTGAGACTGTGCCGACCGGCGACCACTAGTACATCAGCACTATCCTACACACTAGGGACAATTTACAGAAATCAATTAGCCCACAGACCTGCACGCATTTGAAAATTGGGACGAAACCGGAGTACCCAGAAAAAACCCACGTGGTCACAGGGAGAACGTACAAACTCCACACAGACAGCACCCACCATCAGAATTGAATGCTGGTTTCTGGCGCTGTGAGGCAGTAACTTCGCTGCACCACTGATATCATATTTTTTTTTCTGTTGTCCAAGATTCTATTAGAATTGAGAGAAATAAATGATATTGTACAGCTTTAGCCTTGCATACATTTTCTTTATTTACATAGAGCAGCCAATGTATCTATTTTGGATTGAAATTGAGCTGAGTTAATGGTGTGGACAATTTAAATTTCTGAAATTCCTCAGATAGTTTGCAATCAAATCAGCTATCTTGGGATTATGTAACATCTGGAAATGAGTAAAGCAAACTACACCTATCTATGGTAACCATTCCATGGAGCAGCAATGAGGCACAGCGGGTACAGCTGCTGCCTCACAGCGCCAGAGACCCAGGTTCGATCCTGAGCTCAGGTGCTGCCTGCGTGCGGAGTTTGCACGTTCTCCCTGTGACCGCGTGGGTTTCCTCCGGGTGCTCCGGTTTCCTCCCACACTCCAAAGACGTGTAAGTTTGTAGGTTAATTGGTTTCAGTAAACTGCTCCTAGTGTGTAGGTGAGTGGCAGAATCTGGGGGCGGGGATTGATGGCAATATGGTCATAAGGTGATAGGAGTAGAGTTAGGCCATTCAGCCCATCAAACCTACTCTGCCATTCAATCATGGCTGATCTATCTCTCCCCCCTCAACCCCATTCTCCTGCCTTTCCCCCCATAATCTCTGACACCCGTACTCATCAAGAATCTATCTATAACTGCCTTAAAAATATCCACTGACTTTTGTGGCCTCCACAGCCTTCTGTGGCAAAGAATTCCACAAAGTCACCACCCTCAGACTAAAGATAATTTCTCCTCAACTCCTTCCTGAAAGAACCTCAGGTCCTAGCCTCTCCCACTAATGGAAACATCCTCTCCACATCCACTCGATCCAAGCCTTTCACTATTCTGTACGTTTCAATGAGCCCCCCCTTCATTCATCCAAACTCCAGTGAGTACAGGCCCAGTGCCAACAAACGCTCATCATAGGTTAACCTACTCATTCCTGGGATTGTGGAGAGATATAGAGAGAATAGAGTGGATTAGATTAGATTAGTGGGAGATGAGCATAAATGGATGATTAATGGTCAGCATGGAATTAATGGACCAGAGAGCCGCCTTCCATCCTGTAGCTCTCTCTATCTCTCTGCTCAACGTTTTTATCAACAGAAATAGAAAAATTATGTGTCTTTTATTTCTCTCTAGAATTCCATCAACTTTTGCTAGCGTGCATCAGCAATTTTACACCAGCTGATATCAGGCAACTGAACCATCCTCTCATCAACCAGGACTGATCAGCCTCCTATCTACCTCATTGGCGACCTCCTAACTATCTTTAATGGGACTTTACCTTGCACTAAACGTTATTCCCTTTATTCTGTATCTGTACACTGTGGACGGCTCGATTGTAAATGTGCAGTTTCTTCGCTGACTCGATAGCACGCTGCAAAAAAAGCATTACAGTGTACCTAAGTCCGAAGAAGGGTCATCAGCCTGAAGAAAGGTCTCGACCCGAAACATCACCTCTTCCTTCGCTCCATAGACGCTGCCTCACCCGCAGAAGGGCCTGTCCCACTTGGGCGTTATTTGCGAGTCATGAAGATTTTGTACATCCCAAAATCCTGGGGAGCTGTGCGTGACCACGCATCACCACGCATGCGTAATGCGCACCATGCCCGCATCACGTCCGTGTCACGATGTGCGCATCGTGCGCCGTGACGTGTAAATAATGTCGCGTAAATGACGTGCAAATGGGACAGGCCCTTGAGTTTCTCCAGCATTTTTGTCTACTTACAACGTACCTCGGTACACATGATACTAAACTAAACAAATCCCCTTTATCCTGTGTCTGTACATTGTGGACAGCTGGATTGTAATCATGTACAGACTTTTCGCTGCCTGGTTAGTGCACAACAAAAAGATTTTCACTGTAGCTTAGTGCACGTGACAATGATTAGCTAAACTAAACGTTATTCCTGTTATACTGTATCTGTACACTGTGAACGACTTGATTGTCATCATGTATAGTTTATTCACTGACTGGATAGCACGCAACAAAAAGCTTTTCACTGGATCCAAATCACATCGGTTTAGATCGATCGAACAATGACCACATCCTGAAAGCTGCTTTTAATTATTAGAAAGTCTTCAAAACCCTTCAGGGAGATGCACAAGAGAGCGAAGAAAGAGGATAGGAAGAACAGAGCACCAATTTATTTTCAGTGAATGGACTAGAACTAATTAGACTGCGTAGCACAGGGCCCAGTGACAATGAGCAAACCATGCAACATCTCACATGGGCGATTGCACCATTACACTGCAAGGGGCAGGAAGCGAGCGGGTAAGATCATCTCTGACCCCTCTCACCCTGGCCACAAACTCCTTGAAACACTTCCCTCTGGAAGGCGACTGCGGACTGTCAAAGCTGCCACAGCCAGATATAAAAACAACTTTTTCCACGATAAGTAGCTCTACTCAATAACCAAAATTCTGTAGCCTCCTTTGCTCTGGTATTTTATTTAATTCACATGTTTCATCAATAATGTTTTATTATTAATGTTTAATGTTTTATGCATCATTCCTAACTGTCACCATGTCATGTTCTCACTTGCGGGTGGAGCACCAAGGCAAATTCCTTGTATGTGAATACTTGGCCAATAAACATTCATTCATCCACCTCGGGGCAACTCTGAGCTTCAACAATACATACTTTCTCAAGGAGGAGCTGAAACAGCTGGGATTTTCTGGTCCATTGACAACAAATGCTGACCTCCAAGAAACTCGCCCATGGGATAATCCTTTCCCCAGCGTAGGGCAGAGACTGTATAGAGAGAGATACAGCGTGGAAAGAGTTTTGCAGGGCCTGAGAAGTTGTTCAGTAATTGTAATGCTGTACAGCTTTAAAAACTCAGCTACACCTGATTCATGAAGATATAACATCTCCAGCGAGTCTTACAGTGACAATAATGTGTAAAATGATGAAATTCACACATTTGGCGGTGACGGTAGTGTTTGATTCTCTAGAGAATTGTATCACTGACAGACACCTCTGCATTGCTGCATTTGACTGAGCATATGCAGACAGCAAATGCTCCACTTGGGGAGCTTACCACAGTGGCGGCACGATGGTGCAGCGGTAGATCTGCTGCCTTACAGCGCCGGAGACCCAGGTTCGATCCTGGCTATGGGTGCAAAGATCAGGTCAAGATCTGAAACATCGCCTATTCCTTTTCTACATAGATGCTGCCTCACCCGCCGAGTTTCTCCAGCATTTTTTGTCTACTGTTGATTTTTCCAGCATCTGCAGTTCTTTAACACCGACTATGGGTGCTGTCTGTATGGAGTTTTTACCTTCTCCCTGTGGCCATGTGGGTTTCTTCCAGGTGCTCCGGTTTTCTCCCACATCTTCCACTGAAGTACAGCTTTGTATGTTAATTGGCTTTGGTAAAAATTATAAATTCTTCACAGTGTGTGGGATAGAACTAGTGTATGGATGACTGTTGGGCAGCATGGACTTAGTGGGCCGAAGGGCCTGTTACACACTGCACCTCCACAACTAAATGGACATTGTATTCACCAATTTTGGGTAATCAACCCACACACCCCCCCTCCCCTTTCCCTCTCGCCGTTTCCTCCTTTCTTCTCTGAGCAACGGGTTTAGAGAGGACCCAAGGAGAAAATTTTTACCTAAAATGTGGTTGCAATTTGGAACAAACTGCCCGTGTAAATGGTAGATGCATGTTATTTCATGACGTACAAGAAACATCTGGAGAAGTACTTAAATTGTCAAGCGTAATAGTATGTTGTGTGGTTGCATCGCAGCCCAACATCACTAGCCAGGAGAGAGTTGTAGACATAGTCCAGTCCGTCACACAGACCAGACTCCCCACCATTGACTAGATCTACACATCACGCTGCTTCGGAAAAGCAGCCAACATAATCAAAGCCTTGTCCCACCCCGGTCATTCCTTCTTCTCCCTGCTCCTGCCTGGCAGAAGGCACAGAAGCTTGAAAGCATGCACCACCAGAACTAAACTAGTTTTACTTAATGCATGGGATTCATATCCCTCCATTCCCTGCATATTCATGTGCCTATCTATTAACCTCTTAAATACCAACCATATCTACCTCCACCACCACCCTTGGCAGTATGTTCCAGGCACTCACCACACTGTAAACAAAATTGCCCCGACATCTCCTTTAACCTTAGCTCCTCTCACCTTAAAGCAAGGGTTCCCAACCTGGGGTAAACTTACCTCCAGGGGGTAAATTTCACCTACCCAGGGGGTAAATTAGTTGATTCTGGATTTGTACATATTTTTTCTCATTGACTGTGTTTGGTCTTGGTATATTGCTCATCAATAGATATTCATAAATAAGTGAAATAAATTTGTTATGTGCTATTAAAGTTGTCAGGGGTAAACGGGACGAAAAAGGTTGGCAACCCCTGCCTTCAAGCTGTGGCCTCTAGTCTTATACATTCCAAACCTAGGAAAAAAGGTTTGCATTGCCTCTCATTGCTTCTATCAGGTCTGCTCGCAACCTCTGACATTCCAGAGAGATTAATCCACATTTGTCCAACCTCTCTTTATAGCTACTGCCATTAATCCAGGCAACATTCTGGTCACCCTCTCCCAAGCCTCCACATCCTTCTTTGATAAATGAGGGGGTAAAGGTTATCAGAAGCAGAAAGAGATTCAGAACGGAGGTCACAGTTTGATCAGCCAGGATCTTACGAAATGGCAGAAGCGGGTTGAGCAACGGAGTGGCTGGCCTACAGTTTACTTTAGGGATAGAGTGTGGAAACAGGCCCTTTGGCTTACCAGGTCTGTGCCGACTAGCGATCCCCGTACACTAGCACCATCTCACACACTAGGGGCCATTTGCAAGTTTTACTGAAGCCAATTAACCTACAAACCTGTACATCTTTGAGATGTGGGAAGAAACCAGAGCTCCCAGAGAAAACCCACACAGTCACATGGAGAACGTACAAACTCCACACAGACAGCATTCTAGTCCGATTAAACCCGGGTTTCTGGCGCGGCAACTCTACCCGTTTATTAAAGGTAACAACAGTCCCAGCCTCAACTACCTCCTCTGGCAGCTCGTCCCATACACCCGTCCTGTGAAAAATTTACCCCTCAGATTCCTATTAACTATTTTCCCTTCACCTTCAAACTATGTCCTCTGGTTCTCGATTCCCCTACTTTGGGCAAGAGTCTCTGTGTGTCTACCCGATCTATTCCTCTCATGATTTCATACACCTCTATAAAATTTCCCCCCATCCTCCTGGACTCAAAGAAATAGAGTCCCAGCCTGCTCAACCTCTCCCCATCTCTCAGGCCCTCGTGTCCTGGCAACATCCTCACAAGTCTTCTCTGTGCCCTCCCCAGCTTTACACCATCTTCCCTGTAACATGGTACCCAGAACTGAACACAATACTCTAAATGTGACCTCACCAACATCTAGCATAACTGCAACATGACATCCCAGACTCTATACTCAATACTCCGACTCATGAAGGCCAATGTGCCAAGAGCCGTTTTGACCACCCTATGCCACCTTCAAGGAACTATACACTCCAAGATCCCTCTGCTCTACAACACTCCCCAGAGCAGGTCCTGCCCATGTTAGACTTTCCAAAATGCAATAGATCACATTTGCATGTTTATATGCTTGTAAATCAATTTCCAAATCAGAAGGGCATTTGTGATCAGGATAGACTGTAGAAATCTATGACAATTCCAAATATTAGGAGTACAATAATGTCCTTATGCTATCCTTAATATAAATATCAATTATTATTGCTCGATTAAAAGATTCAGCATGGAAACAGACAGCCCACTGAGTCCATGCCAACCATCGATCAAATTAGTTCTATGTTATCCCACTTTCTCATCCACTCCCGACACACTAGGGGGAATTTACAGAAGGCCGATTAACCTACAAATCCACCCGTCTTTGGGATGTGGAAGGGACAATTTATAATCTTTACAGAAGCCAATTAACCTACAGGCCTGTACTTATTTGGAGTGTGGAAGGAAGGAAACCAGAGCACCCGGAGAAAATCCACACGGTCAGAGGCATAACGTGCAAACTCCGCACACACAGACAACACCCAAGGTCAGTTTCAAACCCGGGTCTCTGGTGCCACGAGGCAGCGGCTCTACCAACTGCGCCACTGTGCACCCTTTCCTACTTTGAGATAAAAGGCAATAGAATAGTTTGTTGAAAAACTGCAAGGCTGCTAAATGGTACAAGGATTGGCAAGCAGCTAACCAGATGGTTGGTGCAAATATTATGTTAAATGGAAATACACAGATTGGAAATACACTGGTTACTTAATTAGATCAATGGACCATGTTCCTATGATTTACTGTGCTATTGGAGATCTTATTTTGGTCGGACTTCTAGTAAATTGTCAATGGACATTTCGTAGAAGGCACTTGGAATGATGCACACAGCACGTGGCGATCTGTAATTTGAAGCTTATCTCAGCTAGAGTCGCAGCTGTTCCTGGAATACCACCAACAGCCCATTTTAAATCATTGTCATTTTGCTTTTTCTCCCTGTTGCTTTATGTTCAGAAGGGCCCTTAACAATGATGCATGACCACTTAGGGAATCGAGAGAGGCAGTTCCACGTTAATTCACTTATGTTGGTCGCTTTAGGGGATTGTTGTGAAATGATATTGGCTTTATTTGCTGTCGTCTTTTAAACACATGCTCTTTCCCTTCAGGGTACAGACATTAGAATTAAGAAACCAAAGTCATTAACTGCCTGTATTTCAGCCCGCTTGTTTACAATGTTAACTTAGCCGCGAGGTATTACTCTCCCCACCAAAATAAAGATGAGCGTGCTGGTCCAAATTCTGAGCAGGTTATTCAGACAATACAATTCTGAGGGTGTGCAGAGAAGATTTTCAAAGAAGACTTCAAGCTGTTGTTTGGGGTTTTTTTTTTTTTTTTAAGATTCAACCGACATCATGTTCAGCATGGACATTGTGGGATGAAGGGCCTTTTACTGTGCTGAACCACATAGAATGCAGAACAGAACACAGTACAGCACAAGTATCAGGCAACTGAAGCATCCTAAAGCAACCAGAGAGCAGTCTGAAGAAGGGTCTCAACCTGAAACGTCACCCATTCCTTCTCTCCAGAGATGCTGCCTGTCTCGCTGAGTTAATCCAGCATTTTGTGTCTATCTCGAGTTTAAACCAGCATCTGCTGTTCCTTTCTATACAGTCTTGAACTACTATAGGACTATCTTTGATAAGGATTTACATTGCACTAAAGGGCTGTCCCACTTGGGAGACCTAATCCGCGAGTTCTGGCGAATTTGCCCTCGACTCATACTCACAGCATGGTCCACATGAGGTCGTAGGAGATCTTTGTAACTCTCCTTCATGCTCAAGAGTGGTCCCCCAAAGGTCATCATGGAAAAAAATTGGATACTTTTTTTTACTCGTAGGAGGTCGGCACGTTAGTCATGGGTAATCGAGGGTAGTCGTAGATAGTCTTCATCATGGTCGAAGGGAGGATGAAGGAGATCGAAGGAAGTAGTCTTCACTCTCCACTATTCGGTGTCCAATTTCCCCGAAGCTAGTCGTAGCTAGTCTTCAACATAGTCGAAGGAGGTCTTCAACATGACATTTTTTCAAACTCTCCTAAAGTCTTCAAAACCCGCCAATTAGGTCGCCCAAGTGGAACAGCCCCATTATGTATCCGTATTCTGTAAATGGGTCGATTGTAATTATGTATGGAGTTTCTGCTGACTGGATAGCACACAACAAAAGCTTTTCACTGGACATAGTTACACGTGACAATAGACTAAAGTGAACTGTAGGACAGGCCCTTTGGCCCACAATGTCTGCACCACACATGATGCCAAGACCATCACCTCTGTGCCCATATCTCCCCATTCCCTGCATATCCATGTGCCTATCCGCTTTCTCATCCACTCTCTTCCAAAAGTCTTATAAACACCACTATTATACCTGCTTCAACCATCACCCCCAGCGGCACGTTCCAGGCACCCACTTGAGTAAATTACTTGAGGTTGAACGTTGAGTCATACAGTTTTAGATCAAGCCCATTCTTTTAAACATCAGCGCTAGGGTTCGTTTCACCATTAGAAATTCTTGAGCATACCTTACTTTTATATCACATGTAATGACCCAGGAAAGTCAAGTCACGAGTGTTTTATTGTCATATGTCCCGAAACAAAACAAAAGAAATCCTTATTTGCAATAGCACGACAGCAGATATGTAAACATAGTACTCTGTAAACACCATAATGAACAACAAATAATTGTACATACATGTGTGAGTGTATACGTGTGTGTCTATGCGTGTATGCATTTATGACAAACGACAAGAGCGCAAAGCCAAAAATAATTCCCCCCCGAGTCCGAGTCTATTTGGAAGTTGTAGTGTTTAATAGCCTGATGGTTGTTGGGAAGAAGCTGCTCCTGCCCTGGAGGTCATGGTTTTCAGGCTCCTGTACCTTCTTCCCAACGGCAGGAGTGAAATGAGTGTGCAGCCAAGGTCGTGTGCATCTCTGATGATGCTGGCTGCCTTGAGGCAGTGGCTCCTGTAGGTCCTCTTGATGGCGGGGAGGTCAGTATCCATGATGGACTGAGCAGTGTTCAGCAATTTTTTTGGGGCGTTCAAGTTACCGAACCAGGTCGTGGTGCAACCAGTCAATATGCTTACGCCAGTTGGGTTTCCCCCCCCCCCCCCCCCCCACCCACCCCCCCCACTCTCTCCATCCTATCCGATGCAGAACGACCTGACCTTGTAGCCTGACCCTCATTACTTTGCCTCTGGTTCTGACAAAGAAAATAATTCCCGTTATTTAAAAACCAAGCCCCTTCTCTCAAAGAGAACAATAGGGTAATTCATTACCTTGAAGGCTTGGCAGTCTTCTCCGCTTTGTCACTATACGGGATGATGTAGTCAGTGATGATATCTGGCTTCTGCAACAGATATCCCAATTTGGTTTTTATTCCTTTGGCCCTGGGAAGATAAAACAGCAAAGTTAAGGGCGCTGACAAGACGAACAGCCGATGCTGGAACCTCAAGCAAAACGCGAGTTGCTGGAGGAACTCAGTGGGTCAGGCAGCATCTGGGGAGGAAATGGATAGATTTTGGTCAGGATATTTCTGTTGTCCATTTGAAAATGTAATGGGAAATAAAGATTTAAGGGAAAAGATTTAATGAGGAAAGATTTAATAGGGGGCAACTTTTTTTACATAAAATCTGGTAGGTTTATAGAACATGCTGCCAGAGGTGGTAGTTGAGAGGTCCTATCACAACATTTAAAACACATCTGGACAGGTACATGGATAGGACAGGTTTAGAGGGATATGGGCCAAATGCAGGCAGGTGGGACTAGTGTAGATGAGACCTTGGTCACCATGGGCAAGATGGGCTGAGGGGCCGGTTTCAACGCTGTATAACTATCTTAGTTGAATTTAGTGATACGGCATGGAAACTCGCCATTCAGCTCACCGGGTCCACGCCGACTGTCGATAACCCGTTCACAATGTTATACCACTCACATCCTGCACACTAGGCACAATTTACAGAGGGCCAATTAACCTATCTACCTGCACATCTTTGGAATGTGGGAGGAAATGGAGCACTAAGGAAACCACGTGACCATAGGGAGAACGTGCAGACTCCATGTCGACAACACCCGAGGTCAGGATCGAACCCGGGTCTCTGTCTACAGTGGCAATATTCTTCCCAGCCGGGTTGGAGAGGATTGGGTAGTTGCATATAGAAAACATGTTTGGCACAGACATTGTGGACTGAAGGACCTTGTCCTGTGCTATGTTATATGGGGATAATTGCTACAGGGAAAGGTTCGTCCGACTTGGATTTTTTTTCTGGAATGCCGGAAGTAGAATGGAGACCTGATACAAGTTTATGAAACTATGCGAGGCATAAATACTGTAGAAAATAGAAAATAGGTGCAGGAGGAGGCCATTCGGCCCTTCAAGCCAGCACCGCACTCATTGTGATCATGGCTGTTCACCCACAACCAGTAACTATGCCTTCTCCCCATGTCCCACTATTCCGCTAACCCCTAGAGCTCTATCTAACCCTTTTAAATTCATCCAGTGAATTGGCCTCTGCTGCCTTCTTGAACTGAATACATTTAATTAGCCAAGTATGTATACATACAAGGAATTTGCCTTGGTGCTTTACTCGCAAGTATCACCATGATATGCAGTAGACAATTACAAATAAAACATTATAATCTGTGGCAGAGAATTCCACAACTCTCTGGGTGAAAACGTTTTTTCTCATCTTCGTTTTAAATGGCCTCTCCTTTATTCTTAGACTGTGGCCCCTGGTTCTGGACTCCCCCAACATTGGGAACATTTTTCCTGCATCTAGCTTGTCCAGTCCTTTATAAGTTTCTATAAGATAACCTCTCATCCTTCTAAATTCCAGTGAATACAAGCCCAGTCTTTCCAATCATTCCTCATATGACAGTCCCGTCATCCCGGGTATTAACCTCGTGAACCTACGATGCACTGCCTCAATAGCAAGGATGCCTTTCCTCAAATTAGGAAACCAAAACTGCACACAATACTCCAGATGTGGACTCACCCGGGGCCCTGTGCAACTGCAGGACCTCTTTACTCTTATACTCAAATCCTCTTGTTATGAAGGCCAACATGCCATTAGCTTTCTTCATTGCCTGCAGTACCTGCATGTTTACTTTCAGTGACTGGTGTACAAGAATGCCCAGATCCCATTGCACTTCCATTTTTCCTAATCTGACAACATTGAGATAATAATCTGCCTCCTTGTTCTTGCCGCCAAAGTGGATAACCTCACATTTATCTACATTATACTGCATCTGCCATGCATCTGCCCACTCACCCAACCTGTCCAAGTCACCCTGCATTCTCATAGCATCCTCCTCACAGTTCACACTGCCACCCAGCTTTGTGTCATCTGCAAATTTGCTAGTGTTACTTTTAATCCCATCATCTAAATCATTAATATTTATTGTAAATAGTCACAACCCCAGCACCGAGCCTTGTGGCAATCCACTCGCCACTGACTGCCATTCTGAAGGGACCCGTTTATTCCTACTCTTTATTTCCTGTCTGCCAACCAATTCTCTATCCATCTCAATACCCTATCCCCAATACCATGTGCTCAAATGTTGCCCACTAATCTCCTGTGTGGGACCTTATCAAAGGTTTTCTGTGCCTTTATACACTACATCCACAGGCTCTCCTTCATCGATTTTACTTGTCGCATTGCTTGTTGCTGCAGCTTTGGAGAGCTGCCTCCTGGCATGTCAAATCATCAACTATTTTGATGTTTATCAACATTTTAAAATTCCGTAGAAATTGTTTCCTGTTGCACAATAAACATATTAAATAATCAAACAACAATTTAAATATCTACTCCTTTTTGCCAACAATCATTGTGTACAAATGTACAAACGATATCTCATGGCAGATAGTGCAAACAGTGAATTGGTGAAGTCATTAGACAGAATGGGACACAAAGTGCTGGAGTAACACAGCCGGCTAGGCAGCTTCTCTGGTGAACAAGGACAGGTGACCTTTCAGGTCGGGACCCGTCATTAGACTTAAACCAACATGGGACATGAAAGTGCTTTACTGCAAAAGAAAAAGACACAAAGTGCTGGAGTAACGCAGCAGGTCAGGCATCCTCTCCGGAGAACACGGAGAGGTGTCAGTGTTCGGGTGACAAGTCGGTACCCTGCTCTAGACTTATACCAGCATGGGAATGAAGAAGGGTCTCGACACAAAACGTCACCTATTTCTTTTCTCCAGAGAAGCCGTCTGTCCCGCTGAGTTATTCCAGCTTTTTGATTCTATCTTCGGTTTAAACCAGCATCTGCAGTTCCTTTCAACAAACGGGAAAGTGTATGAAGATGCCCCAACTCAGCTGTCTAATTTGCTCATGTTTGGCCTATCTCTGCTAAACCTTTCCGATCCATGTCCCTATCCAAGTGCCTTTTATATAGTACCCGCCTCAACTACCTCCTCTGGCAGCTCATTCCATATACCCACCACCCGATGAATACACACTTTGTACACACAAAAGAAAAGGACACAAAGTGCTGGAGTAACGCAGCAGGTCAGGCAGCATCTCTGGAGGACATGGATTGATGATGTTTCGGATCAGGATGCTTCTTCAGACTGGTTGGGGTAGGGTAGGCTGGAAGAGAGGAAGCACGCGAGGAATCGCCACGCTCTGGCACCATCTTGCCAGCATTTTAGTCCAACTTGCAAAATGGAGGACACAAGTGGATTTATTCAGGCTCGTACTGGAGAAGAGGGAGTTGTCCCAACGCAAACAGCTGAGGAAGGTGGATCTGCATTCTTTGGCCCTTGGAAGAACACGGGGTAATCTTATTGAAACATTAAGATGCTTTCATGTGTGGAGAGTCTCGAACAAGGGAACATGCTTCTAAAATAAGGGGGTGCAATTAAAGCTAGTGTGTACTGGAACAACTTCTTGCAGGGAGTGGTGAATCTCTGGAATGTTCTAGGAGACTGTGGATGCTAGACCATGTGAGCTATATAAAGGGGAGATACGATACAATAGAACTTTATTTATCCCAAGAGAGGAATTAATTTGCCAACAGGCATAAAAACACAAAATATATGAAATATTAAATTAAAGTGACGAGTGGAAAGGATTGGGGATGTGCAAAGATTGGGGAGGGGAGTCAGTCTCAGTCGACCCATGACAAAAGGGGGAGGAGTTGTACAGTTTGATAGCCACAGGGAAGAAGGATCTCCTGTGGTGTTCTGACTTGCACCTTGTTGGAATTGAGGTCTCTGGAGATCCAAGTCACAAGAATTGAGGTCAGGAGCAGATTAGTCACTATTGCAGTGAATAACAGGGCTGGTTTGAGAGGCCAAGTATACTACTGCTCAAAACAGAATGAAAAACTCCCAGGCTCCAATCACGACAGCTTACTAATAAATGACGGCTTTGTCATTCAAATCATTTATTAAAATCAATTCACGAGGAAATGCAGGTGCTAGAATCTCGAGCCAAACACAAAGTGCTGGAGAAACTCAACGGGTTAAGCCCCTGTCCCACTTGTCCGAGTTACTCACAAATTCTTCCGAGTTTTCACCTTGATTCAAACTCGGAGAATTACGGTAATAGCCAGCCATAGGGACGCGGGGCTATTTTTTTTTTTTTTACTCGTGGAGATTTTTCAAAATGCTGAAAAAACTTCCTGATTTACCTGATGCCCCGAGTTCCTGCGGCTGGCATTACGAGCCGCTGCGAAATATCTAAGGATGCCTAAGGCCTCCTACGGACATTCACAGAGTTTGAAGCAAGGGGAAAACTCGTGAGAATTCGTGAGTAAGTCGGGAAAGTGGGACGGGGCTTAAGGCAGCATTTGTGGAGGGAATGGACAGGCGATGGTTCGGGTCTGGACCCTTCTCCTGACCCCTTGCCCACTCGGGAATGTACCCAATCCTTCCTCTATCCCATCCCTCTTCCCCCTCACCCATATCCCTCCCTCCGTGTTTACATTTCACTCCTCCTTTTCTCCGACACCCTTTTGTCTCATTTTCACCTCAAGTCACTGACACTTACTTCACTCATCAGCCAATCATCCCACCTCACCTGTATCCACCTATCACTTGCCAGTCATAGTCACCGAGCCAGTAGAGTGATACAGTGTGGAAACAAGCCCTTCAGCCCAACTTGCCCACACCGGCCAACATGTCCCAGCTACACTAATCCCACCTGCCCAAACCTCTTCTTGTCCAGCTTTCTTCCTCACCCCCCTACAATCAGTCTGAGGGAGGGTCCCAACCCAAAGCATTACCTGTCCATTCCCTCCACAGATGCTGCCTGGCCCACTGAGTTCCTCCAGCACTTTGTGATTGACCCAGAGTGGGATAGTGGATGAAGGGCCAGAATGAAATGTAATGAACACCATCGCATAGAAGGAGATTCTGCCCACTTTCATCAGGTCAAATAGTCCCAATGGGAAACACGATATTCTGACTCTAATATTCAGCGCTACCAATTGGGGAGGAATTTCTGGGCAAATTTGTTGATACTCTAAGACGAGGACTCGTAGTTCTAAACTGTCCAGCCAAGGAGACCTTCCCCCCGGTACAACGTCAAAGGATAGGAAACGTTTAGCGGGATTTGGACCAAATGTGGGGAAATGGGATTAGTTTAGATAAGACATCTGGGAACCTGAGAGGCAACGTTTCCACACAGATGGTGGTGTGTGTATATGGAATAAGCTGCCAGAGGAGGTAGTTGAGGCAGGTACTATAACAGTATTTAAAAGACATTTGAACAGGTACATGGACAGGAAAGGTTTAGAGAGATGGCTAAATTGGGCAAATGGGACAAGCTGAGTTGGGGCACCTTAGTCGGCAGGGCTGAAAGGCCTGTTTTCATGCTGTATGACTCTATGACTATCAATATCCCTTCACTTGCTTAATCCTGTGCGCTCCAATACCCATATTGGTGACACGTGTCCACAGGACCAAACACAACCTGTACACATATTGACCAAACACAGGGGCTATCTCTTCTTGCAGTTTCTATATATTTACAGGGAGGCTTAAAAGCTCTGGTGTTTGCTTGTTCACCTTTTATAAAGCTGCAGATTTAATGCAGCCATCCATTTCAGCCCTATTAAATCTCTGATTTGCATTTATCGTGTTTACAATGCTCTTTTCTATGAGGGTTAAGTGATGGACAACCAAGATGGATTTCCTTCTGTGGCATAGAAAATATTGAACATTGAACTCCCGCTGAATAGGACAAATCAAAATATGATTTATGTCGTCGGCCCTGTTCTCACAAGATCGTAATTGATGGTAGTTGAATTAGGCCACTCAGCCCATCAAGTCTACTCCACATTCAATCATAGCTGATTGATCTCTCCCTCCTAATCCCTTTCTCCTGCCTTCAACCCATAATCTCTGACACCCATATTAATCAAGTCTATCTGTCCCTGCCTTAAAAGCATTCACTGACTTGGCCTCCACAGCATTCTGTGGCAAAGAATTCCCCAGATTCATCATTGTTCTGATCTTCTCTATCTTTCAGTCTGAAGAAGGGTTCTGACCTGAAACATCACCTACACCTATTCCATGGTGGCATGGTGTTACAGCACCAGGGACCCGGGTTCAATCTTGATTACAGGTGCTGTCTGTGTGGAGTTTGTACGTTCTCCCCGTGACCTGTTATAATGTTGTGCCTTACACAAAGGCACAACACTATCCATCCTCCACTCTTCCAATGACTCACCCATATCTAACAAAGATACAAAACTCTCGGCCAAAGCCTTAGCAATCTTGCTCTCATAACACCCCAGGATACATTTGGTCAGGACCTGGGGATTAATCTGCATTGATGCCTTTCCAGCATCTTTCCTTCTCATGTTGCTATGGACCAGGATTTCACTGTCCCCACCCCCGAACACAAAACCCCTTCTGTGTACATCTCCACAGTAACTATCGATGCCGTCTTCATGCTGAACAACACAGATGACAATTAAATGTATCTTGCATCTTGTATCTGTATCTTGTGTAGATGTCCTTGCCATGAGAAACTGCGGTTCTGTTTTAGTTTTGGAGATGCAGCGTGGAAACGGGGCCTTTGACCCACCGAGTCCGCACTGACCATCGATTACCCACACACTCCTTCTATCGTACACACAGAAGTCAATTAACCCACAAACATGCACGCCTTGGGAATGTGGGAGGAAACCGGAGCACCTGGAGAAAACCCACGCGGTCACAGAGAAAACGTGCAAACTCTGTACAGACAGCACCTATGGCCACGATCAAACCCGGGTCTCAGGCGCTGTGAGGCAGCAGACCTACCACTGCGACATCCCAGAAATTGTACAACAAAGTTGCCCTTGCCTTGAGAAATAACAGTTCTGCTTATATATATATATATATCAAAAATTACTATTTTGTTCACATGGGTCCAGTGTGAATTGTGACTCACACATCCTGCCCTTCTTCCTTAAAGTACAGTGTAGGAAGGAACTGCAGATGTTGGTTTAAACCAAAGATAGAAACAAAATGCTGGAGTAACTCAGCGAGATAGGCAGCATCTCTGGAGGGACGGAATGGATGATGTTTCGGGTCGAGACCCTTCGTCTGAAGTTTCTCCAACATTTCGTGTTTATCTTGGCTTAAAGTACAGATTAACGTGTCTTCAGGAGAATGTGCTATGAAAAATGCATTGGGAAAGCAATAGCATGTGTACATGGATCCTGATAAGTGCACCACAAGCTTGCCAAAAAAGATAGCTCATCCAACGACTTCTGTTGACTGCTTGTTATGAACAGCCCTCTCAAAATATCTTTGTTTGGCTCAGCCAGTCTCCAGTGCTGTCTGTATGGCAGACATACAGCAGTTCCAGTCTCACACATCTGCCATCTTCTCTATCCTCTTAATCTCCTTTCCTTCACCCACCCTAATCCATCTTTAAATGTCGACACGAGTTCTGATTTAATCGCTAACTGCATGCAAAATACAATTTCCCTGCTCTCCGTCCCAAGTCTCCATCATCTTATCTTCATTCTTGATCTTAAATCACTTATGCTGGAAATGCTATTTTGCCAAGCCCAAATTTTATTGTGGTCAGGCCAAATTGGGTGATCTCAGGGTCATGTGCAAGCAAGCAGGCGGCAGGGTTAGAAAGGTGTTTAAGAAGGAACTGCAGATGCTGGAGAATCGAAGGTACACAAAAAAGCTGGAGAAACTCAACGGGTGCAGCAGCATCTATGGAGTGAAGGAAATAGGCAACGTTTCGGGCCGAAACGTTGCCTATTTCCTTCGCTCCATAGATGCTGCTGCACCCGCTGAGTTTCTCCAGCTTTTTTTGTGTACCTAGGGTTAGAAAGGTTGTTGACCTGTAACGTTGAGCCCGTTTTCCCTCCCCTCAGACGTTGCCTGACTTGGTGAGTAGGCCTGGTCGTCTCTCCGGCAATTGAAACTTTTTTTTTTTTAATATTAATTTTATTAGAAGCAATAAAGAGAAAGTAATCGACATAACAGTTACACAATTTCCGTACTGCTTCCATTTTAACATTTTATAAACTAATAACTAAATCGGGGGAAAAAAGGAAAAAGGAAAAAAGGGAAAGAAAGAAGAAAAGAAAAAGAAAAAGAAAGAATTTCGAGAAAGACACGAAAAAAGAAAGAAAAACCCCAGAACTAACGAAAAAGTGAAAGAAGTGGAGATATATCCAGTGTTTAAGAAGGAACTGCAGATGCTGGAGAATGGAAGGTTACACAAGGGAGGAGTCGAACGTGAAGTTATTGAGGGTAAGGACCAGCTCCGCTAGGCGGAGGAGAGTGTCAGTGGCTGGGTATAGGTTGCTTCTCTGGTCGAGGATGAACCGGAGGGCTTTGAGATATATCCAACTGCCCTTCCATACGCCCGCTCACCCGAGTCTAGGGTCTGTTTTGAGTTTGTGTTCTACCATTATATTGTTGAAGGAACAGTCTTAATGGATCCCACACAGTGGGAAAGCACTCAATCAATTAATTAATCAATCACAACGGACAATAACATCATAGGAACAGGCCATTCGGCCCACAATGTCTGTGCTAAACATGATGCCAAGTTAAACTGATCTCATCTGCCTGTAAATGAGCCACATCCCTCTATTCCCAGTGCTTCCATGTGCCTATTTAAAAGCCTCTTAAACGCCACTATTGTATCTGCTTCCACCACCAACTCTGGCAATATGTACCAGGCACCCACCACTCTGTGTTTTATAAAAAAAAGAAAAGAAAAAAAAGTGCTCCACACATCTCCTTTAAACTTTCCCTCTCTCATCTTATGCCTATGCTCTCTAGTGCTTGACATCTCCACCCTAGGAGAAATGTTCGGACCGTCGACCCTATCTATGCCCCTCGTAATTTTATGTACGCCTATCGTCTGCACGCAACCACCGGTGTGGCAGAGAAAACAATCCAAGTTAGTCCAGCCTCCCCTGCAGCTGAAACCCTCTAATCCAGGCAACATTCTGCTAAGCCTTCTGCACCCTCTCCAAAGCCTCTACATCCTTCCTGTAATGGGGCGATCAGGACTGCACGCAACACTCCAAATGCGGCCTGACCAAAGTCGTACAGAGCTGTATCGGGACTTCCTGAGGTATGGGCCCTTAATGGTGCCGTCTGCATTGCAACTGGGCAGAAGCAACATTATTTCTTCTATGGGGGAAAAAGAGAAAGGCCAGAGGTAGCACCAAGATACCTTGGGAGTGGCACTGAAGTGTTGATCAATGTTTCGTTTAATTTCAAGATACAGCATTAAAACAAGCCCTTCGGCCCACTGGGTTCTCGCCAACCATTGATCATCCATTCACACTTGTTCTAGGTTATCCAACTTTCTCATCGAATCCCTACACATCAAGGTACTTTTTCCACCCAGAGGCCATGAGGACTGTAAACTCCTATCTCTCCAGGGACTAACTTCACTGTACGGGTTTCGGCCCGAAACGTTGCCTATTTCCTTCGCTCCATAGATGCTGCTGCACCCGCTGAGTTTCTCCAGCTTTTCTGTGTAAACTTCACTGTACCATTCTACTGTTTTTTAAAAAATTGCTGATTTTAGTTTCCCTTTTTCCTTCCGCCCACAATATTTAATATATAAAAGAATATGCGATTTTCTTCCATTCTGTTTGTAGTTTGTTTGTATTTTGTACAAAGTCCGCAAGCATTGCCACTTTTCATTTCACTGCACATCTCGTATGTGTACTTGACGAATAAACTTGACTTGACTTGACTTTCCCCCCCAGATCTCAAAAGCAAAGAGCAAGAGATGGATCACTGCGGACCGGAGGACCACGAGTTACTTGCCAGATCTTAATCTTGAATCATCTTTGGGACGTGGGAGGAAATGGGAGCACCCGGAGGAAACCCATGCGGTTACAGGGGGATTGTGCAAACTCCACACACAGACAAACCCCGAGGTCAGGATCGAATCCAGGTCTCTAGCATTTTTGAGGCAGCGGCTGTACCAGCTGTGTCGCACTGAATGAAATACATGGATGGAAGGAGAATCTATATATTTCCATTATTTTGCATCCAAAATATTGAACATTGAACTCCAGATGTTTCACCCCCTTGGATTAGAGTTGTACAGCACAGAAACGGAGCCTTCAGCCCACTGAACCTCTGCCGACCATCTACACTAATCACATTTACTCGTTTCAATTCCATATACCTCTGTGCCCTAGAAAGAGACAAAATGCTGGAGTAACTCAGTGGGTCAGGCAGCATCAATGGAGAAAAGGAATCCAGATAACACCTTCCAGCTTAATAACATCCTTCCAATAGCTGAGCAACTAGAATGGTGCACAGAATTCCATGGGCACTCACCAACGTGTTGCACAATTGCAAGGACACGCACGCACGCACACACAGCTCTCAACCCAAAATGTCACCCAGTCCTTCTGTCACCCAGTCCTTCTGTCCAGCGATGCTGCCTGTCCCGCTGAGTTACTCCAGCATTTGTGCCTCTCAAATATAATGGACATTTACCAGAATGCGCTACAGTTGAAATCAATTTTAAAGCATTTCAACCGTTTAAATATCTACACAAAAGTAACTGAAGCTTTAGCCAGACACACACTGTAAATCCATCAGTACCCCCCCCCCCCCCAATACCATATGGTATTATATTTCCTTAAAGTTAGCTTTCAGATGTTTTTAAACCCAGAACAGTTAGCACCAAGTCCCACAGCATAATCTAATAAATATGATTTGACATTAATTCACGGCAATGTGAAGCATAGGGTCAATTCATCAGCTGTAGGAAGGAACTGTAGATGCTGGTTTACCGAAGATAGACACCAAAATGCTGGAGTAACTGAGCGGGTCAGGCAGCATGTCTGGAGAGAAGGAATAGGTGACGCTTCAAGCTGAGACCCTTTTTCAATTTATCATTCCTGGTTCACAAAGAGGAAAAAATATTGACGTTTTTTAAGATACAAATGAATCCGACCTTTACCCACCCCATTATAAACTGAAAGGCGTGCAGGTTAATTGGCTTCTGTAAATTGTCTCTAGTGTGCAAGATAGGACTAGGGTACGGGGTGATGGAAGGCTGGTGCGGACCTGGTGGGACGATGGACCCGTTTCCACGCTGTATCTCTAAAGTAAACTAAATTTGCATTCAATCCAAACTGATCTCAATAAACGTCAATTTATTTTGGCAGTAGTATATTACGATCCTGTCCTAAAGCAACTCTCCTGAATGTTCTTCAACGATAACAATGGCTACGCTTGATTGATCTTTGATATTTAATCATTACATTTATTTTTATAGAGAGACAATGAGAGGTTTGACTTCAATTAACGGACTTTACAGGCAGTCGTGATCATTAAAGTGCTTGTCATACGAGGTTGAACACTTTAGCAGAAGTTTTTATTGAGGGCTACAGACCACAAAGTTGGAAACATTATTGATCTAACTGTGGGGAACGAAGTTTGAGGAGATGAGTAGTCTCTTTCTGATCTTCTATATCACAAAACCACCCAACCTTGCCATCAATGTTACATCTTCACATTAAATATTGTATCCTCTATCCATGCACAGTGGACGGCTTCATTGCATTCATGTATAGTCTTTTCTTTGTGAGAGTGGCCAGTGGGACAGTCTAGGACCAGAGGGCAGCTACTAAAAATAAAAGGACGTTCCTTTAGAAAGGAGATGAGGAGGAAATTCTTTAGCCAGAGGGTGGCAAATCTGTGGAACTAATTGCCACAGACGGCTGTGGAGGCTAAGTCTTTGGGTATTTTTACAGGAGATATTGATTCTTGATTTGCAAGGGCGTCAAGGGTTATGGGGAGAAGGCAAGAGTATGGGGTTGAGAGGGAAAGATAAATCAGGCGTGATTGAAGACTCGATGGGCCGAATGGCCCAATTCTGCTCCTATAACTTATGAACTTTGATAGGACAGCACGCAAAGGCTTTTCATTGTACCTTGGTACATGTGATAATAATAAACTAAACTAAACTTTGGGGACAATTCACTCTTTTCATCTGAGATGATAGTGACCTATGATTTATCACATTGCTACACCAGACACATTATAGAATGGATGGGTAAGTGGATTATTCACTTCCACTCGTAATCGATCATTCTAAGGGAATGGATCCGCTGCAGTTCAATTTCCTCATCCAGTACCGATCAGCAGTAATAAATGGAACTAATCTGGAGGCAGATTTCCAGCTTTAATATCGGACCGTTCAGGATACATAGAAACATAGAAAATAGGTGCAGGAGTAGGCCATTCGGCCCTTTGAGCCTGCACCGCCATTCAATATGATCATGGCTGATCATCCAACTCAGTATCCTGTACCTGCCTTCTCTCCATACCCCCTGATCCCTTTCGCCACAAGGGCCACATCTAACTCCCTCTTAAATATAGCCAATGAACTGGCCTCAACTACTACCTTCCGCGGCAGAGAATTCCAGAGATTCACCACTCTCTGTGCGAAAAATGCTTTTCTCATCTCGGTCCTAAAAGATTTCCCCCTTATCCTTAAACTGTGACCCCTTGTTCTGGACTTCCCCAACATCGGGAACAATCTTCCTGCATCTAGCCTGTCCAACCCCTTAAGAATGTTGTAAGTTTCTATAAGATGCCCCCTCAATCTTCTAAATTCTAGCTTGTACAAGCCAAGTACAAGCTCAAATGTCCTCCCATCGGAAACCTGGGTGTGTCTGCAACACAGCTTAATGAGCGATCAGAGCCTGGGTCTTGGTTGCTTTTAAAACACACTATCAGTAGGAAAGCCAATTGAACGAGACAGTCAAGAAAGGCAGGGACAATTTACAATTTTTACTGAAGCCAATTAACTTATAAACCTGTACGTCTTTGGAATGTGGGAGGAAACCGGAGCACCCGGAGGAAACCCACGCAGTCACAGGGAGAACGTACAAACTCTGCTCTCAGTCAGGATCAAACCTGGATTTCTGGTGCTGTAAGGCAGCAACTCTACCGCTGCACTACCATGCCAAATACATACATCACCCTGGCCACACTCTCATTTCAGCCCTACCATCTTTTTGGTTGCACCAAGGATTTGGGGCTTTTTTAGGCATGGATTATTAATTTATAGACATCTTGTTTATTATATCTTATCTATGTGTATTGTATTTACAGACCTGTTTTGCTGCTGCATGCAAGAATGTCAGTGTTCTGTTATCTGTTCATATGACAATTAAGCATCACTGTTTATGTATGGTATTAACTGATTCAAATGGACAGCATGCAAAACAAAGCTTTTCACTGCACCTCAGTACATGTGACTTCCAAATCTGAAAATTGCTACAGATTTAGGTCAGTTTATTTTGGTTTAGTGATGCAGAATGGAAACAGGCCCTTTGGCCCACTGAGTCCATGCTGACCTCCCATCACCCATTCACACTAATTCTATTCTACATCAGAGGAACAATTACCGAAGCCAATTAACCTACAACACCCGGAGAAAACCTACGAGAACGTACAAGCTTAGTACAGACAGCACCCTGAACATTAGTCAGGATCAAACTCCGGTCTCTGGCACTGTGAGGCAGCAACTCCACAGTGTGCCACTGTGCTGCCAATTTGGTGGGCTTCCTTATATATTGTTAATCATAAATTTTTTTTTTTCTTTCTTTTAATCAACACACGAAAGGTCCCAACCCGAAACGCTACCCACTCCTTCTCTCCAGAGATGCTGGCTGTCCCGTTGAGTTACTCCAGCATTTTGTGTCTATTAACACATGATGTTTGTTGTTCAGATCAATTAACGCAGCAAACACATGTTGCTGTTCATTCAATATTGAAGCCGTTCTTCACCTGGGGTGACTGGATAGGACAAATATTTTGATTAATTCCCATTATATCCAGACCCACGGCCTTTGTTTGTAACAGGACACATTAAACCTCTTGGATTTCCTCATCCAAGCCAGAGGAAGTCATAGATGGCCGGGCAAAGTCCTTATTAATTCAGAGCCAGACTGAAGCTAGTTAGTTTACTGATCAATTGAAAGATACAGCATGGAAAAAGGCCATACTGACCATAACGTCTGAAGAAGGGTCCCAAACCAAAACATCACCTATCCATTTTCTCCAGAGATGTTACCCGACTCGCCGAGTTACTCCAATATTTTGTGTCTATCTTTGGTATAAACCAACATCTGCAGTTCCTTGGTATTCCATTCAACATTAACTTTGAGGTGTTCCCTACGCTATGTCAGCCTTGTGCATTGGGAATTTAAAAGGCAGTCCATTTATAAGCAACCCGTAACATCAACGCTAACATTCCTCTTATACAGCCATTGTCAAGACTAGCAAAATGGTCACGTGTTGTTACTAAAGTGGGGCATAAGCATTGGCAGAAAACGGACACAAAGTGCTGGAGTAACACCACGGGTCAGGCAGCGTTTCCTGAGGGCACGGTTAGACAAGGGTTCGGGTCGGGACCCTTCCTGAATCCCAAGTTATGGTGTTTTTTATGTAAACCAGCATCTGTACTTGTTTGTGTCGCAATAAGCTTCGGGGGTTTTTACAGCACTAGAAAATGGTGATAACTATTTTCTTGGTATTAAATTTAATATTTTGGTAATTATGTTAAAGCAAATAAAATTGAATTAAAACACATGATCAGTTTTAATGGTGTTTTTTTTTTAGATCTTAGCACATCATCAGTGACTATGCCCAGCCAGTATTAATTCTGTATATTTTAATGGATGTCTTGATTCTGGGTTAATTCTGCATATTTTAATGGATGACTTGTTCAAATCAGTTGCGTTTGAAGCGTATGGTATGTTGAACACTGAGATACAAGATGAAGTCATCTTGTGCCGAATTTGTGGATATCCAGTGTTAAAATCATTAATCAGACTTTACTGAACTTTATCTTGCACGACCCGTTGTACCCTATATCTATACACTGCGGACGGCTTCATTGTAATCATGTATACTCTTCCCACTGACTGGTTAGCATGCAACAAAAAAAGCTTTTTCACTCTACCTTGGTACATGGGACAATGATAATAAACTTATCTAAAATTATCCCTGAATATTTATGTTACTTGATTCTTTTCTGTCTATTAGCACATGCCAAAGTAACTCAGCGGGAGTTTTTACAGAAGCCAATTAACCTACAAACCTGCACGTCTTCTGAATGTGGGAGGAAACCGGAGAACCCAGAGAAAACATGAAATGGTCAAAGGGAGAACGTACAAACTCCTCAAAGACAGCATCCATAGGCAGTATTGAACCCGGGTCCCCGGCGCTGTAAGGCAGCAACTCAACCATTGTGCCACCCATTTCCGCCAACATTTTGTGTTTTGTTCAAGATTCTAGCATCTGCAGTTTCTTGTGTCACTATAATAATTATACTATATATTTTCTTTAAAAAATACATGGCTTAAATCAAAAACATTTCACTTCAAACCACATTGGAGTTTGAAGTGAAATAGCAAACACGATACGGACTGCAATTTAATTGGCAGCAACATTTGTTGTGCAAGTTTTTTGAAGAAAATGTGTTTGATTTTCTTCCACATAATTCGGAACAATTTCATTTAATGAATGACTTGAAGTCTTGCAATTTGGAGATGATTTCAGCGATATAAATACATCCCATATCTCATTTGTTTGCTTGTTTCTGGAGTTAACATAACACAACCCCTCTTGGAAACATTTCTGGTCCATAAAAGTTGCCTTATTGAAAACAGGTCTTTCTGGCTTTTATGAGATTTAGTTGAAGTAAAAAC
Source organism: Leucoraja erinaceus (assembly GCF_028641065.1). Lineage (NCBI taxonomy): Eukaryota > Metazoa > Chordata > Chondrichthyes > Rajiformes > Rajidae > Leucoraja > Leucoraja erinaceus. Next base: position 51,981,768 of record NC_073386.1, on the reverse strand, counting down.
CTCCATCTACACCACACTGCCTTGGCAAGGCCACCAGCAAAATCAAGGACCAGTCCCACCCCAGTTATTCCATCTTGTCCCCTCTCCCAACAGAAAAGAGGTACAGAAGTGTGAAAATACATACCTTCAGATTCAGGGACAGTTTCTTCCCAGCTGTTATCAGGCAACTGAACCATCTTATTACCAACTAGAGAACGGTTCTCACTATCACTGGCCTTTATCTTGCACTAAACATTATTCCCTTTAATGATACATAATTGCTGGAGTAACTCAGCCGGTCAGGCAGAATGATGCTGCCTGACCTGTTGAGTGACTCCAGCATTTTGTGTCTATCTTCAGTATAAACCAGCACCTGCATTTCCTTCCTACACATTATTTCCTTGATCCTGTATCTGTATTGGCTTGATTGTAATCATGTATGGTCTTTCAGCTGACTGAATAGCACACAATAAAAAAAGCTTTTCACTGTAGCTTGGTACACATGGCAATAATAAAACTAACTTTAGTTAAATCATTAAACTAAAAGTTTGTTTCTGTTAAGATAACAAGCTCCACGTAATTGAAGACTAATTGAAGGAATGTTAGTCAACAGATCAATATTTCCCATTACATAACACCATTATAAACTTGTCTTTGATCGATCCATTCACTAACGCTTTACAGCATAAAGGGCATGCACTATAGAGAGAACAACACTTTATATCCCTTGAAGGTATGCCATTAACTGTGAAATATTGCTTGGAGTCGTGTAATTTACCATTGGAAGCCCCAAATCAGTGAAAGTGCCCAGACCCGAGAGACGTCAAGTCAATTGTTAAACTTCGCATGAACTTCACCTTTAGTTCCTCAGTCGGAAGAAGGGCCCCAACGCGAAGTGTCACCTATCAATGTTGTCTAAAGATCGCTCACTGAAGATAGTAACTAAAAGCTGGAGTCACTCAGCCGGTCAGGCAGCATCTCTGGAGAGAAGGAATAAATAGGTGACGTTTCGGATCGAGACCCTTCTTCGGACTAAAGATGCTGCCTGACCTGCTGAGTTTTAGCAACACTGCCATCTGAAGTTCCTTGTGTCTCAGTTAAATGCAATCGATAGTCCCAGTTATAGATCTCCAAATCACACAGTGGCAGTCTTAGAATTAAAACTAGCTTTAAATGCTGCCCTGTGCAACAGAATGTAATTGACCTGTTGAATAGACCTGGTGTTAATTACTACGGGACGACAATAACATATCGTTCACATTGAGTCGCGGGAACTGGAAACCGGCGCATGTTTTTTTCTCACCTTTCGATGCATGTGGCTGGTAACGCGGCTAACCCCCTGCACATATTTTATGCCGGCTCTTGTCACTGTTCGCCAAATTAAAAAGTCTGGCTAAACTTGAAGCTCCTCCTGGAGAGGGCTGCAGAGTCTTGCGGATTATATACAGACTCTCTCCCCTCTCCCAGTGACGCCGGCTAGCTAACCAATTACGCATCCTGCACAAGTGATTACAGTCCAGGGACCGCTTGGTTCTCTGCGAAGTGAGGGGAACTGGAGACTGTAGCCTTCGGCAGGAGCAAAAGAAAGGTCAAACACTGTGGCGAAAAAAAAATCATATCAGTTCTTCTGAAAAAAAAAAGCCCCACACACAGATGTCCAACAGATTAAATCGAATTCTACTTTCCTAAAAACTATTTTTTTGCTACACCCAACCCATTGTCGGCAGAAATCGATGTAATGATGTGAATATCCTGAAGAGAAATTCCTATATATTTGACAGTGTGAAACAATGACTTCTTTCTATATGTCAGTGAATGTAAACCGGTGAAGGAATTTCCCAACATATTGAAAGCATACTGGAGGACAGACAACTTGGGAACTGCAGACAAAACTTGCTGATGGTGGAGGAAGTTGTAGTTAGTGAAACTTTCGTGAGATTTCCCAGACAAGGCAGGGTTTTGAGCTTCAAGCTAAAAGGGAGGGGGATAGTGATGGAGGGACAGGGGTTTGGGGTGATATAGTGGTAGAGGGTGTGTGTGTGGGGGAGGTATAATGGTAGAGGAGGGGTAATGTCGGGTAATGTCGGTAGTGAGCTCGTAGGAGTCCGTAGATGTTTCGTAGCGGCTCTTGATGCCAGCCGTAGGAACTCGAGGCATCGGGTAAGTCGGAACGTTTTGTCAACATGTTGAAAAATGCCCACGAGTTTAAAAAAATAGCCCCGAGTAATTCTCCGAGTTCGAATCAAGGGGAAAACTCGGGAGAGTTCAATAAGTAACTCGGGAAAGTGGGACAGGGCCTTTAAGTGCAGCCTAAAGGGGCTGTCCCACTGTACGAGCTAATTCAAGAGTTCTCCCGAGTTTCCTCTGATTCAAACTCGGAGAATTACGGTAATGGCCGCTCGTAGGTACTCGGGGCTCTCGTGGACATTTCTCAACATGTTGAAAAATCTTCACGAGTCTTCACGAGCTTACCGGCTTTCCCCTAGTACCTGCCATTAGCGTTACGAGACGTCCACGAGCTCCGACGAACCCGCTGCGTACATTCTACATGCTTACCACGAGTTTGATTTTTTTTTTTAACTCGGGAGAGCTCTTGAATTAGCTCGTACAGTGGGACAAGCCCTTTAGTAAGAACGATACAATATCTGAAAATAGATACAAAGTGTTGGAGTAACTCAGCGGGTCAGGCAGCATCTCTGGAGAAAAGGAAAAAACGAATAGGTGACGTTTCGGGTCGAGACGCTTCCTTAAAAAAATTTCAGACCCTTTGTCTGAAGATCTCCAGCTTTTGGTGTCTACAGTGCATTCAGAAAGTATTCAGACCCCTTCATTTTTTCCACATTTTGTTACGTTACAGCCTTATTTTAAATGGATTAAATTATTTTTTTTTATCAATCTACATACAGTACCCAAGAATGAAGAAACAAAAGCAGCTGTTTAGAAATTTTTGCAAAGTAATTAAAAATAGATAACTGAAGTGTCACATTTACATAAGTATTCAGGCCCTTTGCTATGACACTCAAAATTGAGCTTAGGTTCATCCTGTTTCCATTGATTATCCTTGAGATGTTTCTACAACTTGATTGGAGTCCACCAGTGGTAAATTAAATAGATGGGACATGATTTGCAAAGACACACACCTGTCTGTGTAAGGTCCCACACTTGACAGTGCATGTCAGAGCAAAAACCAAGCCATGAAGACAAAGGAATTGTCCGTAGACCTCAGAGACAGGATTGTGTCAAGACCCAAATCTGGGGATGGGTATAAAAACAATTTCTGCAGCATTGCAGGTCCTGAAGAACACTGTGGCCTCCGTCATTCTTAAATGGAAGAACTTTGGAACCACCAGGACTCTTCATAGAGCTGGCCGCCCGGCCAAACTATGCAATCGGGGGAGAAGGGCCTTGGTCAGGGAGGTGACCAAGAACCTGATAGTCACTCCAGAGCTCCAGAGTTCCTCTGTGGAGATGGGAGAACCTTCCAGAAGGACAACTATATCTGCAGCACTCCACCAATCTGGCCTTTATGGTAGTGGCCAGACGGAAGCCACTCCTCAGTGAAAGGCACATGACAGCCCGCTTGGAGTTTGCCAAAAGGCACCTAAAGGACTCTCAGACCATGAGAAACAAGATTCTCTGGTCTGATGAAACCAAGATTGCACTCTTTGGCCTGAATGCCAAGTGTCACGTCTGTTGGACACCAGACACCGCTCATCACCTGGCCAATACCATACCTACGGTGAATCATGATGGGTGGCAGCATCATGCTGTGTGGATGTTTTTCAGCGGCAGGAACTGGGAGGCTAGTCATGATCACGGGAAAGATGAACGGAGCAAAGTACAGAGAGATCCTTGATGAAAACCTGCTCCAGAGCGTTCTGGACCTCAGACTGGGGTAGAGGTTCACCTTCCAACAGGACAATGACCCTAAGCACACAGCCAATACAATGCAGGAGTGACTTTGTGACGAGTCTGTGAATGTCCTTGAGTGGCCCAGCCAGAGCCCAGACTTGAACCCGATCGAACATCTCTGGAGGGACCAGAAAATAGCTGTGCATCGACGCTCCCCATCCAACCTGACAGCTTGAGAGAATCTGCAGAGAAGAATGGGAGAAATTACCCAAATGCAGGTGTGCCAAGCTTGTAGCGTCATACCCAAGAAGACTTGAGGCTGTAATCACTGCCGAAGGTGCCTCAATAAAGTACTGAGTAAAGGGTCTGAATGGCACTTATGTAAATGTGATATTTCAGTTATTTCTTTTTAATTACTTTGTAAACATTTCTAAACATCTGTTTTCACTTTTTTTATTATGGATTGTGTAGATTGATGATTAAAAAATAAAAAGCATTGAATCCATTTTAGAATAAGGCTGTAACGTAACAAAATGTGGAAAAAGTGAAGGGGTCTGAATACTTTCTGAATGCACTGTATCTTCAGTTTAAACCAGCATCTGCAGTTCCTTTCTACACAATATCTGGAGTTTGAAGTCACAAAGAAAGGCAAGTTATTTTTATTTCTGTGTTTCCTGTGGTTGAACGATCGGTTCGATGGAATTTTGTGGTTCTTTTTATTGCTTTCCTGCAGACAGAATTGGAGACTGTAGACTAGGGTTTCTGGTACTTTATACTCTTGCTTCATAATTTTTCCTGAGAAAATCGTGTTCCTTATCATAACTTTGGTGTGTGGGTGGGAACCCTCCAAAATGACTTTCTGTAACTTAGTTGGATCAAATATTGTCTAAGTGAAGTATTGGGGCAACATGGAGCCATATTACAACCATGATAATAACCATATTTTTAGAAGATAGAACATAGAAGAGTACAGCACCGGAACAGGCCCTTCAGCCCACAATGTCTGTGCTGAGCATGATGCCAAGACCATCTCTCATCTGCCCGCACCTAACCCATATCCATCCATTCCCTGCATACCCATGTGGCTATCCAAAAGTCTCCTAAATTATTATTTGTTCCAACAAATCCACTGTGCCTTAGGTAAGTTATGCAACGGTCCTTTTCCATGGCTATCACAACTTATTGTTTATCTATTAGTCAGTAATCCTGAACTATTGAGTAAATATCAAATTGTTCTTGTACAAATTATTCAGATGTACCAATTTCAGTCAACTATACAATGTCAAAGATGGATACAACATGCTGGAGTAACACAGCAGGTCAGGCAGCATCGTGGAGAACATGGATAGGTGATGTTTCAGGTCAGGACCCTTCTTCACACTGATTCACCACTAGCATTTTGTGTCTATCTTTCATATAGCTGATTGACCTGCTGAGTTACTCCAGCATTTTCTGTCTATCTTTGGCAAAAACCGGCATCTGCAGTTCCTAGTTATTACATGTGCATAATATTGTTTGTTTGATACATTGGAAACATGTGCACATCTGTGTTAATCCCTCATACTCACTCTTGATTGATTGAATCAATTGAAATATACAGCATAAAAGCAGGCCCGTCAGCCGGCTGAGTCCACGTCGACCTTCGATCCCCTGTTCACACTAGTTCTATGTTATCCCACTTTCTCATCCACTCCATGAACACTACTGGTTAGGTTATCATTTATTGAACAGTGGGACAAAATTCCCTCTAGGGCTCAATGATCTCCCCCTAGAGATTCCTTTTCGCCAATATACTGCCACTTTGCTTTGGCCTAAGGTCTCATTATCCTCGTCTAAATCTATTCGCCTTTACCCTTGCCCTTCTGTCGATTTGTAGGAGTCAGTCAGGATCTACCCCAGGTTTGAGCTTATGCAACTTTAAGGCCAATGGGCTCTCTCGTCTGTAACTCTTCAATCATTTTTTGTTTAGTGTTAGGGTTAGGATGTACTGATCACCCAGCTGTAGTTTGTCCAGTTAGAATGCCCACTGCGTTAATGTAGTGAAAACTTGCACTAGTTTATGAAAGTGCAGGGAATTTTATAATCCTTGCAAACAACAGCCCTCACATGTCTGAAGAAGGGACTCGACCCAAAAAGTCACCCATTCCTTCTATCCAGAGATACTGCCTCCTGCTGAGTTACTCCAGCATTTTGTGTGTATCGCATGTCTTGAAGGCAGGGCAGCAAACTCAGAGAGATATGCCGAATACAGCTGTAAAAGAAGACACAGAATGGTACATGCTGAATGATACTTACCCAATGCATAGTCCCAATTGAGAAGACTTCAGTGATTATCGCCATTATGCAGTTAAAAGGCAGCCAGCATCATCAAGGGCCCACACCACCCTGGCTACAATCTCACCTCACTTCTGCCATCAGCAAGAAGATACAGGAGTCTGAAAACCATGACCTCCCCAAACCAACGCTTAAAATGTGGATTATAAATATGTTGGACACAGCACATCTTGAAGAAATGCGATTCCTCCTAACAGATAAACCAGGCCAATTCTTAACGAGTTGGTCTCCATTTATTGATTTCTTGGAAGCATATGGTGCAACAAAATCGTAAAAAACAACTGTTTCAGGTCTGAGTGAAGAATGGTCAAGAATATAAATACTTATCTCCTATTTCCTGTCTTCTACTCTTTTTCTCTCTCTCCTTTTTTACTTCTCTCCCTCACTCTCTCTCTCTTTTCGATTTTTTTTCTCACACACTATACATCACATGTTTTTCTATTCTCTATTATCTACTCCCTTTTTCTCTCTCTCATTTAAAAAATAAAAAATAAATGAAGCTGTACATAGAATGTAACATGCCAACATATATTTAGCACCTGAAATAAGGTGCCACTGTATTGTACTTACTTCTAATAAACAAATAAATAAATAAATGAATAAATGAGTAAATAAATAAATGAATAAATGTATAAATGAATAAATGGATAAATGAATAAATGCATAAATGAATAAATAAACAAACAGACAAACAAACAAATAAATAAATAAATAAATAAATAAATAAATAAATACATAAATAAATAAACAGACAAACAAACAGACAGACAGACAGACAGACAGACAGACAGACAGACAGACAGACAGACAGACAGATAGATAGATAGATAGATAGATAGATAGATAGATAGATAGATAGATAGATAGATAGATAGATGAATAAATAAATAAATAAATAGATAAATAAATAGGTAAATAGATAAATAGATAGATAAATAAATGAATAGATAAATAAATAAATAGACAAATAAATAAATAAACCATAACCACCAGGTTCAGGAGCTGCTTCTTCCCAACAACCCAACAACCATCAGGCTATTGAACATGAAGAGACACGAAATGCTGGAGTTACTCAGCAAGTCAGGCAGCATCTCTGGAGAAAAGGGATAGGTGCCGTTTCGGGTTAGAATCGTTCTTCTGACTCAGAAGAAACGTCAACCATCCCTTCTCTCCAGAGATGCTGTCTGACCTGCTGACTTACTCCAGCACTTTGTATCTATCTTCGATATAACCAGCATCTGCAGTTCCTTCCAATACACACAGGCCAATTTGTTGATAATCCTGGTAGATTATGTTTGGAATCTAACCACACAGGGCAGAGGATTGATCCGAACTGTCTGAGTCCCATACCCAGTGTCATGTGGAAGATACCAAGCAAACAAATTGTGTAGGAAGGAACTGCAGATGCTGATTTAAACTGAAGATAGACACAAAAAGCTGGAGTTACTCAGCGGGACAGGCAGCATCTCTGGAGAGAAAGAATGGGTGATGTTTTGGGACAAGACCCTTCTTCAGAGTGAGATTCAGGGGAAAGAGAAACAAGAGATATAGACGAAATCAAACAAGCAGACAGGTCTCCTTTCCCTCTGGAGATATTTAGTTAGTTAGTCAAGTTAGTTAGTCAGTTGGTCAGTTACAGTAGTTAGTTGGTTGGTTGGTTGGTTGGTTGGTTAGTTAAATAGCATCCATACAAGACTACAATCAAACTATGAATAGAGTAAAATCATAAGATCTGTTTAGTTTATTGTCACGTGAATCGAGGTACAGTGAAAAGCTTTTGTTGCATGCTATCCAGTCAGTGGAAAGACTATAAATGATTACAATCAAGCCTTCCAAGGGAATAACGTTTAGTGCAAGATAAAGTCCAGTAAAGTCCAATTAATGATAGTTTGAGGGTCTCCAATGTGGTAGAGGGTAGGGCAGGACTGTCCTCTAGTTGCTGGCAGGGTGGTTCAGTTGCCTGATCCATCCCTGGTTCAGTAGATAAGAGAATAGTACACAGAGAAAGAGGAGGATCAGAAGCAAAAAAAAGTCAAAATGCTGGAGTAACTCAGCGGGTCAGGCAGCATCTCTGGAGAAAATGGATAAGTGACGTTGTGGGTCGGGACCCTTCTTCAGACCTTCTTCAGAAGATGAGCCACAAGCTCTCACTAGGAGAGGCAGTGTCTATCAGAAAGTATGAAGTATGGTCACAGTGGTGGTAATGGAGAAGAGGAATGCATGAGCAGATCAAGAAAGAAAGATGCCACCTCAGAGACATAAATATTGAAGCAGAAGGGCGCACCATACCAAGATTATAGCCAAGAAAGTACACCAACACCTCAATGTCCTTGGAAGGTTTAGGAAGTGTGGTATGTTCCCAACAACTCTCACCAACGTCTACAGATGTGCTGTAGAGAACATTTTATCGGGATGCATCGCAGCGTGATTGGCTAACAGCTCCATCTAAGACTGCAAGGAATTGCAGAGAGTTGTGGATGCAGCCCAGGCCATCACACAAACCAACCTCCGTTCCATCGACTCCATCTAAACTTCACGCTGCCTCGATAATGCCACCAGCATAATCAAGGAGCAGTCTCACTCCCTCTTCTCCCCTCTCCCATCAGGCAAGAGGTACAGAAGTGTGAAAACGCACACCTCCAGATTCAAGGACAGTTTCTTCCCAGCTGTCATCAAGCAACTGAATCATCTGATCAAGATCTAGAACGCGACCCTGAGCTAACATCTACCTCATTGAAGACCCTCAGACTGTTTTTAATCAAACTTTACTGGACTTTATCTTGTACTAAATGTTAGTCCTGTTATCATACATCTATACCAGTGGTTCCCAACGTGGGGCGTACGCCCCACAGGGGGGCAATTTGATTTTTAAGGGGGGCAATTGAGCGCGACTGAGGAGGTCTGGGTCCAAATTTTCGATTTTTATTTTTTTGGATTTTCCATCAGGTAAACATATGTAGTTTATGTTTCAGATGTTATTTTGAATAAATAATTTTTTTGGGGTAAAAAAGGTCTTTATTGTGTAGTTATTACATAATCACCGCGCCATCGCTCTTCATGCACGTCGGACGAAGCGCGCGAGGTCATGGGAGAACCTTATTTATTGAATTGGATTTAGAAATGCGATTCAAAGAGCTTTTGCTAAGTTACCCTTATAATATCTATTTCCTCCGTTTTCTCTCAAGGGAAAGCAAGGGGGGGCATCAGGATTTTAGAGGTGATTTGGTGGGGCATGGCCAAAAAAAGGTTGGGAACCACTGATCTATACACTGTGGACGGTTCGATTGTAATCTTGTATCCTATTTTCAGCTACTGGACAGCACGCAACGAAAAGTTGTTCACTGTACCTCAGTACACGTGACAATAAACTAAACTAATCTGAATTTAATTAAACTAAGCTAAGCTAAACTAAAACCTAAACTAAACTAAACTAAACTAAACTAAAAACTAAACTAATCCTGAATGAAGGACAGCCCATGATTAAAATAGCAGATATAATAACCGTAACCATACAATGTCTTGCAATTCCAAGTGATTTCTTCAACAAAGGCAGGGCCAGATGTCTATGGTTTCCTGATGCTCTTTGGGACAAGGAAAAAAGACTCAATGATTTTCAAAAAACATGGAGAACCTTATGTAGGAACGAGGAACTGCAGATGCCGGTTTACAAAAAGTGCTGGAGTAGCTCTGTATCATCCCTTTTGCTCCACCTGTTGCACTTGAGTCTGAAGACAGGTCTCGACATGAAATGTCACCCGTTCCTTCTCTCCAGAGATGCTGCCTGTCCCGCTGAGTTACTCCAGCATTTTGTGTCTACCTTAGATTTAAACCAGCATCTGCAGTTCATTCCTACACACTTGAGATAATTTGATTGTATTTGTGCATAATATTGTCTGATCTGATTGGATCCAAACAAAATGTTTCACTGTACCTCAGTACACTTGGCAATAATCCAGGTGACATTTCGGATCGGGACCCTTCTTCAGACTGTCTCAAGAATGTCCCGACCCCAAACGTTACCTATCCATGTCACAGTGACTCCTAAATGCTGTTATAGTCCCAGCCTCAACTACCTCCTCTGGCAGCTTGTTCCATACACCCACCAGCCTCTCAGTGAAAAAGTTGTCCTATTAATTCTTTCTCATCTCACCTTAAACCTATGTTCTCTGGTTCATGATTGCCCTACCCCGGATAAAGGATTCAGTGCATTCACCCTATCTAGTTGTTGTGTCATTCAACATGGAAACAGGCCCTTCGGCCCAACTCGTCCATGCCGACCACGGTGGCGGGGGGAGAGAAAGGGTGTATACAGGTGAGGGGGGGTTATTGTCCAAATTTGAAGCCTACACCTAAATCTAACTCCTGAATACGAAAGGAAATTGAGCAAGTTGCAGAAGGAATTGTCAGCAATGGGCCAACTGCATCGATGTCTTGCACAGAAGCCAGAAGAGTTCAGAGACAGAGGCTGGAAAATTACTGGACAGGACAGGCTTTGAAGTGGCTTCGTGAGGATAGAGGCCATGGGAAAGGTTGCTGAAGGGAGAGCAGTTGTAGCAACAAGCGTTTAGTTTAGTTTAGTTTACTTGTAGTGTAGTTTAGTTTAGTTTAGAGATACAACATGTAAACAGCCCCTTCGGCCCACCGAGTCCGTGCCAACCAGCGATCCCCGCACATTAACACTGCCCTACACACACCAGGGACAATTTTACATTTATACCAAGTAAATTAACCTACAAAGGTGCACGTCTTTGGAGTGTGGGTGGAAACCGGAGCACCAGGAGAAGACCCATGCAGTCGCTGGAAGAACGTACAAACTCCGTACCGACAGCACCCGTAGTTGGGTTCGAACCCGGTTCTCTGGCGCTGTGAGGCAGCAACTCTACTGCTGCGCCACTGTGCCACCCTCTATTGACCCGGCACAGACACATTTGATCGCACATCGACCCGGCACAGACACATTTGCACTTTAGACTTTGACTGGTTTTACTGTTCTTTTTATAAATCATGTTTCTCGGGGTATCTAAATCTAATTTTTATTAGTTGTTTCAGTTATGACATCGGATGGAAGCTGCATACCAAATCTCATCGCACATATGTGCAATGACAATAATATATATGATTTTTATTATTATTATTTTGAATATTTCTGAATGGAGATGGCAAGAGTACAAACAGCATTGTTCCAAATAATGCAACATGACTGTGATTTTGATATCAATTACATAGCTTAATATCGGTTCCCATAGCTATTGATTCAAGCTACAGGTGCCCAAGCTTCCTAATATAGCCCGAAGAAGGGTCTCGACCCAAAACGTCACCCATTCCTTCTCTCCAGAGATGCTGGCTGTCCTGCTGAGTTACTCCAGCTTTTTGTGTCTATCTTCGATGATACTTACATTGACTCAAGTAGGGGAGATGAGTCTAATATCGTTGCTGATCAAAAGACCACCTGAGTCACGTCTCCATTTTTAGAAGCAACATGGAAATTGCTGGTACACAAATTTGCTGGAGAAACTCAGCGGGTGCAGCAGCATCTATGGAGCGAAGAAAATAGGCGACGTTTCGGGCCGAAACCCTTCTTCAGACTGATGGGGGGTGGGAGGGGAGAAGGAAGGAAAAAGGGGAGGAGGAGGAGCCCGAGGGCAGGGGGATGGGAGGAGACAGCTCGAGGGTTAAGGAAGGGGAGGAGACAGCAAGGGCTAGCAAAATTGGGAGAATTCAACATTCATGCCATCAGGATGCAAGCTGCCCAGGCGGAATATGAGGTGCTGTTCCTCCAATTTCCGGTGTTGCTCACTCTGGCAATGGAGGAGACCCAGGACAGAGAGGTCGGATTGGGAATGGGAGGGGGAGTTGAAGTGCTGAGCCACCGGGAGCTCAGGTAGGTTATTGCGGACTGAGCGGAGGTGTTCGTCGAAACGATCGCCCAACTGCCGCTTAGTCTCCCCGATGTAAATCAGCTGACATCTAGAGCAGCGGATGCAGTAGATGAGGTTGGAGGAGATACAGGTGAACTTTTGTCGCACCTGGAACGACTGCTTGGGACCTTGAATGGAGTCGAGGGGGTACGTGAAGGGACAGGTGTTGCATTTCTTGCGGTTGCAACGGAAAGTGCCCGGGGAGGGGGTGGTACGGGACGGAAGGGAAGAATTGACAAGGGAGTTGCGGAGGGAGCGGTCTTTGCGGAAGGCAGACATGGGGGGAGATGGGAAGATGTGGCGAGTGGTGGGGTCACGTTGGAGGTGGCGGAAATGGCGGAGGATTATGTGTTGTATTTGCCGGCTGGTGGGGTGAAAGGTGAGGACCAGGGGGACTCTGCCCTTGTTGCGAGTGCGGGGATGGGGAGAGAGAGCAGTGTTGCGGGGTATGGATGAGACCCTGGTGTGAGCTTCATCTATGGTGGCGGAGGGGAATCCCCGTTCCCTGAAGAACGAGGACATTTCCGATGCCCTGGTATGGAATGTCTCATCCTGGGAACAGATGCGGCGTAGGCGGAGGAATTGGGAGTAGGGGATGGAGTCTTTGCAGGGGGCAGGGTGGGAAGACGTGTAGTCCAGATAGCCGTGTGAGTCAGTAGGTTTGTAGTGTATGTCGGTCAGAAGTCTGTCCCCTGTGATGGATGCCGTTGGAAAATACACACATCATTTCCAAATCCAAGATAAGGAGAAATTCCACAGTCACAATTAAATCATGAATTATTCAGCAACAGGAAACTTCAAAGGATAAGCTATTCTAAACAGACCTCCGGTCAGCCTAACTTGTTTTGATGGAAGTAAAATGTCATTTTCATTTGGAGGCACTCCATTTTGATTGTTTAATTTGTTTTGCCACCATGTCTTACTTTTTTTACATAATCAACCCCGATTTATACATTGCAGAGACTGCGGCCATGAAAGTCATGAAGCAGGATGGTTAATGAAAAACATGTGACAACATTTTTGGCTCCAAATTTGCACTCAACGCGTGAGTTACTGCCCGATTTTATCAGACGCGCGGCAGACTAGAATATTTGTAATAACTAACTAACTTCAAAAACAAAAGTTATCCTGGATCAGGAACAACGAACTAGCTGAGCAAAACAGCTTTGAGCGTGTAATAGAAACATAGAAAAATAGGTGCAGGAGTAGGCTATTCGGCCCTTCGAGCCAGCACCACATTTCAATATGATCATGGCTGATCATTTAAAATCAGTCACCCCGCTCCTGCTTTTTCCCCCACATCCCTTGATTCTGTTCTAGAGCTCTATCTAACTTTCTCTTGAAAACATCCAGTGAATCGGCCTCCACTGCCTTCTGTGGCAGAGAATTGCACAGATTCACAACTCTCTGGGTGAAAAAGGTTTTCCTCATCTCAGTCCTAAATGGCCTGCTACCCCTTATTCTTAAACTGTGACCCCTAGCTCTGGACTCCCCCAACATCGGGAACATTTTTCCTGCATCTAGCCTGTCCGATCCTTTAAGAATTTTGCATGTTTCATAGAAGGGCTTTGAGAATGTGTTTAGATGCAGGCTTGTACCCAAAATATGGCTCCGTGCATTCATTCATTCATATGGGAGAAGGTAACAAATTGAGTAAATCTAGTTTATATCGAGGTATAATAAGCCTCGCGTACGAAAGTTCTTGTGTTGAGCACAAGATTCTGGAGTAACTCAAAGTTTCGGGTCAGGGCCCTTCTTGTTGCAATAGCAGATTTGAATCGTCATGCAGTGCTGTTGCAAATCTGAATTAATAGCATTGCAATGCACGGAGCAGCAGGTAGGGCTGCTGCCCCACAGCGCCAGAGACCCAGGTTCGATCCTGACCTCAGGTACTGATTGTGTGAAGTATGCACATTCAGTTCGGTTTACTTTAGTTCGTTGTCATGTGTAACAAGGTACAGTGAAAAGCTTTTGTTGCATACTAACCTCTCAGTGGAAAGACTATACATGATTACAATCATGCCATCCACAGTGTACAGATACAGGATAAAGAGAATTGACATATAGTACCTGAGACCGCGTGGGTTTTCTCAGGGTGCACTGGTCTCCTCCCATATCCCAAAGACCTGGAGGAACAGCACCTCATATTCCGTTTGGGGAGTCTGCATCCCGGGGGCATGAACATCGAATTCTCCCAATTTTGTTAGTCCTTGCTGTCTCCTCCCATTCCTCAGTCCCCCTGCTGTCTCCTCCCATCCCCCAGCCTTCGGGCTCCTCCTCCTTTTTCCTTTCTTGTCCCCGCCCACCCCCGCCCCCGATCAGTCTGAAGAAGGGTTTCGGCCCGAAACGTTGCCTATTTCCTTCGCTCCATAGATGCTGCTGCACCCGCTGAGTTTCTCCAGCTTTTTTGTGTAACCTCCCAAAGACCTGCATGGTTTCAAGTTAATTTTCTTCCGTAAATTGCCCCTAGTGTGTAGGGATTGAATGACACAATGGGATAACATAGAACTTTATAGAGGTGTATAAAATCATGAGAGGAATAGATCGGGTAGACGCACAGAATCTCTTGCCCAGAGAAGGGGAATCGAGAACCAGAGGACTTGGGTTTAAGGTGAGGGAGGGAAGACTTAATAGGAATCTGAGGGGTAACTTTCCCACAAAGGGTGGTGGGTGCATGGAACGAGCTACCAGAGGAGGTAGTTAAGGCAGGGACTATCGCAACATTTAAGAAACAATTTGACAGGTACATGGATAGGACAGTTTTAGAGGGATACTAGACCAAGTGCAGACCCGTTGGGTCTGCTCCCCCAATGGTGTGATTCCCCCAACCCAATATTCCACCATGCACCCGTCTCCTCCAATGGAACTGAAGCCGTTGCCAAATGTAAGTTTCCAGCACTCCCCTGCCTCCCTCAATTGCACCTCCCCTGCCTGCTGCAGCAGTGAAAAGTTCAGTGTTCCTGTCTTGCAACTTTGTTTCGAAGTGTGTTGGAAGCTGATAGGAAGGAGCAGCCGTCAACGAATCAAAAGGCAGGAAGGGATCCGTACTGCAGGCGGACGGATGGATTTGAGTTTTATATATTAATAGATGGACCAAATGCAGGTAGGTGGGACCAGTGAAGATGGACCATGCTGGCCAGTGTGGGTAAGGTGGGACGAAGGGCCTGTTTCCACGGTGTATGACACTATACCTCGTGTGAAACGAGTGAACGATGGTCGGCATGGACTCAGTGGGCCAAAGGGCCTGTTTCCATGCAGCATCACAACGCACAACTGTAAATACTGGTAAAATCTATACATTTCACTGCAAAATCTAGGTCCCATTATTTTGAGCCAAGATGGCCAAGAAATTGTTTTCATGGTCTGTAAACCTAAATCAATTGAAGATGAATAAATGATCTTGAGTATGTTATTTATAATTCAACCTTTGCAGAGTATGTATTCTACAAATTAATTATGCTGGTAACAATGTTATTTCCCAGGACAAAACTATCTATAAAAAAGTTGAGGTTGTAACAAAGCCAGTTGTAATATTGGCTTTGGAGCGGCGGATTATATTAAAAAACCACCGCATGCAATCTTGGTTATATTCTTTGCCTATATAGAACTAAAGGGCTGTTGTGGATAGGGAACGGATTCAATTTGATTGAGTACATCATGGTATTAATTAAATATTACGCCATATCGACAGACATTGATAGATTCAAACAGCTGGAGTAACTCAGCGGGTCAGGCAGCATCTCTGGGAAAAGGAATAGGTAACATTTCGGGTCAAGATCCTTCTTCAGATTTGACCGAGGGGGGCAGCAGTAGTGTAGCTGCCTTACAGCGCCAGAGACCCGGGTTCGATCCTAACTATGGGTGCTGTCTGTACGGAGTTTGTATGTTCTCCTCGTGACCGGCGTAGGTTTTTTCCGGGTGCTCCGGTTTTCTCCCACACTCCAAAGTTGTACAGGTTTGTAGGTTAATTGGCTTCTGTAAAATTGTAAATTGTCCCTAGTGTGCGGGGATCGCTGGTCAGCTCGGACTCAGTGGGCCAAGGGGTCTGTTTCCGTGCTGTATCTCAAAACTAAACTAAACTAAAAGACTGGTCTTCAGACTGATGGGTCTGAAGAAGGGTCTCGACCTGAAATGTCACCCAATCCTTCTCTCCAGAGATGCTGCCTGGCCTGCGGAGTTACTCCAGCATTTTGTGTCTGTCTTCGGTTTTAACCGGAATCTGCAGTTCCTACCTACACATGATGGATTGACACGTCTTATTGCTTTTGGTTTAGGTTACATATTGCTGACTTTTTTTTACAATACAATACAATACAATTTATTTGTCACTTGAACCTCATAGAGGCTCAAGTGAAATGTTGTTTCTGCAGTCATACATACAAGAAAAAAAAGACCCAAGACACAACACAATTTACACAGACATCCATCACAGCTCATCTCCACCTCGCTGTGATGGAAGGCAAAAAAAAACGTATCTCTCCCCTGCACTTCCCTCTCCCCCCGATGTCAGAGTCAAAGTCAGAGCCCCCGGCGGGCGATAACAATTGTCCCGCGGTCATTTACGCCGCGCCGGGTGATGCAAGGCCGTGCTCCGGGACTTGTTGTTGGAGCCCCGGGCGGGCGCTGGCAAAGTCCCGCAGCCGTTGAAGCCACGCCGGGTGATGATGTCAGGCCCCGCTCCAGGTCATCCTCGACCCCGCTACTCGGGCGGGAGAAGTCGCCGTTGCGGAAGCCCCGAAAAGCGGTCTCCCAGCAGGGACCCGCGGCCTCCCGGTGTCACTGTCCACCAGACCTGCGGTAAGCCTCCGAATCTCCGAGAGTCGGGTCACAGCAGCACGCCACCACCGCTCCTCCCGCTCCGGACTCGGCCAGCTCCGTGATGGTGAGTAGCTCCGCAGCTCCGTGACTGGAGCCCCAGGACATTCCTGCTGGAGGCCGCACCATGGTGCAGCCCCAACGACAACGGAGACCCGACAGGGAAAGGTTGGGTTCTCCGTGCAGGGGAACAAATTTTAAAGTTTCCCCCCCCACCCCCCCCCCCCCCCCCACACACACGCACACACACACATACCCCATCAAAAAAATAAAAACTACATTAAAACGGGACAAAAAATAACAAAAAGACAGATGGACTGCAGAGGCCGCTGCGACGTGAGTCGCGCCGCCCAACTAGTCAATGTCTTGTTTAATTTATATGGGATTATGTTGGGTTATTCGGTGAAAGATGATGAATCATTGTGTTTGCATTTCAGATATCGCTCCAATACTTTTATCTCACGCTGTTTAAAAAAACCCAAAGAGCACTTGTAATTTAACCAAAGCATGCCCTTGTCTCTGGAGCAATGTCCATTGGCCAGAGTGGAAGGTCAAAGACAGTTTACTTTAGTTTAGAGATCCAGCGTAGAAACAGGCCATTCGGCCCACCGAGTCCGCGCCGACCAGCGATTCCCACACACTAACACTACCCTACACACACTAGGGATGATTTACATTTAGAACAAGCCAATTAACCTACAAACCTGTACAGCTTTGGAGTGTGGGAGGAAACCGAAGATCTCGGAGAAAACCCACGCAGATCATGGGGAGAACGTAGAAACTGCGTACAGACAGCACGCGTAGTCAGGATCGGACCTGTAAGGCAGCCACTCTACTGTTGATCCACCTTGCCAGGATGCCTGATAATGTCACTGGTGGTGAGGTTGAGTTCTGGGAGTCTCTGCTGTACAGTACTGATGCAACAGTTTAGGTCGAACGATAGAAACACATTGAAGCAATAGCCAAAACAAACGTGCACCATGCTCAGGACTGAGGAAACGTGCTACTTGCTCAGGAGACTGAGGAAATTCAGCATGTCTCCAATGACCCGTACAAAATTTCTGCAGACCCACCGTCGAAAGCATCCTCTTGTGTTGCACCACAGCTTAGTTTGGGAACAGCTCTGCCCGAGACTGGGAGAAATTGCTGGCAACAGTGTTATTTCCCAGAATGTAGCCCAGTCCATCACAGAGAACAGACTCCCCACCATCAACTCCATCTATCCTTCACTGCCTCAAGAAAACAGCTGAAGTAATCAAGGACCATTCTTTCATTTCCTTACTTGCATTGGACAGATACAGGAGCCTGAAACCAGATTTAGGGACAACTTCTTCCCTCTTTATCAGACTATTAAATGGACCTCCCATAAACTGGAGTACTCTTTTGATTCTCCAACCTACCTCAATGCAGACACAGGACTTGTTCTCTGGAACTGTTACACACCAATGCTGATAAGTATATTCTTAGTTTAGTTTAGAGATACAGCGTAAAAACAGGCACTTTGTCCCATCGAATCCACCTCGATCAGCAATCCCCACACACTGACACTACCCTACACACACTATGGATAGTTGTACATTCATTCCAAGCCAATTAACCTACAAGCCTGTGCATCTTTGGAGTGTGGGAGGAAACCGAATATTTTGGAGAAAACCCATGCAAGTTACGGTGAGAATCTACAAACTGTACAGATAAGCACCCGTGGTCGGGATCGAACCTGGGTCTGTGGCGCTGTAAGGCAGTAGCTCTACCACCGCACCACCATGCCGTTCTGCCTTCTGGTATCTTTCTCTTTCCGCTACCATTTGCACTTGCGTTTGGCTTGATTATATTCATGTATGGAATGATCTTATTTTATTGGATAGCATGCAAAGCAAAGCTTTTTTACCGTACCTCAGTACACATGATAATAATAAACCTAAACCTAGCGTGGCTGATAGAAATGTAACAAATTTTTAGTTTAGTTTAGAGATCCAGCGTTGGAACAGAACCTCCGGCCCATCTTCCACGATGACCAGCG
This sequence comes from Leucoraja erinaceus, assembly GCF_028641065.1. Classification (NCBI taxonomy): domain Eukaryota; kingdom Metazoa; phylum Chordata; class Chondrichthyes; order Rajiformes; family Rajidae; genus Leucoraja; species Leucoraja erinaceus. The sequence continues at coordinate 51,962,850 of NC_073386.1, read as the reverse complement.
ATCTCCTGTAAACTTGTTCTAACCTACACACTAAGGACAAATTACAAAGACCAGTTAACCTACATACACATTTTTTGGGAATGTGGTAGGAAAGCAGAGCACCTGGAGAAAGCCCACGAGGTCCCAAGAAGGATATACAAACCCCATACAGGCAGCAACCGTAGTCAGGATCGAACCTGGGCCTCCGGCGCTGTGAGGCAGCAACTCTACCACTGCGCCACTGTACTGCCAGGAGTCACACGGATAATCTTCAGTGTCTTCCTAGATACAAGGTCCTGCTGGAATTGGGGTGATCAATCAGGCAAGGAACTTGAAGGCATGGTTAGAGCACTGTGTCTTGTGCATGGAATGAAGTCCTTCATGGAGTGTAGATGCATAGAATGTTGTACAGAAGATGGTGATAAATAAAGATGAACACAAAAAGCTGGAGTAACTCGGCAGGTCAGACAGCATCTGTGGAGAAAAGGAATAGGTAACGTTTCGGGTCGAGACCCATCTTCAGACTGAGAATCGGTGGGTCAGAGAATCAGAGACTCCCAGACCCTCTCAGCCTGAAGAAGGGACTCAACCCGAAACGCCACCTATTCCTTTTCTCCACAGATGCTGCCTGACCCGCTGAGGTACTCAGTGTCTATCTTTGTCTGAGGAACTTTTTGTGTCTATCTTTGGTTCAAACCAGCATCTGCAGTTCCTTCCTAGATTTGTGATATAGTGGTTGCAGTACTTTCAAAAGATATTACCAGCAGCATAACCAATGGACAGACTGTGCATAACAACATCAAATGTAAAATAATCAGCTTTTGTAAATAAGAGTTTCAGAAGAAAAGCAATAATTTAATTGTTGAAATAATCCTCTCAGCAACTCTTGTGCCGACAAGCCTCATTAATTACAATGAAAAGATTTTGCAACAAATATAAAAATCATAACTGCAACATTTGCACAACAATTGCCCAATAAACTTGCCAAGGGAAGTTAAGTTTCATTGCGTATGATTTTTTTGTAATGACGTTCCTGACTGCTAATCATCACCATGTGGGCTGGAATAAAATGATTTCTCATTCCAGTAATACCTAATTTGACTTTGAACTCACCTCCTTCACCAGATGCTGTCTCTGTCCTTCTCATTGCTTGTTGATGCCTTCTAACTTGTCCCATCGTCCGTCAAGGCCACGGCTATCCTGTTGTCCTTATACTTATATCAGTCACAGATGGCAGTGGAGGCCAAGTCAATGAATATTATTAAGGCAGAGATAGATAGATTCTTGATTAGTACGGGTGTCAGGGGTTATGGGGAGAAGGCAGGTGAATGGGGTTGAGAGGGAAAGATAGATCAGCGATGATTGAATGGCAGAGTAGACTTGATGGGCTGAATGGCCTCATTCTGCTCCTATCACTTATGAACTTGTGAATCATCAGCTTGTGCTCTCTGCAAACCTGTGGGAACATAGAACAGTACAGCAGATAGGGACAAATGCCAGAGTAACTCAGCGGGACAGGCAGTATCTCTGGAGAGAAAGAATGGATGACATTTCAGGTCGAGACCCTTCTTTAGAATGTCTCACTTTGAAGAAGGGTCTCGACATAAAGCATCACCCGTTCCTTCTCTCCAGAGATGCTGCCTGTCCCGCTGAGTTACACCAGCACTTTGTTTCCGTCTCCGATGACTTTGCTGACTTTGACCAATCCTGTCACTGCTTTCCAACTGTGCTGCTATTACATCATTAATAATCGACTCATCTTCCCCACTACCCATGTAAGACTAACTTGTCTATAATTCCCCGTTTTATCTCTCCATCCTTTCTTAAAAGGTGGGGTTACATTAGCTACCCTCCAGTCCACAGGAACTGATCCAGAGTCGAGAGAACCGTGTGCGGACATGGCGTCGAAGGACGAGAAGCCGAAGAAAAGAAGTGGAAGCCAAATAACCGAAAGGAAACCATGCCGAAAAGCCAACTAACCGAAAGCATACAAAGCTGAAAAGCCAACTAACCGAAAGCATACAAAGCTGAAAAGCCAACTAACCGAAAGGGTGGGACACCAAAAGCAAACTCACCGAAAGGTCGCTATGCCGAAACGCCAACTCACAGAAAGGCCTCTCTGCCGAAAAAAGTCAAATAACGGACATGATGTCGCCGGGGGGGGGGGGGCGGGACCTATCAGCGATTGGTCCAGATCCGCATGTCCATCACGTCACTGGCCAGTGGAGACGGGAGGGTCTCGTCCTTTGACGCCACATCGGGTACCGAGAGAACATTGAAAAATGATCACCAATGCATCAACGATTTCTAGGGCCACCTCCTTGACTACTCTGGGATGCAGACCATCAGGCCCTGGGGATTTATCAGTTCCCAACAGTTTACCTAACACCATTTCCTGACTAATGTGGATTCCCTTCAGTTCCTCCCTCCCACTAGATCCTCGGTCCCCTAGTATTCCTGGGAGATTGTTTGTTTCTTAGAGACAGAACCAAAGTACTTGTTTACCGGGTCTGCCATTTCCTTGTTTCCCATTATAATTCCACCTGTTTCTGACTGTAAGGGACATACATTTGTTTTCACTATTCTTTCCTCTTCACATATCTATGTTTACAGTCAGTTTTTATACTCCCCACAAGCTTTCTTTCAGGCTCAATTTTCCCCCTCTTAATTAACCCCTTTGTCCTCATGTTGAATTCTAAATGTTTCCCAGCCCTCCAGTTTACTGTTTCCTTGGGCCAATTTATATGCATCTTCCTTGGATTCAACACTATCCCTAATTTCCAATGTTAGCCAAGGGTGAGCCGTCTTCCCCGTTTTATTTTTTATGGCAGACAGGGATGAACTAATTGTTGTAATTCATCCATGCAATCCTTCAATCTTTGCCATTGCATCTCCACCATCAACCCTTGAAGTATCATTTGCCAGTCTATCCTAGCCTTGGCAATGTGTTCCATCACTCTCTGTGCCCAAACCTGTCCCACACAACTCCTTTACATTTTGCCCCTCTCACCTTAAACTGTCCTCTAGTCCTTGACATTTCCACCATGAGAAAAAGGTTGTGACTGTCTACACTGTCTATGCCTCTCATCGTTTTATCTCCTTAGACCAAAGACCAAAAATTCAAGGGCCAGAAGAGCAATCTTTTGGTTTGTAGAAACAAGGAACTGCAGATGCTAGTCTACACAACAAGACACAAAGTGCTGGAGTAACTCAGCAGGTGTTTTGGGATGGGACCCATCCTCAACTAAATCTTTTGGTTTGGGGGTTGTTTTGTAGAAGTAATGTCACTCCTGATTTCCCAAGTGAATCTTGGACATCCTAACATCATGATTTACCCCTCATTCACACCCAATCAAAATTGTCCAAAGTCGCCAATTTAGGGCGGCACGGTGGCGCAGCGTAGAGTTACTGCCTCACAGCCAGAGACCCAGGTTCGATCCTGACTACGGGTGCTGTCTGTACGGGAGTTTGTACGTTCTCCCTTTGACCGCGTTGGTTTTCTCCAGGTGATCCGGTTTCCTCCCACACTCCAAAGGCATACAGGTTTGTAGGTTAATTGGCCTAGGTTGGTATTGTAAATTGCCCCTAGTGTGTAGGATAGTGCTAGTGTACGGGTGATCGCTGGTCAACGCGGGCTCAGTGGGATGAAGAGCTTGTTTCTATGCTGTATCTCTAAAGTCTAAATCTAAAGTAAAGTCTAAAGGGTCCTGACCCAAAACATTATCGATCTATTGAGTCTAAAGCCCTCTGTAAGAGGACACAGTAACTCGGCAGGTCAGGCAACCTCTCTGCGGAACATGGATAGGTGACGTTTGCATCGGAGATGTTATTCAGCCCTCCCACCTGGGTCTATACAGGAAAGCAATTGCTGCTCAAGATTCCTCTATCGATATATTAGTTGGTCGGAGTGGTATTCGTCCACCCACCTCAGATAGGAGATATCCTTGAATGTTAAAATGAGAGTTTCAAACTCTCCATGGCTCCTCATGCCAGTGTGTTGCTCAACTTGATCTTTTGAGTGGGTCAATGGGCATCCGCTACATGATCAAGTACAATATGTCTACAGGGAGATTGTGACTGAGTTCGCTGCCAGGCAATGTCCTTTAGATATGTTCAGAACTTTCTCTGATGCCAGAACAAATAGCAATTTAAAAATAACCCTGTATAGACTTTATTCCTGGAACTTATCTAAAAAACAAAAAAAAATTAGGAAACACAAAATGCTGGTGTAACTCAGCGGGTCAGGCACTATCCTTACTGTTGACTGACCCACTGAGTTACTCCGGCATTTTGTGTCTTTCCTTGGAAAACCGGCATCTGCAGTTTCTTGTTTCAGCGGGGAAAAAACTGAACGCATACAAAATATAGGCGGCACGGTGGCGCAGCAGTAGAGTCGCTGCTTCACAGCGCCAGAGACCCAGGTTCGATCCTGACTATGGATACAGTCGGTACATAGTTTGCACATTCTCCGGTTTGCTGCCGCACCCCCAAGACGTGCAGGTTTGTGGGTTAATTACCTTGTGTAAATTGTCCATAATGTGTAGGATAGAACTGGTGTGAATGGGTGATCGCAGTTGGTGCGGACTCGATGGGCCGAAGGGCCTGTTCCACACCGTATCTCTGAACACGTACCTAACATTTGAATTCAGGATGAAACATTTTGCTTGTTCTGTCTTTTGAATGTCATTTGCATTTATTGCTGCACTTAAATATCCTAGAAGATTAGTCAAGATTACTTTCCTAGCTTGTGTACTGTCAGTGTTTCCAGCTTTGAATTAAATTGGTGTTCTTTCAGCGGCTTTGCTTTCACTGCCCGAAACCCTTTTTTAAAATGCTCCAGACCTTTCACTATTTGGTAAGTTTCAATTAGATCCCTCCTTCATCCTTCTAAACTCCAGCGGGTACAGGCCCAGTGCCGTCAAACATTCCTGGGATCATTCTTATAAACCTCCTCTGGACCCTCTCCAGAACCAGCACATCCTTCCTCAGATATGGTGCCCAAATCTGCTCACAATACTCCAAATGCAGTCTGAACATTGCCTTATAGAGCCTCAGCATTACATCTGATTTTATACTATCTAGTAAGGAGAAAGACAATGCATGATTACAATCAAGCTGTCCACTGTGTATTGATACAGGACAAAGGGAATGACATTTTAGTGCAATATAAAGTCCGATTAAAGATAGTCTGCAGATCCCCAATGAGGTAGATGAGAGGTCAGGGCTGCTCTCTAGTTGGTGAGAGGATGGTTCAGTTGTCTGATAATACCTGGGAAGAAACTGTCCCTGAATCTGGAGGTGTGCGTTTTCACACTTCTGCACCTCTTGCCTGATGGAGAGGGGAGAAGAGGGAGTGGCAGAGGTGAGACTGGTCCTTGATTATGCTCTTCTTTCCTCACTGGGAGAATGTGCTAGCTCGAGCCCTCCAGGAATCACAAATTCTTACATCTGAAGGGTTGATGTGTGGTGTGGGGGCTCTCAATTGCCCCAGTGAAATTGTACTCTGAGTATGTTTTGAAAGAGCGAGAATTCTTGGGATCTGCATTTGTTTCCTAAATTAACAGTGGAAGTCAGGACAGAGAACTTTTATTTCTCAACGTCAGGAATTCAGAAGACAATAGACAATAGGTGCAGGAGTAGGCCATTTGGCCCTTCGAGCCAGCACCGCCATTCAATGTGATCATGGCTGCAATCAGTACCCCGTTCCTGCCTTCTCCCCATATCCCCTGACTCTGCTATCTTTACGAAACATAGAAACATAGAAATTAGGTGCAGGAGTAGGCCATTCGGCCCTTCAAGCCTGCACCGCCATTCAATATGATCATGGCTGATCATCAAACTCAGTATCCCGTACCTGCCTTCTCTCCATACCCCCTGATCCCCTTAGCCACAAGGGCCACATCTAACTCCCTCTTAAATATAGCCAATGAACTGGCCTCAACTACCCTCTGTGGCAGAGAGTTCCAGAGATTCACCACTCTCTGTGTGAAAAAAGTTCTTCTCATCGCATTTTTAAGAGCCCTATGCAGCTTTCGCTTGAAAGCATCCAGAGAACCTGCCTCCACGCCCTCTGAGGCAGAGAATTCCACAGACTCACAACTCTCTGTGAGAAAAAGTGTTTCCTCGTCTCCATTCTAAATGGCTTACTCCTTATTCTTAAACTGTGGCCCCTGGTTCTGGACTCCCCCAACATCGGGAACATGTTTCCTGCCTCTAGTGTGCCCACACCCTTAACAGTCTTATATGTTTCAATAAGATATCCCCTCATCCTTCTAAACTCCAGAGTGTACAAGCCCAGCTGCTCCATTCTCTCAGCATGTGACTGTCCTCCCATCCCGGGAATTAACCTTGTAAACCTACGCTGCACTCCCTCAATAGCAAGAATGTCCTTCCTCAAATTAGGGGATAGCTTAAGAAAGGATGGAATAAAAATGACTGAAGAAAGGTCCTGACGCGAATCGTCACCTATCCATGTTCTCCAGAGATGTTGCCTAACCCGCTGAGTTACTCCAGCATTTTGTGTCCTTTTTAGGAATAAAACTAAATTGATCAAACTTGGGAAGAGCTTAGCATAGCTGAGGAACTAAATTGTTTTTGAAATCATGACTTTAATAGGTTGTGATTTTCAAGAAAGTAATGCGTATATATGAGATAATTTAGAGTGCATTGTAGCATTATTGTCCAGCACCCGATAGCTTGCTCTAAACAATCACTGGCTACTCCTGACAGTCCATTTATTCCTGCAGTTAGTGCCAAAGGTTTTTTTTAGAACTAGCTGGGATTATTCTGTCCTATTTTCAAATTATAAAAGAGAGGAAAAATGCAATAAAGTAAATCGAGAAAAAAAACAGCTGTTTCTTCTTAAAGCAAATGATTTAGTCTGGTGAAGAATAAATGCCATTACTGTGCTTAAAGTCTCAAAATTATGACTTTGCTCCAGTTTTTTGTGTGGAAATTGGATAAGGGACAAAGGACATTTATTGTCACATACACCAATTGGTGCAGTGAAATTTGAGTTACCATGCTGCACACAAATAAGATAAACACAACACTTTAAGATTTAACATAACACATAAATAACATCCTCCCACAGCAGAATCAATGTTTCCAACTTTGAGGGAAGGCACCAAAGTTCAGTCCACTTCCTCTGTTCACCCGTGGTCGGGGCCTATTGAGGCCTCCACAGTCGCCGTTACGGGCACGGTGTTTCAGGCCCTCGAACGGAAGAATACTCTCAGCTGGTTTACACTGAAGATAGACACAAAATGCTGGAGAAACTCAGTGGGACAGGCAGCATCTCTGGAGAGAAGGAATGGGTAACGTTTTGGGTTGAGACCAATAATTAAAGTTGGATGATATTCATGTATGATTCATGTAAAAGGGTGATTAATGATTAATGTGGTCTGTTTTCATGTTGTATCTTACAATTTAATGGTCTGTTCCACTTTCCCGAGTTATTCTCGAATTCTCCCGAGTTTTGAAACTCGCAGAATGTTTGTAACGAGTCCGTAGTTGTCCGTGGATATATCGTAGCGGCTCGTTATTCCAGCCGTAGGTACTCGGGGCTATTTTTTTACTCGTGGACACTTTTCATCAGGCCGGGAAAAACGTCCCGACTTACCTGATGCGCCGAGCTGGCATAATGAGCTGCTACGATATATCCACGGCCTCCTACGGACTCGTCACAAACATTCCGCGAGTTTGAAAACTTGGGAGAATTCGTGAATAACTCAGGAGAATTTGTGAATAACTTGGGAAAGTGGGACAGGCCCTTAAGGAACAGCGTTGCCCCCTCCAGGCTTCTGAATGGTCCTTCCATAAGCTAGGGTACCGTCCGATTCATCACTACCCCATTGTGAACATTGGACTTTGTCTGTGGAACTGGTGCGCTACAATGCTGAGAACTATATTCTGCACTGTGTATCTTCCCCTTTGCTCTATTTATTATACTTGTGTTTGCCTTGATTGTATTTATGTGTAGTATATCTGATCCATTTCGACAGCTTGCAAAACAAAGCTTTCCACTGTACCTCGTTACACGTGACAATAATAATAAACCAAAACCGAAACCAATTCACTGCTTAGAAAGTTTAAGAAAAAAGGTTCAGTGGAAGCACAAAGAGGAGATCGCATAAAGGGCCTGTCCCACTTGGGCGTCATTTACACGTTGGACGCAGGACTCGCGCGTTGTGATGCACACGTGATGCGCGCATGGTGCTCATTACACGCGCAATGTGCGTGGTGACGTAGGCAGTGACGCGCGGTTGCGCGCGACGCCCCAGGATTTTGGGATGTACAAAATCTTCGCGCACCATCTGCATGATGCGCAAATGAGGTCCAAGTGGGACAGGCCCTTAAATTCAAGATACATAAACAGAAGGCCCCGCAGCAAGACAAATCCAGACTGTCCACTTTACCTTGGACTAAACAACAACAAATGAGTTCATCATGGTGCTTGGGAAAATCTAATATATCATTAAACAAAAGTACAAAACACACAAATATAGGAAGAAGATTGCTTAGATCCACTAAGTAGGAACATATAATGAAAATAAACTTTTTTTTATACAGTCCCTCCCCCCAACATGCTGAGCAAATTTCCCCATCTATGACAGTCCCATTTGCCCATTTTTGGTCCATATCCCTCTGAACCTTTCCTGTCCAAGTATCTTTCAAATTATATTACAGTACCTGCTTCAATTACCTCCTCTGGCAGCTCGTTCCATATACCTATCCTGATTGAAAGATTGCCCCTCAGGTTACTATTAAATCTTTGCCCTCTGTTCTTAAACCTATCTTCCCTGGTTTTGGATTCCCCTACTCTGGGTAGAAGACTCTGCTTAGTCATGCTATCTATCCCCCCATGATTTTATACATCTCTACGAGATCGCCCCTCAGTCTCCTGCGCTCCAAGGGATAAAGCTGCCCGGCCTTTGCTGTCAGGAGATAGACACAAAGCGCTGGAGTAACTCAGCAGGTCAGACAGCATATCCAGAGAGAAGGAGCTTTCAGGAGCCTGGCTTTGGGTCGTCACATTGCTGCTCAATACTGCCAGCTGATGGTAACGTGGGCTTCAAAAATATGATGTTGGCCTGCAAGTTTTACATCCACCAGGTGGCGCCAACAATGGCTGCCTCGCCAACAGTCTGTCTGTCCCTTCCTTCTTTGTTTTAATAGTATGTGTTAAATGTATGTTTTAGAGTTCTTTAGCTTGTTTGATGTAGGGGGTTTGGGAAACTTTTTTAATCTCTTACCTCGATGGAGATGCAATGTTTTTCCTGCATCGTATCTTCGTCCGCACTGCGGGGTGGGTGATCGCAACCTTCACGTGGTCCGCCCTGTTTCGACGGATGCAATCAACCTGTCGTGCACAATCAAATAAGATCAAATAGAGCAAGTTGTCCTACAACGTTAGGCTGTGCACGCCATACGCCAGAAGAAGAAGAAGTCCACACTGCGGCCTAACACCGTGGAGCTGGCGGCCTCCGCTGGAGACCGACTCCGGGAGCTCCAAGCCTGCAGGACTTACCATCGTGGAGATTATGATACCTGTCAGGGATCGACTTTGGAGCTCCAAGGAGCAGGTGCTTCGACAGCCCCAACGCGGGGGCTTCAATCACCCCGAGTGCGGATGGTTCAGCGGGAGAATAAAGAGGGAAGAAGATTAGACTTTATCGTCTTCCATCACAGTGAGGAATGTAGGGAATCTGCTGTGGTGGATGTTTATGTTAACTTTTATGTACTTGTGTGTCTTGTTGCTTTTCTATTTAGTATGGCTGTATGGTAAATCGAATATCAGTACCTTAATTGGTATACGTAACAATAAAAGAGCCTTGAACCCTTTGATGTGGCCATTTCTGTTCAATCTAGAGGGCTTGCAATCTTGGTGTGTTTCCCTTGAGGTGTCTATTGTAAGTAGTCCAGTTCTTAGAAACATGGAGCAGGATAGGGATCACTGCTGCCTTGAAGACAATAGGCTTCCCAGCAGATCTGAAGTATTGATCTTGAATCATTGAATCCTTGACAGATACAGCATGGAAACAAGTCCGTTAGCGCACTGAGTCCATGCCGGCCCTTCATCATCCATCCATCCATCCATCCATCCATCCATCCATCAATCCATCCATCTATCCATCCATCCATCCATCCATCCATCCATCCATCCATCCATCCATCATCCATCCATCCATCATCTATCCATCCATCTCCATCCATCCATCCATCCATCCATCTCTCTCTCTCTCTCTCTCTCTCTCTCTCTCTCTCTCTCTCTCTCTCTCTCTCTCTCTCTCTCTCTCTCTCTCTCTCTCTCTCTCTCTCTCTCTCTCTCTCATACATATATAGTCATATGTGTAGTCATATATTTGTGTGTGTATGTGTATATATATATATATATATATATATATATGTGTGTGTGTGTGTATATATATATATATATATATATATATATATGTGTGTGTGTATGTGTGTGTGTGTGTGTGTGTGTGCACAGCCATATATATATATATTGAACATATTTTTCATTTATTATATTGTTTACAGAGTACTATGTTTACTCTGCCTCACGGCAGTGGAGCCCGATTCACTGGATGCATTCAAAAGAGTTAGATAGAGCTCTTAGGGCTAGCAGAATCAAGGGATATGGGGAGAAAGCAGGAATGGGGCACTGATTGTGGATGATCAGCCATGAACCCATTGAATGGCGGTGCTGGCTGGAAGGGCCGAATGGCCTATTCCTGCACCTATTTTCTAAGTAATAACAATTATAACAATGAAACACTCTTTTGACTCTAACCTTCTACTGACTTACAAGAAAACATACCAGAAATCTCTGTAATGAGTTGACAGAAATGCTGACTAGTTGGGTCAAGTGGATGATTAACATTTACAGGTTTGACCGAAGGCACTGTCTCAATAAAGGCTCCCTCTTTTATTGATCACCTTGTGCGTGCAGGTATGTGGCCTTGCTTGAGGCTTGGCTTGTTTTCACTGTCAGCCCCTGACATCATTGAACTGTGACGAGCTATTTCAGCGATACAGCTTTATTAATCGAAACCATCACTTCCCAAAACTTTCGGGTAGGGAGCAGGAAGTCACCATGAGACCAGGATCTGGTCTAAGGCCAGATTATGAAAAATGAGAGGGAGTTTTTCCCCCAATGACAAATTAAACAACTCCAGGATACTGCAGTAACTTACAGCCATTACTTAACACTCTCTGTCCCATTTCTAATGCCAATAGGCTGATTGCCAAATACATTCAGAACCACACATAGCTCTTGTTTGAGAGAGATGATATATAGCACATGCCTTGATTTGCTCATCTATTCCAGGAAATGCAAACCAACTTATGAAATGCATATTCTTTTACTTAGCATAGAGGAATCAAGAACGTAGAGGACTTTAGTTTAAGGTGAGAGGGCAAGATTTAAGACGAACCTGAGGGATTTTCACTCACAGGCTGGTGGTCACCTTTGGTGTAGAGCAGCATCTGCAGTTCCTTTCTACACATGTCTCTGCACCCATTCCAGTTCAACGCCATCCTCCCTGTAGCAGGGTGACCAAAGACTCAACACACAACTCTCTCCTATATTTTATCTTCTGTCCTCTTGCAAAGGTTACTACAATCAGCCGATAGAGCGGCATTCAGGTCGAGACCTAATCTTTGATGCAGGGTTTCAATGTAAGATGTCCATATTTCTCTTCCCCCAACAGGGTTTTCAATCTAAGATGTCGATATTTCTCTTCCCCCAACAGATGCTGCCTGACCCATTGAGTTCCATCCAGCACATTGTGTGTTGTTCCAGTCTGCATCTGCATTTAGTATCTCCCTGCATCACCATTATATTTTTTATTGTCACCTATCCATGTCCTCCACAGATGCTGTCTGACCCGTTGAGTGACTCCAGCACTCTGTTCTGGCCCGAAACATCACCCATCGATGTCCTTCACTGATGTGGCCTGACCAGCTGAATTGCACCAGCACCTTGTATTCCACACAAGATTCGAGGACCTGCAGATCCTTGTGTAAGCATCGTAAAGAAGGACTTCCTTATCAGCAAAGGTTTTCAGGGTATCTCGAGGTCATGGAAGGGCTACAAAAGTTTTTTCTCGGTTATGGGTTAAAACGTGGGCACTAAATACTTGTTTGTATTTGTTTATTCCTGTTTAATTGAACTGTAAACAACACTTGGTATTCTAGTCGTGATCATGTGGATTTGCTTTGAATTTTTCTTGGCCATTAGATGGGTTCTGTGTTTTTCTCACGGAGATAACTCCACGCATGACTGAGTTTAGATTGAATTTTTAATTTTATATCTCAGAGGATTTAACCGGAAAGGTTTGCTTTGGTTGTCAAGGCCTTGTATTGCCAAATATAGTCACAAAAGCAATTTTCTTAGGTTTCGGTCTAAGTGAAACATGGTTGAATACGTGCAGATGTGCACAATGTGACTCTATTTTCGAGCCTTGAACCAAATTCATGCAAGATAGGTTAAAATGAGCGATGGATGCTGTTGATTACATGGGATCTCTCAACATCCATCCTGCCCGTCTCATCACACATTGTGTGATCATTGAAAGATGATCAGTTCAGGTCACTCTGCAGAATGGATCATATAGCCACAGCATGGAAACAGGCCCTTCAGCCCAACCTGTCCATGCCAACCAAGATGCCCCATCTACGCTAGTTCCACCTGCCCGCGTTAAGCCCATATCCCTCTAAACCTTTCCCATCCATGTACCTGTCCAAATGTCCTTTCTTCTTTAGAACAGAACAGCACAAGAAATGGACAAAAAAGAGCAGCGCAAAAAATAGATCTAGGGTCGGCAAGGTGGCGCAGCGGGTAGTGCTGCTGCCTTACAGTGCCAGAGACCCGGGTTTGATTCCGACTACGGGTGCTGCCTGTTTGTATGTTCCCCCCGTGACCTCGTGGGTTTTCTCCGAGATCTTCGGTTTCCTCCCACGCTCCAACGACTCACAGGTTTGTAGGTTAATTGGCTTGGTATAAATGTAAATTGGCCCTGGTGTGCGTGCAAGATAGTGTTAATGTGCAGGGATCGCTGGTCGGTGTGGACACGGTGGACCGAAGGGCCTGTTAACGCGCTGTATCTCTAAACTAAACTAAACTAAAAGAACAGGCCCTTTGGCCCATAATGTCTGTGTCGAATATGATGCCAAGACCATCACCTACCTGCCTGCACGTAACACATATCCCTCCATTTCCTGCATATCCATGTGCCTATCCAAAGGTTTCTTAAATACCACTCATGTAATCTACATCAACCACCACCCTCTGTGATCCAGTCTACCCCCGCACATCTCCTTAAACTTTCTCCCTCTCATCTTAAAGCTATGCCCTTTAGTGTTTGAGCTTCCATTTCATGGAGAGAAGGTTGATCATCTCTTCCAAACTTCATTTGTTTTGGTCTGTAACTATCAACTTGATCCACCCTCCATTTATTCACTCTCTGGATGACATGGACATATCAGGCCTTTCAGCCCATTGTATAGCAGTGTTACAAAATGTTGAGATTTTTAAAAATGAAGTCTGCAATTTATCCCATCAGATAAAGCATAAAAAGAAGTTTAATTTGACTCCTAATTCACTTTCATATCTTCAGTATTAGAAAAGCTATGGCCATTTTCATACTCAGAAATTAGCATCAGATGGCATAATGGGCTAAGTGTTCGGCTGGCGACCGGAAGGTAGCCGGTTCGAATCCTGCTTGGAGTGCATACTGTCGTTGTGTCCTTGGGGCAAGACACTTCACCCACCTTTGCCTGTGTGTAAATGTAATGTAATTATGTGAAGCACTTTGGGGTCAATGCAAGTTGACTAAAAATGTGCTATATAAATAAGATTATTATTATTATTATCCTGTTCCCTATTGCTTTTCCATTGACTTAACACAAAAGCTGTGATCGAGGACAGTCAAAAGCCCATAACTTTCTTAAAAATCTAGAGTACTGAATGAAATTTTCAGTTATTATAGATTGAAGCATTCTGAAACAAATATAAAACAATCTTACTTGGATGACCTGAAATTAAAGCATATAATTAGTTAATTACCTAATTGTAGTTAATTACAAAATTGACCGTTGTGACGGAAATAGTAATAAACACTCAGACTGCCTTGAAAATTCAAAAATGTGATATTCTCAAGATCAGAACTTTAATATTATTGTATTTTATGCTGTAAATCCGTAACAGCTAAGTGAATAAATTACAATGTCTACCAATAGATCGTCTTTATGGAGAAGATCAGTTGCTAGCTGGTACATTGGCATATCATAATCAGTAGCATCATCATACTCTTCAGACTGTAACCAATAAGCAACTCTGTACGGATTGTTTCTCAACTTTTCAATTTTGGCATTGTAAACTACAAGTTTTTGCTCTTCAAACCACACATGACATGCCTTTCTGCCCACTACTTTCCCATTAAGAATGTCCTGCAGATTCAATTTCTTAATAAAAGGATTTTATTTTAAAATAGCCTATCCAAATAACAAACTAATCCCATTCACACAAGAATTCACAATACACCATGATTTTTAAACGTATAGGCCAAATGGAAGAAATGTAATGTTTAATTCCCATAAGTTAATCTAGAAACATCCACCCAAAATATAATCAAAATTATTGTTTTTTGCACAATACATGTGACTCAAACTGTTGTGAATATTTAGTTTAAAAATCATTATCATGGAGAGAGAATAACACAACATATAGACAATTTAAACAGCTTATAACATGATTGCCCAAAGGAAAATAATATTTTAACCATCTTGCGAGTGGGTGATTCTGGATTCATTTTGCGGCAACAGTTCTGGCAGCTATGCAAGCCAAAGAAATACTTCTCTGTGAAAGAAATATATATATTTTTCTCCATAAAATCACTCAGTGAATCAGAGAAGGCTTACAGCATGGAAGGAAACCATTCCTTCCATTGATTCCAGACTATTTATCTGCTAGACCAAGTCCAGCGAGTCCCACGCTCTCCACTGTCATAGTCATAGCAGCTCTACAACATGGAAACAGGCCATTCAGCCCACCTTGCCCATGCTAACCAAGTTGTCATATTGAGCTAGTCTAATTTGCTTGCATTTGGCCCAGAGCCCTCTAAACCCTCCCTATCAACATGTTTTTCCAAATGCTTTTTACTGTCCAAATGGCTTTTAAAAGAGCTGCAAATTCTTTCCTTTCTGATATTTATCAGCACATTTTTAGTGCTGTAGCTTGAATCGGCACATTGCAGGATGACTGTTGTGTAACAAAACGTATCCTCCTGTTACATGAAGTTCTCTTGACAATCTCCTTTGATCTCTTCATTTGGGGCGGTACGATGGTGCAGCTGGTAGAGCCGCTTCCTCACAGCGCCAGAGACCTGGGTTCGATCCCCGTCTAAGCTAGTCCCATTTGCCCATTTTTGGTCCAAATCCCTCGGAACCTTTCCTATCCAAGTATCTTTTAAATATCGTTATATTACCTGCCTCAACTACCTCCTCTGGCAGCTCGTTCCATACGCCTGATTGGAAAAAGTTGCCACTCGGGTTCCTATCAAATCGCGGGTTCGATCCTGACCCCTGGTCCTGTCTGTGCGGAGTTTGCACGTTCTTCCTGTGACCGCGTGGGTTTGTTCCAGGTTCTCCGGTTTCCTCCCGCACTGCTGGAGACGTGCGGGCTAGCCTAGGCGTGGCATCATGGTGGGTGTGGACGAGTTGGGCCTGTTTCCGTGCGGTATGACTGTGACTATTTCCTAGACCGTATCACTGACGGGGGATCCTGCATGTGGTAATGTTTCTTAAACGTTGCGTTTGTACCTTCCTCAACTACCTCCTCTGGCAGCTCGTTCTATACACCCACCACACCCTTTGTGTGAAAATGTTACCCTTCAGGCTCTTAATATTTCCCCCTCTCACCTTAAACCTGTCCTCTGACAATAGACAATAGACAATAGGTGCGGGAATAGGCCATTCGGCCCTTCGAGCCAGCACCATCATTCAATGTAATCATGGCTGATCATCCACAATCAGTACCCCATTCCTGCTTTCTCCCCATATCCCCTAACTCCGCTTCCTTTAAGAGCCCTATCTAGCTCTCTCTTGAAAGTATCCAGAGAACCGGCCTCCACCGCCCTCTGAGGCAGAGAGTTCCACAGACTCACAACTCTCTGTATGAAAAAGTGTTTCCTCATCTCCGTTCTAAATGGCTTACTCCTTATTCTTAAACTGTAGCCCCTGTTTCTGGATTCCCCCAACATCGGGAACATGTTTCCTGCCACTTGCGTGTCCAAACCACTTAATAATCTTATATGTTTCAATATGATTCCCTCTCATCCTTCTAAATTCCAGAGTTTACAAGCCCAGCCGCTCCATTCTCTCAGCATATGACAGGCCCTGCCATTCCGGGAATTAACCTTGTGAACCTACGCTGCATTCCCTCAATAAATAGAAGGTCCTTCTTCAAATTTGGAGACTAAAACTGCACACAATACTCCAGGTGTTGTCTCACTAGGGCCCTGTACAACTGCAGAAGGACCTCTTTTTTCCTATACTCAACTCCTCTTGTTATGAAGGCCAACATGCCATTCGCTTTCTTCTCTGCCTGCTGTACCTGCATGCTTACTTTCATTGACAGATGAACAAGGACCCCCAGATCCTGTTGTACTTCCCCTTTTCCCAATTTGACACCATTTAGATAATAATCTGCCTTCATGTTTTTGCTACCAAAGTGGATAACCTCACATTTATCCACATTAAACTGCATCTGCCATGCATCTGCCCACTCACCCAACCTGTCCAAGTCACCCTGCATTCTTATAGCATCCTCCTCACAGTTCACACTGCCACCCAGCTTTGTGTCATCATCAAATTTGCTAATGTTACTTGTAATCCCTTAATCTAAATCATTAATATATATTGTAAATAGCTGCGGTCTCAGCGCCGAGCCTTGCGGTACCCACTAGTCACTGCCTGCCATTCTGAAAGGGACCCGTTAATCCCTACTCTTTGTTTCCTGTCTGCCAACCAATTTTCTATCTATGTCAGCATTCTACCCCCAATACCATGTGCCCTAACTTTGCCCACTTATCTCCTATGTGGGACCTTATCAAATGCTTTCTGAAGGTCCAGGTACACTACATCCACTGGCTCTCCCTTGTCCATTTTCCTAGATGTAAATCTTCAAAAAATTCCAAAAGATTAGTCAAGCATGATGTCCCCTTTGTAAATCCATGTTGACTCGGACCGATCCTGTTACTGCTATCCAAATGTGCTGCTATTTCATGTTCTCGATTCCCCTATTCTAGGCAAGAGACCTGATTGATTCCTCTCATAATTTTGTACACCTCTATAAGATTCTTGATATTTAGCATGGTGGACAGGGTGTTCAACCAAGCAGCCTTCATTGTCCTGTACGGTGCTGAGATAGATAAGACTGTACTTTAATTTACTTTGAAAAGAGCAGAGGAACAACCATCATTTGAGTTCTGATCTGAATTGCACGTCGTACTTGATAAATTTAATTCATTATTCTATTAAGGCCTTATTCAATGGCCATCTGGTGGGTTATCAAAGTTCATTTAATAGGAAATTATGAGCTTGTTTTGTAATATCTCCACTGAAGTCAGAACACAAGGCTGTCAATTTATTGGTGTTAAGATAGCGAATGATTATCTTGACAATGACTGTTGGGCATTGACATTGTCAAAGTAATGCAGTGTGACAGAGAGTTTATAAATATGGCTTTAATATTTTGATCATGCAAGGGCCGGGGGAAATGAAGTCCAATCCCTAGAAAATATTTTGCATTTGATGCTTCGCTCTCCGCTTAAAGTTTTCAGTTAAATTTTTGTTCCCAATTGACACAGAACATTTTAAGATATTTTTAAGGAAGAGATTCTTGATTTAGTACGGGTGTCAGGGGTGAAGGCAGGAGCATGGGGTTGAGGGGGAAAGATGGATCAGCCATGATTAAATGGCGGAGTTGAATTTTTTTTAGAGATACATCAGGGAAATAGGCCCTTTGGCCCACCGAGTCCACAGCGACCCTCACACATTACATTAACACTATCCTACACACACTTTACATTTATATCAAGCCAATTAACCTACAAACCTGTATGTCTTTGGAGTGTGGGAGGAAACCGGAGATCTCGGAGAAAACCCACGCGGGTCCCGGGGAGAACGTGCAAACTCTGTACAGACAGCACACATGGTCAGGATCGAACTCGGGTTTCTGGCGCTGTAAGCGTTGTAAAGCAGTAACTCTAACGCTGTGCCACCGTGCCGCCCAACTTGATGCCAAATTAATCCTGTCCCTATCACATGAACTTTATTTGAACTTTTTGTAAGTCGGACATTTAAACCTTTGCAGGTTTTAATCAAAGACTAAGTTTTGTTGAGTTTGCATGGGAAAGAGGAAACACAATTCCTCCTGCCCTTTTCCACAGAGCAATGTTCAAGTAAAAAGATGGCTGAGGAATACTTTTAGACAAGGAACACTAGGGATAAGTGAGTTGTTCCTGAATATAACAGATCATAGGGCACACCACATGCCAAATCTTACACATTATCTTTAAACCTACAAAATTCTCCCGGTGGCCCAGCACTTCAACTCCCCCCTCCCATTCCGAATCCGACCTTTCTGTCCTGGGCCTCCTCCATGGCCAGAGTGAGGACCACCGTAAATTGGAGGAGCAGCACCTCTTATTTCGCTTGGGCAGTTTGCACCCCAGCGGTATGAACATTGACTTCTCTAATTTCAGGTAGTCCTTACTTTCTCCTCCCCTTCTCAGCTCTCCCTCAGCCCTCTGGCTCCACCTCTTCCTTTCTTCTTCCCGCCTCCCCGCCACCCCCCCCCCCCCCCCCCCCACCACTCTCACATCAGTCTGAAGTGCACAAAAGTCCGCGAGCATTGCCACTTTCATTTCATTGCACATCTCGTATGTGTATGTGACAAATAAACTTGACTTGACTTGAGAAGGGTTTCGACCCGAAATGTTGCCTATTTCCTTCACTCCATAGATGCTGCCGCACCCGTTGAGTTTCTCCGGCATTGTTGTCTACTGTCATATCTTGTAATGATTGCTTAAACATGACTATAACGTAAATGAGAAAAGGAAACAAAAGAAATCTTTCCAAGCACAACGCAAGCTGGTACATTTTCAGATAACATCCAAGCCTTGGTTTCAGCTGGTCCCTTCATTAAGAAGGCTTCATCCAAGAAACCAGGGAGCAAGAACAATATAAATATTCCTTTGCAAAATGCTTTATGGTCCTCACTGCAACTAAAATATCTCTGTTTCAATCAGCAGTAATTCTCGAGAGCTTTACCAGAAAAGGAATCAAATTAGCCATGACTCTGTGAAGGATCAGTTATGTTTCTCGTACATTTGATTTTACACTTGGCCATTTGGCTTTTTTTAATGTTCCCCTCATAAATACTTTTTGACTTACTAATCAAGTTTGCATTTTTAAATAAAATGTCAAACCACAGCCATTTTGGGGGATTTGAAATGATATGCAACTTTTGACAAAACTGATTCCTACAATCCGGAAGTTCTTCCCACTTGGTTTCAGGCATCAACCAGACACCAGTCCTGATCTACTATCCACCTCATTGGAAACCCTCAGACTATCTTTGATCAGACTTTACTGGACTTTATCCTGTTCCAAACATTATTCATGTTATTTCCCTTTATCATGTATCACAACACTGTGGATAGTTTGATTGTAATCATGTATTGTCTTTCCACTGACTGGTTAGCACACAACAAAAGCTTTTCACTGTACCTCGGTCTGCTTGACAATAAACTAAACTCAACTCAAATTCATAAGACATTTGCAAACAACGACAGCTAAATGAACTGGTCCCACAGCTCGCTATTTGGAGGTCACCTTTATGAGATGAAGGGTAGCTTTAAGAAATAAGTGGATGCTGGATTTGTGTAGGAAGGAACTACAGATGCTGGTTTAAATTGTAGACACAAAAAGCTGGAGTCACTCAGCGGGTCAGGCGGAATCTCTGGAGAAAAGGAATAGGTGACGTTTCAGGTCGGGACCCTTATTCAGACTGAGAGTCAAGGGAAAAGGAAACAAGAGATATGGATGGTGATGAAGAGAGGTATAGAACAAATGAATGAAAGATGCAAAAAAAACCGGTGATAAAGGAAACAGGCTGTGGTTAGCTGTGCGCTAGGTGAAAACAAGTTACAGACAATGAGACTCAACCAGATGACATGGAAGCTGGTATGACTTGGGTGGGGGAGGGGTGGCGAGAAAGGGGATAAAAGGGGATGCAAGAGAGGGGATGCAAAGTTAATAGACCATTGTTAGCTGGGGGCTAGGTGAAAATGAGTTTCGGACAATGAAACAACAACAGTGAAACTAGTACAATGACAAGGATGGGGAGGGATGGAGAGAGAGGGGATGCAAAGGTTACTTGAAGTTCGAGAAATCAATATTCATACCGCTGGGGTGTAAGCTGCCCAAGCGAAATATGAGATGCTGTTCCTCCGATTTGAGTTTGGCCTCACTCTGACGATGGAGGAGGCCCAGGGCAGAAAGGGAAGTTTAACAGCACTGCCCCTGTGGGAGGTTATGAAGGAATTTTCCAGTTCACCAGGAGTACAAATAGTGTTGGCTACTTGCAGATATGTTCATATTGCACGTTTTCTGTAGCCCTTGAACAAACCGAGTCCGTGCCGACAATCGATCACTCGTTCACACTAGTTCTATGTTATCCCACCTTCTCATCCACTCCCGCCACACTACGGACAATTTACAAAGGGCCAATCAATCTACAAACCCGCAGTCTACAACCCTCTTTAGGTTTTGGGAGGAAACCGGAGCACCCGGAAGAAACCCACTCAGTCACAGGGAGAACGTGCAAGCTCCACACAGACAGCACCCGAGGTCAGGGATCGAACCCGGGTCTCTGGCGCCGTGAGGCAGCGGAACTATCCGCTGCACCACCGTGATGCCCTGCAGTTAATGCTGATTTACACTTCTGGATGATGAAAATATGCTATTAAAATATGAAGGGTCCCGACCAGAAATGTTGCCTCTCCACCTCCTCCAGAGACGCTGCCTGACCCGTTGAGTTACTCCATGCAAGATTCCATCAACTATTGTTGAGACTGCTATGAAAATATTTCCCTGACATGCATAGTCTCTGCTCGATGTAGGGATCAAATTGGCATCAAGAGTCTCAGCGGAATGCGGCAGTCCTCTGTTCCGTTGCCATCTCAGTGGAAGGTCTTTGACAATCACGAATTTCTGGTTCAAGTAAACAGATGCCTAGATACCAGAAAATGCTAGGAGGACATTTCTGCTCTTCCCAAACTTTCATGCCTGGAACATATTTCTTTAGCCACATCCAAATATTTAATTGTTCACATAAATAGCAGTTGGAAAAATATTAGACCCAATTGCAGCAGCAAAAAATGCTTCTAATGCAATATTTACACTCGATACATAATGCCCATTATCTGTGTAGTTATAAAGGAGTGGTAAATCATTTCCAGAATATCGGACTTCCACTGAACTAGTTCTCTGATTAGTTCTACTGTCCTCCTGATTAAATATTACTGATGATATGCCTCCTTGTCACCGTCCCCTCAGCCAACAATGAACCATTCTACATTTCCATGTCACCATCTGCTTTGGTGTTGTTTTCACACCTTACCCTTCCATATCTCTAGACCCACTCGCCTGACTCTCAGTCCGAAGAAGGGTATCAACCCGGAACGTCACCCGTTCCTTCTTGCCAGAGATGCTGTCTGCCCCGCTGAGTTACTCCAGCATTTTGTGTCTATCTTCCATGTAACTCTGTTTCTTTGTTTAATACATTTTCCTTTGTTTGGTTTAGTTTAGAGATATAGCAATGAAACAGGCCCTTCGGCTCACCGAGTCCATGATGGCCAGCGATCACTCATACACCAGTTATCCCACTTTTGCATTCTACACACTAGGGGCAATTTACAAGGGGGCCACTTAACCTATGGTTATATGGTTATATGGTTAACCTATTAGCCTGCATGATCTCGGAATGTGGTAGGAAACCGGAGAACCCGGAGAAAACTCACACACTTACAGGGAGAGCATGCAAACTCCACACAGAGGTCAGGATTAAACTCGGGTCTCTGGTGCTGTGAGGCAGCAACTCTACCCCTGTGCCACTGTGCCAAGGATCCATTTTTTTATCGACACCCTGTCCCTTTAAAAGGGTTTAAAAATAAATAGTTTGTAGAATGAACTAAAAGCCATTAATATGTGAATTTTGCATTAAGATTACTGGAAGTACGTGACTCACACACAGCCATAGCCTGTCTTCAGAATATAATATTTGTAAAATTCTTGAGTCGTGGCAAAAACAGCAGGGAATCCCCAGCAGACCAATAAGACTTTGTTTCCCACTGCTTCCCAGCACGATATTGCATTCCGACAGGAACAATATCCTAGTCACATTTAATGATTGTGAATCACCGTGACATAGATGACATGAGGCGGCACGGTGACGCAGTGGTAGAGTTGCTGCCTTACAGCGGCAGAAACCCCAGTTCTATCCTGACCACGGGTGCTGCCTGTAAGGAGTTTGCACATTCTCCCCGTGAACATTTCTTCCTTGAGCTTCACTATTCGCTACTCTTCTAAACCTTATATCACACTTTTAGTGTCTTTTCATCTCTGGTCTATTTCCAACAATATCCAGAGATATTGCCTGACCCGCTGAGTTATTACAATTAAATCACTCTGAATTGTCTCTCTTTTTGCAATTAAAAGTTTATTTCAGTTAGTTCATTTATTTCCTTGGCTTGTTGATCTATATTTATCAATTCTCTGTAAAATGTCTTTAAATCAGTGTATTTATAAAAAAATCTTTTTCAATATCCTTTTATTTCAATATTTAATCTTTGAATTATTTTATGATTTTGTTGCTTGGTAAAAAGTAGCATTTTAATTAATTTGCAAATGTGTTTTGTAAATGGATGGGCCATTTTAAATTCTCCTTTTCAGTATCTCGGCCTCCCCGACAGTCTAGGTGGACAGCTTCAGTACCGTTGGACTTGTGACCTCTGTTGCTCCAGCAAAACTAGTCCAGAAAGGCTCTGGAACAAAGGGTGTCTGAAAATCGGTGGAGGACTTGTACTTCAACCTGAGGTCAATGGTGAAGAGATTTCTCAGTCTGCACAGGTATCCACTTTAAATATCCCTGAGAAAGGTTGTACAGGCATGGCTACAAAGTGCATTCTTTGGGCCACCTCAGTTAATAGATCAGATGCGCGCAGAATCCGGAGCAATAAATCACAGATTTTGTGGATCTCCATTTTCTTTAGAGATATTTTTTAATTGAATTTAGTTTAGTTTTGCTTATTGTTTTCAAATGTTTCGAGGTATAGAGAAAAGGTTTTGTTGCGTGCTATCCAGCCCAAGAAAAGACAATACTGTACATTAGGGGTTGGCAACCTTGTTCTGCATAGGGGCCAGGACCCATGTCTGTGAGAGGATGGCGGGCCACATCTATGAGGTGGCGCTGTCCGCTCACAGATAGATGGCACCACCTCATAAATAGATCCACATCTCTGTGTGAGCGGATGGCGTAGCCCGGGACGGGCTGTAGCGGCCAGGCCTGCGTGCCCCGGGACGGGCTGTAGCGGCCAGGTCACCTGCGTGCCCCGGGACTCGCTGCAGTTCCCAGATCAGCTCCTGTCCCCGGGACTGGCTGCAGTTCCCAAGACGCAAAAACGAATTGAAAAAAAATACGTCTGCAGGCCAGATGATTTTGGGTTACGGGCCGGATCCGGACAGTGGGCCATAGGTTGCTGAACCCTGCTGTACATGATTACAATCGAACCGTCCATAGCGTATAGCTACAGGATAAAGAGTACACATTTAGTGCAAAGAAAATCCAATAAAGTCTGAATAAAGATGGTTCGAAGGTCTCCAATGAGGTAGATGGGAGGTCAGGAGCGCTCTCTAGTTGGTGATAGGATGACTCAGTTGCCTGATAACAGCTGGGAAGAAACTGTCCCTGAATCTGGAGGTGTCCGTTTTCACACTTTTGTACCTATTGCAGACCACCAGGGGAGACAGGGCGATGGCTGCCCTGCCGGCAATCTGCTCGTTTTTTCTTTCTTTTGGTTATTTTTTCGCGCGTTGAAAGTTTGTTTTAATGTTCTTCAGTTTGTTTTATGTGGAGGGAGGGGGGAGGGGATCGGGGGAAACTTTTTCTTTCAAGCTCTTTTACCTTCCTGGAGATGTGATCAATTTTTGGATCATATTCTCTGGGCTCTGCGGCCTACCATCGATGGAAGCCTCCTCGGACTGTCGTGAGCCCCACCATAGGGCACGGACTTAACATTTGAGCTGATCCCTTGCCTGGGATCGCTCCCACCGCGACCACCGCGGAATCAACATCAAGGGTTCGCAGTCTCGGGTGAGTCCGAGTCGGGAGCTCCAACGTCACTTACTGGGATGTAATGTTAAAATTGTACAAGGCATTGGTGAGACCAAATCTGGAGTATGGTGTACAATTTTGGTCGCCCAATTATAGGAAGGATGTCAACAAAATAGAGAGAGTACAGAGGAGATTTACTAGAATGTTGCCTGGGTTTCAGCAACTAAGTTACAGAGATAGGTTGAATAAGTTAGGTCTTTATTCTCTGGAGCGCAGAAGGTTAAGGGGGGACTTGATAGAGATCTTTAAAATGATGAGAGGGATAGACAGAGTTGATGTGGACAAGCTTTTCCCTTTGAGAATAGGGAAGATTCAAGCGAGAGGACATGACTTCAGAATTAAGGGCCAGAAGTTTAGGGGTAATATGAGGGGGAACTTCTTTACTCAGAGAGTGGTAGCGGTGTGGAATGAGCTTCCAGTGGAAGTGGTGGAGGCAGGTTCATTGGTATCATTTAAAAATAAATTGGATAGGCATATGGATGAGAAGGGAATGGAGGGTTATGGTATGAGTGCAGGCAGGTGGGACTAAGGGAAAAAAAAGTTGTTCGGCATGGACTTGTAGGGCCAAGATGGCCTGTTTCCGTGCTGTAATTGTTATATGGTTATATGGTCACGCGAGGTTCGATCGCCCGGCGCAGGGGAGCTGACATCCCCCCGATGCGGGAGCTGAACGCCTCGACGCGGAGGGCCCGAACGCCGCCGGCTACGGGAGTCAAGATCATCCCGTCAACGGGGGCTTGCGGCCCACGACCGAGGAAGAACAAAAGGAAGAGACTTGAACTTTATTTCGCCTTCCATCACAGTGAGGAATGTGTAGGAGTCACTGTGGTGGATGTTCATGTTAAAATGTTTTTTTTGAGTGATCTGTTGCTTTTAATTGTATGACTGACCTGGCCAATGAAATTCCTCGTATGTTGCAAAACATACTTGGCGAATAAAGTGTGATTCTGATTCTGATTCTAATTCTGAATGGGAGAGGGGAGAAAAGTGAAGGACCTGGGTGAGACTGGTCCTTGATTATGCTGCTGGCCTTGCCGAGGCAGCGTGAAGTGTAAATGATTTTAGATTAGACGTTAAAACATTGCAATTC
Source organism: Leucoraja erinaceus (assembly GCF_028641065.1). Taxonomy (NCBI): domain Eukaryota; kingdom Metazoa; phylum Chordata; class Chondrichthyes; order Rajiformes; family Rajidae; genus Leucoraja; species Leucoraja erinaceus. The sequence goes on along the minus strand of NC_073386.1, from coordinate 51,937,318 downwards.
TTAATAGAATTTTCAGGCCATTAGGTTTTATGGCAATACAATAGCTTTAAGGTTGTAATTACTGCCTTTTATTCAATATTTTGCCCCTTAATTAGTTAAATTAAATTTTACAAACTCCTTCACTGCGATATGAACTCCACATTAATCCAGCCCTGGGGATTAATGCTGTGCTGCCATACCTGTATAATAATCCTGTACAGAAAGGTGTAATATAGAGCACTACACTTCATGAATTGGCATTGACACTTTGCAAAGTGTTTGCCAAAAGGGAGGCAAATTAAACAAATAATCATGACTGCAGATTGAATTCTAATTTCAAATGCCAATTGTGTTGGCAGCTAATAGAGGCGCTAGAATCGACTTTTAATTAGATTTGTTTTAGTAGATCTTATATATCAATTTTGGAATCTGACTAAATAATTATTTCTATTTAAAATGTGAATTGATGTCAACAAAATGTAATCATATTGTTAAAATAAACAGATTAACGGATTATTGTTATTTGCTCAGGAATTATTTTGTCAATGAATATTTGGAACAACCTTTGGATCTATTATTAACTGTCAAGACTGGAATGCAAACTCTTTACAGTGCACCTTATTTATATTCAGGAGAGAACAACCATTAATCATTTTTGGCTGATGGTATTAAAGCCAAAGGTATAGTTATAGTTACCAAAATAGAAATTAATTGCTTCAATATCTCATTATTTCAAATAATACAGGCCATAAATTGGACTCTGCCACTTGTGGGATGTTTCCCATACTGTGTCTGCTACTTGGTGGGATGTGAGGCATCAGCTCCTCAACATGGTCACAGAGCTGTACGGCACAGAATCAGGCCCTTCGGCCCACCTTGTCTGTACCAACCAAGTTGGTGTACTGGAATAGACCCATTTGGCAGCATGGACATGGTGGGCCAAATTAACAGTTTCTGCATTGTGTACCTCCATGGCACAGCTGGGTGCAGCCATCTATAAGGGGACCTTCAGAATGAGGATTTCTTGTTTTCCCTTACATACCAACTCTCTCCATCTCTCCCCCCTCCATAATTCTCTGACTAATCTAACTGTCCTGACTGAATTTTATCTCTGTATGCTTCATTGTCACCTTCTCCTGGCTAACAATGATCTCTTCTACATTTTCCTTGAGCTTCTTCCCCTTTGTTCTCTCATTTTCACACCTTACCCTTCCTTATCTCTGTGCTCCCTCTTCTCTAACTCTCAGTCTGAAGTAGGGCCTCAATCCGAAACGTCACCCACTCCTTCCATCCAGAAATGCTGCCTGTCGTGCTGAGTTACCCCGACATTTTATGTCACAATCTCCAGATGAAGTCAAGAATGGTTCAGGTGATTCAGGGACCACATTTGTACCAATTAACCTAAACATCAGGACCATCTTGCTCCTGATTATCAGGTGTCTAACCACCATTCCCACAGTCCCACAGTCCCGATTTTTATTGGGCTTTGCTTAGCCGCTACACCACACCACAGTCAAAATTTTACCTCAACATTAATTATTATCAGTAATGGAATAGTGGAAGGTACCACCTGACTGGGCAATGGGCAATATAAAACATTTAGAGACTTAGGGACTAAATGTTTCAGATAAGCCATATTTTATTAAAAATGCCACTTACAGAATGTGGCTATTGTTGAAATGTGATAAATAGACAATAGAAAATAGGTGCAGGAGTAGGCCATTCGGCCCTTTGAGCCAGCACCGCCATTCACTATGATCTTGGCTGATCATCCCCAATCAGTACCCCTTTCCTGCCTTCTCCCCATATCCCCTCACTCCGCTATCTTTAAGAACTCTATGTAACTCTAACGAAAGCATCCAGAGAATTGGCCTCCATCGCCTTCTGAGGTAGAGAATTCCATAGATTTACAACTCTCTGGGTGAAAAAGTGTTTCCTTGTCTCTGTTCTAAATGGCTTACCCCTTATTCTTAATCTGTGGGTTCTGGTTCTGGACTCCCCCAACATCGGGAACATGTTTCCTGCCTCTAGCGTGTTCAAACCCTTGATAATCTAATATGTTTCAATAAGATCCCCTCTCGTCCTTCTAAACTCCAGAGTGTACAAGTCCAGCCGCTCCACTCTAGCAACATATGACAATCCCGCCATCCCGGGAAATAAAGTCTGGCATTTTTGGAATTTAGAAAAACCACAACTGTAATTTTGTGTTACACAATTCCTGTAAAGATTCCTGTTGATAACATCAATGCATCATGTTGACAACCAACCACATGCACTGATGTTTTCCTCAAAATTAAACCTCCTGACAATGTTGGCAACATCGTCCTTTAAAAATAACAATGTTTATTGGACCAATTTTGTTGGCTGTTTTCCGCTATCAAACCTTTTCATTTTATAGACAGTCTCTTTATTCCTAGGCATGTAATCCCTGCAATTAGCCATTGGTACGTCTATTTTTGTGTTGCATATAAATTCTGATGTGTATAGTAGGAACAACTTAATTTTTTTAATGATATTAATAAATATTTTAATTAATATTTTGTGAGCCGCGGTCTCCGGAAGGAAGCGGCCGATTCGGAAACTCCAAGCCGCTGAGAGTGTTCTCCGTTCCGGAGTCAGAGTTCCGATCATCTCGGCGAGAGGGCCTGAACATCGGGCCGCCGTAGCGGCGACTGCGGAGGGCTTAAAGGCCCCGACCACGGGTGAACAAAGGGGAAGTGGACTGAACTTTATTACCTTCCCTCACAGTGGGAAATGGTGATCGTGGGATGTCTATTGTGTGTTGTGTTCTTTTTATTCATATGGCTGTATGGTCATTCAAATTCCACTGTACCAATTGTTGCATGTGACAATAGATGTAACTTGAACTTGAACTTGAACTAAAGTGAAAGGACCCAAAGCCCTTTGCAATAGATTATTAAGCAAAGTTTTACCAAGAAGATGTAAGACCATACCATGAAGGCGTGATGAAAGGCAGATGTTTCGAAGAGTATCTTTAAGGAAGGCAAAATAGGCAGGGAGCATACTGAAGGGGAAAGCTCCATCAGTTAGGACGTTGGTATCGACAAGAGCAACATTATTACATTGAAGAATGATCAAGAGGCCAGATGTGGAAATCTCAGCATCCTGTAGGAAGGGAGGAAATGATAGATTTAGGATGAGGGGAGAAAGTAATGGAGGGTCTATGGCGAAATTTGTAAATTACTGGCATACCTCACTGAAGAATACTGTTTTGATCTAATTCTTTACCCAGGGTAGAGAAAACAAGCAGCAACGGACATGGGTTTAATGTGAGAAGGGAAGGTTTTAATAGGAACCCGCGGGGCAACATCTCCACTCAGAGTCTAGTGGATATATGTATATAGGTCTCGACCCGAAACATCACCTATTCCTTTTCTCCAGAGATGCTGCCTGACCCGCTGAGTTACTCCAGTTTTTTGTGTCTATCTTCCACCTGTTGCCTACCCCTCCTCTCTATCTGCTTTCCTTCCTCCCACCCACCCACCCCCCTCACAATCAGTCTGAAGAAGAGTCCCAACCTGAAATATCACAAATCCATTTTCTCCAGAGATGCTTCCTGACCTGCTGAGTTATTCCAGCACTTTTTATACATACACATATCCCTCCCACTGACCCACACGTTAGTCTTTCCAATCCCACAGTGCTAGTACTAGCCTCAATAAAATCACCATTGGCAGCTTTTCACCATAGTCCAGTGACTCTCAGCCTGTCCCGCTGAGTTACTCCAGCATTTTGTGTCTACCTATGATGTATAACATATTGTTAACATCATTACAAGCTCACATTAGTTTTAACGTACAGTATGTCTTGATGGTTAGCTATCTCCAGCATACTCCAAATCTAACAACAACCAGGCTGATATTATGCAATGGGGAAGCCAACATTTATTTTTGCTCTATATCCATTAAAACAACCCATTCCTTTTACCGCTAGCCAATAAATACACATTACAAGCTCTGTCCATTAATCTAAATGCCTGTTCACTTCAATTGAATCTGGAGTGCGTAACGTCAATATTCTGTTGGCGGTGGGATGAGTTTATCTATTCTAAAATCCTGCCTGTCATCTATTATTCCTTACTTCTGAGAAACTTTAAGCATCACTTGTATAGATTTTGCGAATGCTCTCCACCAACTTTCACAAGCGACAGGTTCTTTTCAGAAGGTGGACACAAAATGATGGAGTAACTCCACGGGCAGCATCTCTGGAGAGAAGGAATGGGTGATGTTTCGGGCCGACCTTCGATTTAAACCAGCATCTGCAGTTCTTTCCTACAGGTTATTTCAGAACGATGTTTCAGAATTATGTTGCGATTTTCAGAGCTATAAAATTCTCATCATCCTCAATATCTGTACATCTGTAATGTCCGCCTGTCTCAATCCCTGGGGCGCTCGTTCGGCAGATTAAATTGATTTTCCGATCTCATCCTTCTTTTCAAATCAAATCCCCATCCGTATTTCCTGAATAGTCATCTTGTAGAATAAATCGTAGCAACACTGTAAGTGCTTTTGCTTCCGTTATTCGTATTTCGGCCATTACACTCCCGCTGTCTAGAAATCTCCACTTAACTCACTTCTCCTCTCTCCTCCGCAACACTGCTTTCGCAGAGCTCAGATTCAGCCGTGGGACTTGCCATCACCCAGAGAGGGGGCCTAACACCAAAAGCATGGATCGCCTCAACGCAGAGGGAGAACAAGGAAGGAAGAGACTGGAAATTTAAGACCTTTGCCTTCCATCACAGTGAGGATGTGCCTGGTTGACTCACTGTGGTGGATGTTAAACTGTGTTCATTGTGTGTTTTGTTATGTTATTTTCTGTCATGACTGCTAGGAACGCAATTTCGTTCAAACTAAAAATTTGAATGGCAATAAAGGAAGCTCTAACTCTTGTTCCTTCAACCATTTGAGTTAAAGAGCCGCACAGCATAGAAACAAGTCCACTGTCCCAGCTTGTCCATATCAACCAAGTTGGCACATTGGGCTGGACCCATTTGGCCCTCAGCTCTCTAAACCCTTCCGATCCATAAGGTAGACACAAAATGCTCAAGTAACTCAGCGGAACAGGCAGCACATCTGGATAGAAGAAATGGGTGATGTTTCGGGTTGAGACCCTTCTTCAGACAGAGTCAGGAGAGAGGGACACATAATATGGAAGGGTATGGTGTGAAAACAAGATATCCATGTATCTGTCCAAATGTCCTTTAATAATCATAGTTGTATCCCCCTCTGTAGCTTCTAGTGGCAGCTCATTCCAGATATGGACTACCCTCTGAGTAGAAAATATATACCAAAGATCCTTCTTACATTTCCTCCCTCTCACCTTAGGCCTGTGTCCTTTAGCTTTAGAATCTTCTACCCTGGGGAAAAATAAGAACTGTGAACATTCACTTTATCCATGGTCCACTGGACATACAGTAAGCACCTCAGTAAGGTTGCCTCTCAGCCCGACTATGCTCTAAAGAAGGCTATCCATCCACTCCCTCTATCCAAGCTCACTAGCCCAGGTAACATGCTCGTGAATTTTAGTTTAGTTTAGTTTAGTTTAGTGATACAACGCGGAAACATGCCCTTCGGCCCACCAGGTCCGCGCTGCCCACCGATCCCCACACATTAACACCATCCTACCCCCACGAGGGACAATTTTTACATTTACCAAGCCAACTAACCTACAAACCTGTACGTCTTTGGAGTGTGGGGGGGGTGGGGGATGGACCGTAGATCTCGAAGAAAACCCACGCAGGTCATGGGGAGAACGTAAACCTCCGTACAGATAGCACCCGTAGTCGGGATCGAACCTGGGTCCCCTGGCGCTGCATTGGCTGTAAGGCAGCAACTCTACCGCTGCGCCACCGTGACCGCTCGGTCCTTTTGATCTCCTCTTTGTTCATATTCCTCCTGCCCTTTTCCACATCCATCTTTTGCTCTAACATTGCTCTAACATGTACTTTTAGACAAGAAGCAGTAGGGATAAGCAAGCTGTTGCTGGATATAACAGATCATGCAGCACGCCACATGCCAAATCTTGCACGTTATCTTTAAACCTAAAAATATCCACATCTTGCAATGATTGCTTAAACATGACTAAAAAGTAAATTTTGCTTGCGTAATCAAGATCTTAAATGTGATCCTTAATTGCTTTCATGCTGTTACGAAGTCTGTTGTTTCTGCCACATGCACGATAATCCTTGACATATGTAGCTGCTGGCTTCATGACGCTTCTAATTCACAGTTTAGTTTAGAGATACAACATGGAAGCAGGCCCTTCGGCCCACCGAGTCCGCATCGACCAGGATACCAGAGCACCCGGAGAAAACCCATTCAGTCACAGGGAGAGTGTGCAAACTCCGTACAGACAGCACCCGTGGTCAGGATGGAACCCAGGTCGAATCTGGCGACGTAAGGCAGCAACTCTACCCGCTGCGCCACTGTGCCGCACAGACATGCGATTGGTAAATCTTGCAACAGTTCGGAGAAATCTTTACTCAGTTTCTGAGCATGCTGGATATGGAATTGCTTCATGGTGGCACTGAATGGAAAACACAGGGGAAAGGATATGAATCTTCAGAGAATTCTCAAAAGATCAAACAAGTAAACAGAAAGAAAACTTTGAGATAAAATAGATTTGAGCCGTAATATAAATTCCATGCGCTGATCACCCACTGCTGGCTTCCAACAGCCTCCTTATACTTAATGGGAGCTGTGTTAATAAATCAGGAGAACGAAGTTTGAAGGGTTGAAGCCAAAGTTTGATTGGTTACAGATGTGAGTGGTATGGTGGTACATATTCTTCTTAGAATAGACATGGATAATAATCAAGTTGAAATGCTTGTGTTGTTTTCTTTGATTATCAATGTAATGGCAACATCCAATTTGTTGCATTGTGCTGCATGTATTAAACAATTATTAAACAGCACAGCAGCAAATATAACATAATATGGCGATGTAAAGTTCATTAGGTGGGAAAGGTAGTTATTTTAAAATAAATGCTCTCGACTTCAGGTTGTTCCAGAGGATTTTGCAACTTAGTGCCACAGTCTATTTGGAGGAATTGAGTCATAGAAACATAGAAACATAGAAATTAGGTGCAGGAGTAGGCCATTCGGCCCTTCGAGCCTGCACCGCCATTCAATATGATCATGGGTGATCATCCAACTCAGTATCCCATACCTGCCTTCTCTCCATGCCCCCTGATCCCCTTAGCCACAAGGGCCACATCTAACTCCCTCTTAAATATAGCCAATGAACTGGCCTCAACTACCCTCTGCGGCAGAGAGTTCCAGAGATTCACCACTCTCTGCGTGAAAAAAGTTCTCCTCATCTCGGTTTTAAAGGATTTCCCCTTTATCCTTAAGCTGTGACCCCTTGTCCTGGACTTCCCTAACATCGGGAACAATCTTCCTGCATCTAGCCTGTCCAACCCCTTAAGAATTTTGTAAGTTTCTATAAGATCCCCTCTCAATCTTCTAAATTCTAGAGAGTATAAACCAAGTCTATCCAGTCTTTCTTCATAAGACAGTCCTGACATCCCAGGAATCAGTCTGGTGAACCGTCTCTGCACTCCCTCTATGGCAATAATGTCCATACAGCACTGAAACAGGTCCCTTGGCCCAACTTTTCAATGCTGACCAAGATACCCAACCTACTCTAGTCCCACCTGCCTGCCTTTGGCCTATATCCCTCTGAATCGTTACTATCCATGTATCTGTCCAAATGTCTTTTAAATGTTGTTATAGTAGCTGCCTCAACTACCCCCTCTGGCATCTCTCCGCTACCATCGGGCAGAAGGTACAGGAGCCTGAAATCTGTTACATCCAGGTTCAGGAACAGCTGCTTCCCCACAGCCATCAGGCTATTAAACTTCTTTATGTGTATATTGAACTGAACTGTTCTGTATTTTTGTTTACAATACTCTGGTGTGCTGCAGCAAGCAAGAATTTCATTGTCGTATCTGGGACACATGACAATAAACTCTCTTGACTTGAGTCTTGACGTTCCATATACCCACCACTCACTGTGCGAAAAGATTTCATATACCCCTCAGCCTCCCGCACTCCAAGGAATACATTTCTAGCCTGTCCAACCTCTCCCTATAACTCAGGCCTATTTTCTGGAAACATCCTCGTAAATATTCTCTGCACTCTTTCCATCTGAAATTAATTGAATCGTATGACATTGTTCGTCATGAAGTTGTGTTTTCTTTAATTATCTAATTTATGTATGCATCAGTAAGAAATGAATATTCAGGGTATGTAAATCACATCATATTGCTGAGCACACTTGTAAACGGGCATGGGTTCGTTTTTTAGTTTTCGTGATACAGCACAGAAACAGGCCCTTCGGCCCACCGAGTTCACACCGACTAGCAATCCCCTGCACATTTACACTATCCTACACACATTAGGGCCAATTTACATTGAAATCAAGCCAATTAACCTACAAACCTGTACGCCTTTGGAGTGTGGGAAGAAACACAGGATCTTGGAGAAAACCCACGGGGTTACAGGGAAATGGTACAAACTCCGTACAGACAGCACCCGTAGTCGGGATTGAACCCGGGTCTCTGCCGCTGTTAGGCAGCAATTCTACCACTGCACCACCATGTAGCTCTAAATGTGTAGGAAGGAACTGCAGATGTTGGTTTACGGCAAAGATAGACACAAAATGTTGGAGTAACTCAGCAGGACAGGCAGCATCTCTGGAGAGAAGGAATGGGTGATGTTTCGGGTTGAGACCCTTCTTCAGACTGAGAGTCAGGGGAGATCAAAGCAGATGATGATAAGGAAATGCAGAATGGTTCATTGTTATCTGAAGAGAAGGTGACAACATGGCATACAATCAGTAACATATAAGCACGACAGTAGAACTAGTCAGAGAACTAGGAAGGGGGAGGGACGGAGAGAGAGGGAAAACAAGGGTTACTTGAAGTTAGAGAAGTCAATATTCATACCTTCATACCGCTGGGCTGTAAGCTGCCCAAGTGAAATATGAGGTGCTGTTCCTCCAATTTGTGTTGGGTCTCACTCTGACAATGGAGGAGGCCCAGGACTGAAAAGCCAGTGTGGGTAGACACAAAAAGCTGGAGTAACTCACAAGCTGAGATGGAATGGGTGACGTTTCAGGTAGAGACCCTTCTTCAGTGGTTAGGGATAAGAGAAACGAGAGATATAGACTGTGATGTGGAGAGATAAAGAACAATGAATGAAAGATATGCAAAACGTAACAATGATAAAGGAGACAGGCCACTGTAAGCTGTTTGTTGGGTGAAAATGAGAAGCGTGTGTGACTTGGGTGGGGGAGGGATAGAGAGAGGGAATGTCGGGGCTACCTGAAGTGAGAAATCACTTGACAATGGAGGAGACCAAGGACAGAAAGGTCTGTGTAGGAATGGGAAGGAGAATTAAAGTGTCCAGCAACCGGGAGATCATGTGGGCTGAGCATTGGAGTTCCGCAAAACGATCGCCCAGTCTGCGTTTGATCTCGCCGATGTATAAGAGTCCACATCTTGAACAACGGATACAGTGGATGAGGTTGGAGGAGGTGCAAGTGAACCTCTGCCTAACCTGAAAGGACTGTCGTGTTCCCTGGCCAGAGTCAAGGGAGGAGGTATAGCGGCAGGTGTTGCATCTTCTGCGGTTGCAGGGGAAGGAACCTGGGGAGGGGGTGGTTTGGGTGGGAAGGGATGAGTTAACCAGGGAGTTGCTGAGGGAACGGTCTCTGCAGAAGGTGGAAAGGGGTGGAGATGGGAAAATGTGGCTCGTGGTGGGATCCCGTTGGAGCTGGTGGAAATTTTGGAGGATGATGTGTTGTATGCGATGGCTGATGGGGTGGAAGGTAAGGACTAGGGAGACTTTGTCTCTGTCACTAGCCACATTTTCCCATCTCCACCCCTTTCCGCCTTCTGCAGAGACCGCTCCCTCCGCAATTCCCTGCGCTTGGTCTCACCGATGTACAGAAGTTGCCACCTGGAACAGTGGATACAGTAGATGAGATTGGAGAAGGTGCATATGAACCTCTGCCTCACCTGAAAAGACTGTTAGGGTCCTTGGATGGAGTCGAGGGGGAGGTAAAGGGACAGATGTTGCAACTCCTGCAATGCAGGGGTAAGTACCTGGGATGGAGGTGGTTTGGGTGGGAAGGGCCGAGTTAACCAAGGAGTTACGGAGGGAACAATCTCTGCGGAAAGCGGAAAGGGATGGAGATGGGAAGATGTGGCTAATGGTGTGATCCCCTTGGAGGTGGCGGAAATGTCGGAGGATTATGTGCTGTGTGTGACGGCTGATGGGTGAAAGATGAGGACGAGGGGGGCTCTGTCCCTGGTGTGACAGGGGGGAGGGGGAGCGAGGGCGGGCGAGACCCGTGATCGCGGATGACAGATTCAGGGATAGAAACATCTTTCCAAAAAGATAAAGATGTCAAATTATTTTACATTTGCAAGCCAGGAATTGAATTCTGTTGTCTTCAAATTGTTGTACATGGTTTAGCAATAAATGAAGGGACTGTATCCAGCTTTAACGTTGAGCATGAACTTGTTTACATTCCGCTTGTGTAAAATTGGAAACAACATCAGACCAAGATTAATTCATGGGACATGCAATACTTCTGTAAACAAGTGGGACTGCGCTGAACAATCTTTTTCCATTCAGTCACGGCAGATTCAATCTTTTGATGGCTTTCCGATAGACCTTGATTCGAGCTCTAGTCTTATTAGTTCATTCCTCTTTCTTTGTTGTTCTAGAAAATCAATAGCTTGTGTTGTATTTTCTCAATCTATTGAAATATGAATGTTTGCAATTGTCAGCTGTTAATATTTATATATTTTCCGAAAATGTTCTGGGGCGCATATACTTGCACACCTTGTGCATCTGGCATGCTTTCCGGAGATGCCACAGTGGCATGTGACTTCGGGAGGTGCCATTGAGAAGCTGAGGCAGGAGTCTCACAAGTCGGAGGTGGAGCCTCGCGAGCTAGTGCCCAGGCCTTGCGGACCGGCGGTGGGGCCTTGCGTGTCAGAACCTCGCGGGTCGGAGCCTCGCGGGCCGGAGGTGGCTTGATGAAGCCCGCAGCCATTGGGGCCTCGGTTGTCGGAGCCTGCGGCTGAGGACAGAGCCCGCGTGCTGCGAGTCGACGGAGCCCACGGCTGGGGCCTGTGCCGGTGCTTCGGAGGCGTCCGGAGAGGATAGTGGAGAGGTCAGTGTGGCGGTCGATGATGGCGCCGACCGATGGACGAGGACGGACCACGTGGGAGTGAGGACGCTACTGTCGAGGGAAGGAACAAAGGAGGACCAGGCGTGGGGGGGACCACAGTGAAGGAAGTGGGAGGTGGGAGACCAAATCTGGTGTGGGGGGGGGGGGGAGTATTTGTAATTTTCTAAGTGCCCTTCATGGGCGACTATTTGCATACTTTGGGTATGCAAGTAAAGAATTTCACTGTGACTTGCCACATGTTACAATCAAGTATTCAATTCAATTCAATAATTCAATAGTGTTGCTGCCACAGACCTCCAGTGGCCCAGATTCAATTCTGATCTTAGTTGCCGTCTGTACAAAGTTTATGCGTTCTCCCAGTGCTCCCTTGACTGTTCTGGTATCGTCCAAAATCACAAAGTGGTACTGAAAGGTTTACTAGCTACGATAAATTGTACCCAATGTAGAACGGGGGGAGAGCGCTGATGGGCATGTGAGAGAGAAGGGGATATCGGCAAATAATTGAGGGGACGGGATTACTGTGAATGTTCTGGTAGTTGTTGTAAAAGATGTCCCCCGCGCATCTCCTTTATACCTAGCTTCCCTCTCACCTTCATAGAATATGAGATACAAGAAACATATAAATGATGTTTTCTTTAATAGCAATCATGGCTGTGGGATAAAAAAAAACATTCACTTGTAGTGGTCAGGATTCTAGGAACAGAAATGTCAGTGCATAAACTACATAGAATGGCATACTGTCAGAGATAAAAGCAAGGAACTCAGTCTCTCCCTGTTGAAAAAGGTGTCCTTAAACACAGAAAGAGGGAGAGTGTTGGTGTAACTCAGCAGGTCAGGCAGCATTTTTTTGAGAAAAAAAGACCCAGTGCTTGAGTAACTCAGCAGGTCAGGCAGAATCTCTGGAGATGAAAGTATCTGCAGATGTTGGTTGACAAGAGAAAGACACAAAGTGCTGGAGCAACTCAGCGGGTCAGGTGGAACATGGATAGGTGCTGCCTGAAGGAGGGGCCAGACCCAAATTGTCACCTATCCATGTTCTCCAGAGATGCAGCCTGACCCGCTGAGTTACTCCAGCACTTTGGGTTTCATACTGATAGAGGTGGTGTTTTTCAAATGAAATGTCAAATTGAAATCCTGGCTTTACTCCTTGCATGGATGTAAAAGATCTCATAACACTATTCAAATAAGAGCAGGTGAGTTCCAGCTGGTTTACAGCCCAACAGGTATTCCTTATACAACATCACTAAATAATATCTTGCCATAAAATTTAAAAAAAACAGGGAGAGGTAGTAGGTAGGAGGAGGCTACATGCCTGAGAGGCTACCTAACCATTCAACTTGATTTTAGTGTAGTTTGCAGCTTATAGGACTCAATTAACTGCCATTTCCAGTGACCGGTTCAAAAGTACTTAATTCATTATAAACAGTTTAGGACAGTGTTTTCTTTGTGGACTAAAAGGTGCCAGTACACACGATTAATAAACATAAGTGTTTATAATAATCGTGCACAATAATCATGTGGTCGGAAAACAAAATAATGTATTTTAACATTTTAGAGGTGCTGTTCCACCATATAACATCTCAAAAAAAACATTGAATTAAACGTTGAAAAAACATTATAATATTCGAAGGCTGTAAATTGTTTACCTCATTTGAAAAATTATCAATTCAATATTTCTGTCTTTTTTTCTCCTTCAAATTGTAATGCGTGCATCTATCTATACACAATCTAAAACTCTCACCGTCTATATCTTCCGTCCGTTTACGGATCATCCTGTTTTTACGTTGCTCGCGCAAAATGGATTCGCATGTACGGCTGCGGGCTGCATTTCTTCCTTTGATTCATTGCCACGCCTAATCCGTTCGCTAAATCTCCGAGATATTTTCCATTTCGGTAGAGATTTTTCTTTCTAAGTATCCGCTCCACCTTTTGTCGTGTTGACTCAAATCCTTCTCTCCCCCCCCCCCCCACCCCACCCCCAAGTTGTTCCTGTGCTGAACAAATGCACCAGGGCAGGGCTGCAATTCCCGATCGGTGGTATATATTAAGGTTTAAAATCACACTTGGGGGAAAAACATCTGCGCAAATAAAACTCAAATCAGTCCGCCTGCAGTCCGCCTGCAGTACGGCTGCAATTCTTCCTTTGATTCATTGCCACGCCCAATCCAGACGCTCAATCTCCGAGATATTTTACATTTCGCGCTTTTCTTTCTGCCGCTCCTCAGTCACCGGTTGAAGTACATGGCCAAATCCTTCTCCCCCCCCCCCCCTCCCCAGTCAAAAATAAACAGGCGCCCATTTACACAGCTCCCAACTGAAACAAAGTGCAAGAGGGAACACTGAACTTTTCCTGCCAGCAGGCAGGGGAGGGCTGCAATCTTACATTTGGGAACGGGCTGAGGAGGGTGACGGGTGGGGCGGAATATTGGGTTGGGGGATAGAGGGGGGGAGCAGAGGGAGGGGTTGGGCAGGGGTCTAGGAGTTCATTCTTATCTTCCGGTTTGCAGGGTTTTTACGTTTACGCAAAAAAACGATATGCGATAGCAAGGAGGGAGGGAGGTTCCTGTGCTGGGAAATGCACCAGGTTTTGTGACCGAGGGTAGGGGATATATTAAGGACAAATCTTAAAAAGATGCAAATTGGTCTCCTCTCCTGTCAGGGCCGCACTGATTGGGGCCTGCCGCTGTAGGGAGGAGAGGGCGCCCAGAGCGGGGGAGGCCTGCCTGCAGAAAGTGAGGAGGGAGAGTGGGGGGGAGGAGGGGAAATAGAGGGAGAGGAGTGGGGGGAGTGGGGGAAGGTAGGGAGTGGGGGAATGAGGACAGATAGGGGGGTTGGGGGAGGGTAGGAGGGAAAAGGGGAGGAGGTGAGGGAGAGTGTGGGAGGAGGGAAAGTGGGGGGAGTGGGGAGTGGGGGAGGTAGGAGTGGGGAATAGAGGGAGAGGAGGGAAGTGGGGGGGGATAGGGGAGGTGGGGGGGGGAGGTGGGGGATAGGGGATAGGGAAGGGGGGGGGAGGGAAGGGGGAGTGACTGAGGGTAGGGAAAGGGAGAGGGAGGGAGAGATGAGGGAGGGAGTGAAGGAGGGGAGGGAAGATGGAGGGTGAAGAGGAGGGGGATGGAGTGCTGGGGGATGAGGGGAAATGAGCCGCCCCTGAGCAATTGGGGGCTATGGGTGAGTGGTGGAATATTGCGTTGGGTGACCAGGCCTCCCGTGTGACCGAGACCCAACGGGTCCCACTTAGTCTAGTGCTTGATACAATCATGAGATTGGTGAAAAGATTATACTTTTAACATTCAGAAAGCATAATTCCATGTATTGTTAATTAGTATCTTAGTATCGCATTAATATTTATATCGGGAATTTGCACAGGGGAACTACAAAACTACATTTTAGTAGACTAAAAATCTGGCCTGTTCACACAATGTTGTAGGTATCTGATTACAAAAATTAGATACATTTTGAAAACATTTCTTACTAACTTCCAAAAGGAAATGTGACTGGAAAATGGAGGAGGGTGTAAAATAGAGGAGGGTGGTATGTTTTGGCTGAAGTATTTTCCTTGAACCATATTGTTTATTGGAAAACACAACAGTCTAGTTACTGTAATACTCTGTGTGACGTTCATTTGTGCAGTCGTTAACTGTTTTGAAAACAATTTTGTTAAGAGTTCATTGAAATGTTTGCTTTTAATGTGTACTTCAGGCAGCTAATGTTGCACAGATGTGGAATTACCCTACGTGTAGATAAAGAGGCCACAGTGGTGTAGGCTTTAACCTTTACACATGCCATGAACTCCAAATACATAGGTTTTACAGTTTCACACAAATAATGCTGACACAAACCATCTTAGTGCAATAATGCAGCAATTTAGAGAAGCGGGTATAGATTTATAATTCTAAAGCTATCCTAATTGTCTAAAGTAAGCACTAAAATCAATTCCAGTCAAGTCAAATCAAGTCGAGTTTATTGTCATATGCTCAAGCACAATGAGATAGAGCTACAATAAAAATGTTACTTCTCGCATCATCACAGGCACATAGACAAACACACAAAAATATAAATGATAAGGTAATTACAAATGAACATTGTGCAAGACAGACAAATGAAAAGAAACTGCAATAGAAAAGGACAATGCAAAGCACAATTAGAAAAAAAAAACAAGTCCATACTGCATACTCCAGGGATACTGCCTGACCCGCTGTGTACTCCAGCATTTTGTGTCTTTCCTTGGTAAGACAGCATCTGCCGTTCCTTGTTTCTACATCAACTGGCTCACTCTTTGGTATTCTGCTAGCTACAACCTCAAAAAACATTGAGCAGAATATATCTGGCAAAAACAATTTCCCATTAATTTATTCATGTTGACCTGAACAGTTCCATCTTCTTCTTCTTGTGTATGGCGTGCACAGCCTAAAGTTGTAGGACAACTTCTTATATTTGATCTTATTTGGTAGTGCACGCCAGGTTGATTGCATTCGTCGAAACAGGGCGGACCACGTGAAGGTTGCAATCTCCCACCCCAACAGTTCCATTATTGTTACCTTTCATTAATAAGCCATTGGCTGATGGAGCCATTTGGCATGGCAGGCACAGCACTGGGAGCTGCACCGGCAGGAGCCTCTGGCTTGGTTGTCGGAGTGAGGGTTGCGGTGGAGGGCCTTGCCTTAAGCGTGGAGAGGGCAACGGCAACGGATAGTCCCAGTGGTTTAACGTTGCCAGACCCTCCAAAGTGGAGTCATGTTGTGAAAAATGGTCGACGTCATGCTCCAGAGAACACTATGGTAAGCCAAAATTGCCCAAAAAAAGCCAATATTACCACCGGGCAGAGAAAGAAATCCACGCTTTGCCTATTATTGGTACCAGAGCTGCGGGTAACATTAAAATGATCAAGACTAAGCTGGTGAGTGTTTTTGCCTCCAAGATTTCACCGGACCTAAACTCCGAAACTTTATCTGTGTATCTTAAAGAAAAACTTGGCCGTGAGGTTACCTGTCAAAAGATTGACACAATACACAGTAGATACTGTTCATTTAAAGTATTTACAGACAGGGGCCTGTGTTTGAGTACAAGAAGCTCACTAATGCAAGATATAAGTATGCTGTTTGCTTCGTCTGTAAAAATGAGCAAGCTATGAGGGCTGATTCCATGGCTAAGAAGCTGCTAAGTAACAATGCTACTGATTTTTGGAAAGAAGTGAGAGCACTTAACAGTTGAAAAGCATCTCTACCATGCACTGTAGATGGAATCTCCAGAACAGCTAATATCATGGAGTTATGGCGACAACATTATAATACTTTATTCAACTGTGTCCAAGGTGATTTGTATAGGGTGGACAATATTGAGAGTAATGACACAATGGTGATTATGTCACATGAGGTGTATCATGCCACGAACAAGTTGTCCAACAACAAAGCGTGGCTTGGATCATATTTCTGCTGAACATCTTAAGTATGCGAGTATGAGGATAGCTCCTCTGCTTGCTATTTGTTTTACTGGCTTTATGATTCATTGCTTGTTACCAGACTCAATGTTGTCTATTCTGCTAGTTCCGGTCATTAAGGACAAAGCTGGTAAAGTAGGCAGCTTAAATAATTACAGGCCCATAGCTTTAGCCAGCATATTGTCAAAAGTCTTAGAAAGAGTTCTGCTGGATAGAGTAAATGAGTTTGTTAACTCCACAGATAACCAGTTTGGTTTTAAAGCTAAACATGGCAGTGACTTATGTATATATGCCCTAAAGGAGATTGTAAACAAATATAGAGGCAAAAACTCTTCAATTCTTATGTGCTTTATTGATGCTTCCAAAGCCTTTGACCGTGTTAATCACAGAAAGTTGTTTGTTAAAATGAGTCAAAGAGGGGTGCCTATATACATTGTGAGAATTCTGGCTTACTGGTATGCCCACCAGACTATGCAAATAAAACGGCCAATAGGGTCTCAGTCCCATTTGGGGTTAGCAATGGTGTTGGACAAGAGGGGGGGGGTTGGCCCCAGTCCTTTTTAATCTTTATATTGATGATCTGTCCAAACAATTGAAAGCCTGTAATACTGGGTGCATGATTGGTAATATTTTAGTGAACCATATTATGTATGCAGATGACCTTGTGGTCTTTAGTCCATCTAGCGTTGGTCTACAGCAGCTCCTTACTATATGTTCTGTATATGGTGTGGAACATGATGTTAAATATAATGCTAGTAAGAGTGCTGTTATTATCTGTAGAACCAAAGAGGATAAATGTCTAAAATTTCCTGCTTTTAAATTATCTGACAATAATCTCAGTGTCTGTAATAAGGTAAAATATCTAGGGCATTTTACTACAAAACAAATGACAGATGATGATGATATTTATAGGCAACAACGTATGCTGTATGTACTGGCGAGTATTATCTTGCGTAAGTTTTGTGCGTGTACAGATGTGGTGAAGATGTCGTTGTTTAGAGCATATTGCACGCCACTCTAGACTGCGCACCTGTAGTCAAACTATGGAAAGACAAGTTTGCAGAGACTAAAGGTGTCCTATAATGATGCCATGAGAACACTGCTAAGGAGACCTAGATGGTGTAGTGCTGGTAACATGTTTTTGGCTGCAGGAGTCAGTACTTTAGAAGCTATCCTAAGAAATCGTATGTATAAATTCATTTGCAGGATAAATGACTAAAAATGTAATTATTGTGTCCTTGTCAAACATAAGGTTTAGCACTACACGCTACGAATCCCAGTTGTGGAGACACTGGTATCGTTGTCTCGTTGCAGGACATTGATCATTCTTTTTTATTCTGGATTTTAATTCATGTATTGTGTTTTTTTTAATTATTAAATATATAATTTATGATGCTTTTATGCAAGGTTGTCCCTTGTCTGGACCTTGAGTCCGAAATAAAGTTTATTACTAAAATAGTGCTTTCCGTACCATGATATCAGGCCTGCGGGTCTGTAGTTCCTTAGGTAGGCCAGTTACACTTGCTATCTTTCAATGAGAACGATTCTAGCTCCCCATTCATTCCAGACCTGCATCCTCCATATGAGATCCGGAGCAAGGATCTCATGCCTTCTCCATGAAGACAGACACAAAATATTAGTTTGACTTCCCTGCCATATTCTTACTTTTGGACTTCATTCCTCTGAACTTTCAGTCACCGAATACTTTAATGGACATGGTTTCAAGAAAGCCCAGTGTAAGCTTAAGAAACAAATCTTATCTCTTGCCTGGGCATGCTGATGCTCTCAAGAGCCAATATCAGGTTATTCCTTTTTGTGTCAAATCTCGTCGGTCTGATGTAAACGGCCTGTCCCACTGTACGAGTTTACCCAAGAGCTCTCCCGAATTTAAAAAAAAAATCAAACTTGTGATTAGTAAGTAGCGGGTACGTCGGAGCTCAAGATGTCTCTTAGCGGCTCGTAACGCTAACGGCAGGTACTCGGGAAAAGCGGTAAGCTCATGAAGCTTTTTCAACATGTTGAAAAAGGTCCACGAGAGCTCCAAGTACCTACGAGCGGCTATTACCGTAATTCTCCGAGTTCGAATCAGGGGAAACTCGGGAGAACTCTTGAATTACCTCGTACAGTGAGACAGGCCCTTAACCGTCTACCTTAACTCAATATTTTGCTCTGTGTAGGTGCCGCCTGTTTCCAGCAGTCTCGTTTCATCTTTCCCGCAACTGCTGTGTTTAGCCCATCGCAGTTCCAGCGTGATCTTTTGATATTTATTTTGCAACTGCCCAATTTCATCTACAAACTAAAATGGCTCTGAAAGCATTGTGCCAATGAGACAAGCTTGGTTTCTACCATGGTAGTTATTTCTTTTTCTCTCTCCAGTCCTTTGGCTCTCTGCAACTTAAAACATGTTATCTCACTTCTGCAGATCTGATGAAGTCCATTCATCCTGAATATGAATATGTCTTTCCTCACAGAAAGCTGCCTGGCCTTCAGGGTATCCCTAGTGCTTTCTGGTTTTAATTAGAATTTCCCTTGTCTTGTCTGTAAGGCAGCCACATTAACCTACTAATCTTTTCCTCTTTATGCATCCATATAAACTTTTAGTTGTTTATATGTTTCTTGCTAGTAACAATCTGCAGATTCTGAGGGATATAAATCTCAGCATAATTGCAAACATGTCGGTGGAAATTCTTCTGCGTCACAAGCAAAGAAAGGGCAATGGGTACAACTACTGTGCACGAAGGAACTGCAGATGCTGGTTTAAACTAAAGATAGACACAAATGCTGCAGTAACTCAGCGGGAAAGGCAGCACCTCTGGAGAGAAGGAATAGGTGACTTTTCCGGTCGAGACCCTTCTTCGGACTAGTGAAGTGACTCGTGACTTCACTCTAGTCTGAAGAAGGGTCTCAAACGGAAACATCACCCATTCCTTCTATCCTAGGTTGCTGCCAGTCCCGCCGAGTTACTCCAGCATATTGTGTCTATCTTAGGTACAACTACTGGATTCACAAACAGCTATAGAAAACGATATTCTAAATTAGAGATCATTCTTATACCTAGCAGAGAGTTAGTGCAATAAATCTAAAATGTGGAGAAATTGGCTTTGCTCATGGAGCTACAGTAAATGCGTGCATAAGTATTTCTCACCAACTACAGTCAGTGAAGATATAAAAACCCTGTAGATGCTGGCAATCTGAAGCAAAAACAGAAAATAAAAGAAAAACCTAGGTCAGGCAGTAACTGTGGAAATAGAAACAGGCAACTTTTCAGGCATGTGACCCTTCATCAGAACAGGAGTATTTTGGTTGGTGTGGATCAGTTGGGCTGAAGGGCTGGTTTTCATGCTGTATGACTCCATAACTGACTATAATCACCTCTCATTTGATTCCATTGATTTCAATACAGCCAAATGTCAGGAGACAAATACGAATAACATCTGAGAGACGGAGATGAAAGTATATTTTTCAACCATCTCTACTGGAATTAAATGTGCGTAGCCTGTGAAGCATACTGGTAAAAAAAAGTGTGCAGCAAGTGACAAGTTGCGATTATAAAAAAACATTAATTCTGCTGATATTTCACATGCTGTAAGTGGTTTGCTGATTCAATTCGGTGAATGTTCAGTTCAACATCCATTAATGGAACATACACATTCCTAACTCAGGTGTCAAAATTTCTACTGCATATATTACAACAATGATAATGATAAAGAGTATATTGCAAAGGTGTAAGGAGAGAGCAATCTGGAATATTATTTAACCGAGCATCCTAAAGTACTAAACAGATCATTTATTGTACTCTGGTAAAAGTGCCGCAGAGCCTTTAATTAAGTGCTTGACACTAAAGAATAATGTTGTTCAAGTCTGAATCATACTGTTGATGGCTTTCATAAAGCCACCAATACCCATAGTTGAGTACATCATGTTCTAGTCAAAGCTCATTGACCAGACAGATGATCGTAAATCCACTATGAAGCCGATGAAAGAACTGGCACTTTTTAATTTGTTATTTTCAATTGATACAAATACATCGATAGATGCTCCTGAACACATCATCAGTGATGTAGTCACATCATCAATATTTTAGTGCACACTTGGTTGCTTGATTTAAGTTCAAGCCCAAGGGTCCTAGGCTTTTACCTTGATCATCAAAAAACACCAGCGCGCACCAAGCCAGCTCGGCCCACCAGAAGCACCAACAGACGGCGACGCGTACGAAAACACCGCCGGGGACCCAGAGGTGGGTTAAAGGCCAGGTTAGAGCTAGCCCCACACAGGGCAGCGATTCCTAGCCTTTTCCTCGCCAACGTGCGCTCACTGGCAAACAAAATGGATGAACTCCGGCTGAGGATCACCTCCCACAACTGGATCAAGGACTGCAACATCCTGATCTTCACGGAAACTTGGCTCAACACTGACGTTCCTGACAGCACCATCCAGCTATCGGGGCGTCATTTACTCCGAGCGGACAGGACATCAGACTCCGGTAAGACCAGAGGTGGGGGTCTGTGCATTTATGTAAACAAAGCATGGTGCACGGACTCCACCATCATCGAGAGTCACTGCTCAGCTAACCTTGAGTTCCTCTTGGTTAGATGCAGACCGTTCTATCTGCCCAGAGAGTTCACCTCCACTGTTGGGACTGCAGCTTATATCCCTCCTGATGCTAATGCCAAGCTTGCAATAAAAGAGCTGCATACTGCCATTAGCAAACAACAGACTCACAACCCCGAGGCAGCCTTCATTGTTGCGGGTTACTTCAATCACTCTAACCTGAAGACTGTACTCCCCAAATTCCACCAACATGTCTCCTTCTCCACTAGAGTAGGCAAGACACTGGACAAAGCCTACACCAACATGGCTGAAGTTTACAAAGCCATCCCCCTCCCCCACCTTGGTCAGTCTGATCACGTCTCATTGTTCCTGCTCCCTAAGTACTCCCCACTCATCAGACGGGTTAAACCAACTGTGAGGACAGTTAAAGTCTGGTCAGAGGAAGCGGACTTCACACTTCAGCAGTGTTTTGGAAACACTGACTGGAAGGCGTTTGCAGCCCAGGCTACCCTTGACTCCCACACGGACATTGATTCCTACACATCCTCTGTTCTGGACTTTATAAACTCCACCATCAATAGTGTCACCTCCGTCAAACAGGTGACCATATACCCGAATCAGAAGCCATGGATCAACAGCGAGGTCAGGCTACTGCTGAAAGCACGGGACACCGCTTTCAGGTCAGGCGATGCTCGAGCCTACAGTTCATCCAGGGCTAACCTGAAGAGGGGCATCAGGAAGGCCAAGCACTGCCATAAGCTCAGGATTGAGGAGCACTTCAACAACAACTCCGACCCCCGACGCATGTGGCAAGGCATCCAGGCCATCACGGACTACAGACCCTCCAACATCACCCCCACATCCAGCGACGCCTCCTTCCTTGAGGAGCTTAATCACTTCTATGGCCGCTTCGACAGGGACAATCTAGAGACAGCCATCAAGGCTGTGCTACCTGCCGATCACCAACCCCTCACACTCACCCCCTACGACGTATACGTGGCACTGAGTAGAACTAATGCACGTAAAGCTGCTGGCCCTGACGGCATCCCCGGGCACGTGCTCAGGGCCTGTGCTGCGCAGCTGACAGACGTCTGGACTGACATCTTCAACCTGTCACTTGCCCAAGCAGTTGTCCCCACTTGCCTTAAAACCACCTCCATCGTGCCAGTGCCAAAACACTCCACTGCGGCAAGCCTCAATGACTTCCGCCCAGTTGCACTTACCCCCATCATCACCAAGTGCTTCGAGAGGCTGGTCCTGGCACACCTCAAAAGCTGCCTACCCCCCACACTGGATCCCTATCAGTTTGCCTACCGCAAGAACAGGAGTACGGAGGATGCCATCTCAACGGCACTTCACTCCGCCCTCTCCCACCTCGACAACAGAGCCACTTACGTAAGAATGCTGTTCATCGATTACAGCTCAGCATTCAACACCATTATACCATCAAAACTGATCACCAAACTCGGTAACCTGGGCATCGACCCCTCCCTCTGCAACTGGATACTGGACTTTCTAACCAATAGACCACAGTCTGTTAGGTTAGACAAGCACACCTCTTCAACCCTCACCCTGAACACCGGCGTTCCACAGGGCTGTGTGCTGAGCCCCCTCCTCTACTCCCTCTTCACCTATGACTGCACACCTGTACATGGTACTAACACCATCATCAAGTATGCAGATGATACAACGGTGATTGGCCTCATCAGCAACAACGATGAGTTGGCCTACAGGGAGGAGGTCCAGCACGTAGCAGCATGGTGCGCTGACAACAACCTGGCCCTTAACTCCAAGAAGACCAAGGAGCTCATTGTAGACTTCAGGAAGTCCAGAGGCGGCACGCACACCCCCATCCACATTAGCGGGACGGAGGTGGAACGTGTTTCTAGCTTCAGGTTCCTGGGAGTCAACATCTCCGATGACCTCTCTTGGACCCACAATACCTCTACTCTGATCAAGAAGGCTCACCAGCGTCTCTTCTTCCTGAGGAGACTGAAGAAGGTCCATCTATCTCCTCAGATCCTGGTGAACTTCTACCGCTGCACCATCGAGAGCATCCTTATCAACTGCATCACAGTATGGTATGGCAACTGCTCTGTCTCCGACCGGAAGGCATTGCAGAGGGTGGTGAAAATTGCTCAACGCATCACCGGTTCCTCGCTCCCCTCCATTGAGTCTGTTCAAAGCAAGCGTTGTCTGCGGAGGGCGCTCAGCATCGCCAAGGACTGCTCGCACCCCAACCATGGACTGTTTAACCTCCTACCATCCGGGAGGCGCTACAGGTCTCTCCGTTGCCGAACCAGCAGGTCCAGGAACAGCTTCTTCCCGGCGGCTGTCACTCTACTCAACAACGTACCTCGGTGACTGCCAATCACCACCCCCCCCCGGACACTTATTATTATTTATTCAAATCATTTGCTATGTCGCTCTTCCAGGGAGATGCTAAATGCATTTCGTTGTCTCTGTACTGTACACTGACAATGACAATTAAAATTGAATCTGAATCTGAATCTGAAAAGATATGCAATTACCAAAAATAAAAGATGTGATAACAATGAAAGTGATTACAATGTGTTAAAGAACTGGAAGATCATGACTGTGATTATTGAAGATAGCACAAAATGCTGGAGTAACTCAGCGGGATAGCAGCATCTCAGGATAGAAGGAATGGGTGCCGTTTCGGGTCGAGCCTTCTTCAGACAATGACTATTGAGATTATAAGTGCCTCTTTCGTGGATTATTCTGGATAAACTCTTGCACTGTTGTCAGTGAATAGGAGGAACTTGATGGTTTTCAAGATTAAATTGTATGTTCATAAATTGAGGATTACATTATTATCTATGCTGATATATTCATGGCAATGACAATAACTAACCTTTTTCACTTAAATATCCCATTTTATGGACCACATCAACATTTTTAATTATTATAAACCACAATCAAAAGATGTAAGTCTGTGTGACCCTAGGTTTTCATTCCTTCACTACAAACCAATGTGAGGGGCAAATTCTTAAATTCATTAGGAGCACCAGTAAAATATACATCTCTCTCTTTACTGAATATAGATGATAGCGCATATTCAGATGGAAATATGCATTTTCTTCTGGTCCTAGAGTGGCAAATCTGTGCCTAAAAAAGTACAATGTAACCCCATTTTAGTCAATATTTTCCATTCAGCAGGTTCTGACTTCAGCACAACTAAATCAGACAAGTCTGATTTATCTGCGGAATTCTCTGCCTCAGAAGGCGGTGGAGGCCGGTTCTCTGGATGCTTTCAAGAGAGAGCTAGATAGGGCTCTTAAAAATAGCGGAGTCAGGGGATATGGGGAGAAGGCAGGAATGGGGTACTGATTGTGGATGATGAGCCATGATCACATTGAATGGCGGTGCTGGCTCGAGGGATCAAATGGCGTACTATTGTCTTTTGTTTAAGTCATTTTTGTGAATAATTGAGGTATTTGGATAACTGAGGTATGTGCCTACATCCTGCCATCTGAGCTGAGACTAGATTCTGAGACTAGAAACAGCTACTTTAATTAAAGGAGATTAACATGGGATTTTAAAAGTTAAAAATGACTTCCATTACGCCAGTTGGCTGACAACTTTCAGTTTATAATAAACTGCCAATGTGTTTATTTAACTTTAAATATATTTTGAATTGAAGTTACTTCCGTGCCCTGCAAATATCACTTATTATTCATGACTCAGAAATAGCTCCAAATGACTTTACTGTATGTCCTGGGAACATTTGTAAAGGTTACATGAGATTATAGATTTAATGAGTTTTTCAGTTTATATGCTGTCCCAAAGTGCATACATTCCCGTGTGTTGCCATGAGCACTTTATAAACACTGCACTGTAAAGAGACATAATGCACATTGGATAATTACTTCTGACCTGACCCATTTGTACTGTCCCTGGGAACATCAGCTTTCATTGTCCATGAAATGGTCAAAAATAATATGTATAATTATCTGCAAAATTTGAGACCAGTTGCAGATTGCAAATGCATTGAGACATTATGGTCAAATTTGAAAACCTTTCAGTCCTACAATGTTTTTATAAACAATTATATTGGATACAGTATCTTGTGCAAAGAAGAATCATAATATGTTTATTTCTGCTTTGGAAGATTTTTAAAAAGTTATTTGATATTTCGTTTTTCTCAAGCAAAAGGCAAGTTTGTGTTTATCCTTTCTTGCAAAAAAAAAGCTTAAAGATCTCAACTATCCAGTGCAGACACAAAATGCTGGAGTAACTCAGCGGGACAGGCGGCATCTCTGGAGAGAAGGAATGTGCGATGTTTCGGGTCGATGCTGAATTATCTGTAGAAGACGATACCACATTATATCCTAGGGATCAGATCACTTACATCATCTGATCGCCAGCAGCGCAAAGACAAAATTATCAAAATATTCAAAAAGCAAATTATTGCAGATGCTGCAATTCTGAAATAAATCAAGAATATCTTAGACATAGGTACCATGCAAGATTTCTGGAGAGAGAAGCAAGGTTAATATTTCAGCTTTTTTTGTCCAAAATTTGCATTAGTAGTCCATTAATAGGTTAAACATACTCAAATGGAAACAAACCATGTATTGACATCTGAAAACACCAATGTTGCGTACTTAAACCCCATTATTTCAATTACATTTGCTAATTACATTCATTTACATTACACTAAAATTAATTTAAAATATTTAAAACTAATTTTAAAAATTGAAAAAAGAAACAAAGTGCTACAGAAACTCAGGTAACATCTCTGGAGAGCATCGGTTGGTATTGATTTTGGGCTGGGAGAAACTGGGTTGGGTTGGGTTGGCCCACTGAGGTGCTCCAGCATTTTGTGCTTTTTTTGTTGTAAATCAGCATCTACAGTTCCTTGTACTTCAAAGATTGAAGCTGGGATGTACAACAGCCCTGCCACTAGCCATTCTCTTTCCCGCCATTATCAGTGACTACCAATAGCATGAATGCAGATGCATACTTGGCATCAGTTTCTTGGCACGATGTTTGTGCAGTTTCCATCTCTACGTGATGAGAGATCTTCACAACATGCAAAACACCAAGGGAAGTTGTACTTTGAAGTGGTGGCAGCCAAGTTGACGATTATTTTTCGTTGCATAATATAGAAATTCCAAAGTAGTTGATATTAACTCTAGGAAATTTCACCAACTGTGCCTTGCAAAATCCAGGTCAATTACATATTCTTCAGATCATACTGTATAGATATCACGGTTCCATATGCAGTGATTTGCAGATATCCTTCTTCCAATTTAGTTAATACATTTTAAACTTGAATAATCTTGTCAGAAATATGCTATCCATGTTCGTTTTTGTCTTCCTCTTCATAGGCAGATGCTTAGAATGGAAAATGACTTACTTTCACTATAATTTTGTAAGTTATGATGGCTAACTAAGCCAATGCGAGAACCATACATTCTTCCACAGATGGGCAGGAGGAAAACTGATGATTACGTTCTTACTGCTTTTGCAGGCTGCCTTGATACATTGGCTGTAGGAAGGAACTACAGATACTGGTTTACAGAACATAGACACAAAATGCTGGAGTAACTCAGTGGATCTGGCATCATCTCTAGGGAAAATGAATAGGTGATGTTTTGGGCCAGAACCCTTTAGGCTGTGGGCCGAGCATCAAAAATGTGTCTAGAAATAGGTTTTCGTGACCCAAGTCACCAAACTACATGAAATTTTCCACAGATTTAGATGAAATATAATTGAGAAGGAAGTCATAACTCGTCATTGCCAAAAGTTGCACATTAATTAATTAAACTAATTAGAAAAATGAGATCGGGAAAATAAGCGCCATCTAGTGGCCAATGCCCGTATTACACCATGGGCAGCCTATTTCCGTGTTGCAGTCCATTTAAACTATATATTATTATACCTGTTAATATGAATGTTATCATATATAATTAAGTATAATTATATTATATAAAAATAATATGATGAATATAATTGTGAGTGTGTTTTTTTTAATGACACTGTCGCAGAGGTCCTGCTCCTGAACCAGCCTAATTAATGGGTTAGGGCAGTTCTTGTGGGTTCCTCCCTTTACTGAACCCCACTGACTGCCAGTGTGCAGAGTGGGGGTGACGGCCATAGTGGTACCGGGGCAGTGCCAGGCAGGCATGTTCCAGTCGCTTTAATAGGAAATTAAATGAGACTGCAGCAGATGTCCCAGGTTTTAAGGGCTCATGAACCTGCCTAATTAAAGGGTCAGGACAGATCCTCTAGGTTTCCTCATTTACTGAACCCCGCTGACTGCCAAAGTGGGGAGAGTGGGGGTAACGGCCATAGTGGGACTGGGGCAGTATATTTATATTATAGACCCTCCCCCCCCCGATGGTGCCTTTGCAAATGAGGGCTATTACCTTTGACCTAAAAGAACCCTAAAAGTGTTGCATTGTTTATCTCTAGTTCGTATGTGTGTCTGTGTATGCCTTTCAAACGTGTATCTGTGGATGTAAGTGTGTATGTACGTGTGGATGGATGTATGTATGCATGTATGTTTGGATGTGTACATGTATGTCTGCATGTGAATGGATGTGTGGATGTGTGTGTGTGTGTGTGTGCAGATTTATGTGTGCATGTATGTGTGTGTTTGCATGCATGTGTGTGTGTGGATGTGCGTATGTATGTATGCGTATGTGTGTGTGTGGATGTGCGTATGTATGTATGTATGTACTTTACTTTGAACCTTTACAAATGATGCAATGCGCTGGTAGGACATGCCTACGGTCAGTGTGCTCGACAGTTGCTGTTTGTTGACTATGACTTGTCGTGGATCGAAGCAGTCTCTTTGGGGCCGGCTCATCTGCTTCACCATCAGGAACTGCCACTTGAGGTGATTCACCTGCTTCAGGCTTTTCAGCGTCTTCAACTCAATTGAAAGAGGAAAAAGAAAACAGAAAAGGAATGAAAAGTGAAATAATTCAACATCCACAAATATATCTTTTCTTTTTTCAAAGTAACATCATATGACCATAAGTAAAAAGATTTTTTGTTTGAGTCCTATCATTACCTTTCTTCCTTCTAGACTTTGCTATCGCTCGATTTATTGTTGTTATGTTGTGAAGTGACTATAGCACTCTGCATGATAACCCGGGATACACTGCTGCCTCCTAATAATAGAAGATAATATGTGTCAGGGTGTATTTTACATCTTTTCATGTTTTATATTATGCAAGACAATATCGACATATCAATGAGGAAATTAAACATGTATGCATGTCCAGGTAGATGGGATGGCAAGTCTGCAAATTATCAAATTAGTGTTCATTAAAGCACTGTGAATGTCCACACAAAACACGTTTGTGTGGACAGGCTCTGAAGAGTGGAGGGGCAGAAGCTGCAGAAAAATAAATCTCATATTACTTAGGTCTGCATGGACTTCAATTCATAAAATGTCAATCTCCTCTTAATGTCAATGAGACTTACACTGTAATTTACTGCCATAGATAAGACTACGTTCAAGTGCAGGAGTAGAGGGTGCAGAATAGCTAGAGAAAGAAACATCTCATAGTACCTAGGTCTGCATGGACTTCCATTCATAAAGTGTCAACCTCTATTTAATGTCAATGAGACTTACACTGTCATTTACTACAATTGATAAGTTATTTCAAGTTTAAGTAGAGGCTACAGAAAAAAAAATCTCAGTCATTAAGTCTGCATGGACTTCAATTCATACATTTTCAACTTCTTAATGTTAATAAATTTTGTTAATTACTAATAATTAATAAATTAATTAATAATTGTTAATAAATAATGTTAATTAATCTTAATAAAATTCCACCTCCAGTTTAAATTCCATTTATACTTTGGAGGACCAAGAAACCAAGAAGAATGTTAATGAGAATAACAATAGGTTACTACCATAGAAAAACTAGTTCAAGTTCACATATCACCAATTCATTTCTACAGAAACATCAACCATTTCTGACAATTTCTCACTGCAATGGAAGCCTATAAATAGCGATCGATATCCCTCCGTTTTTCTCCCGTGGTCGGGGTCTGAAAACGGCCGTTACAGACGGCACTATGTACAGCCTCCCCCCCCCTCCCGCCCGCCAGCGGAGATGATCAGCGGCTCCGCGTTCGCAAATCGGCCACTTCTTAATTGAGACCGTGGCTTCACTATACCGCAAGTACCTAGGCCCCACGATCGGAGCATTTTTTTCCGGTAAGTTATCGCAGGCAGCTCCGAGATTAGCTGTTAAAGACTTATTACTCTACACCAAGCTGGCATTAGTGACAATGTTTAATTGACTGTGTTATGGAAACATATAGTTTAGGCCCTCAACTTCATGAATGAATGAATGAATTTATTCACATTATAAAAGGGTGCAATTAAATTAATTAAAGTCCATACAGATAGATTTTCATAAATTCAGACTTTAGATCTTACCTTTCAGTTAGAGTTGATTCCTGGCTGTCTTCTTTGTGTTCCAGCACCTCAGCAGCGACTTTGCTTTCAAGGCTTTCTTCCACTTAGCAGCACATTCTTCAGTCTTTTTAATGCTTTTCTCACTAAATTCAATTACCCTGCTGCAAGTTTCCACGACATGTATTCCACAGAACAAATCGGAATCTCCAGTAAAACAGGCATCTGTAGAGGCACCCTCAGCTATGTTGTGTGCTAGTCTGAAACAAAGCGCGTGATTGGCCAACTGGCAGACAACTCAATGTTAAACGTACTTTGATTGGACTAAAAATTACTCTAAAATTTTCCGTTTTTTCTCTAATTTAAGAAAAATGTGCAAGTTTTGTTCATGACGAGTTTCAGGGGTGATTTATATAATTCTTTTACACAATATGGGAAAATTTCATGTAGTTTGGTGACTTGGGTTACGAAACTGTAGAATAAAGCTCCTCGGCCCACAGCCTACTTCTTCAGACAGTATTTTGTGTCGATCTTTGATGCATAGTCTTGTGATCTCAATAATCATCTACTTGACTTTAAGCCGTCATGATGCACAGATTCCCAGCAGTCAACGATAATTTTGTATTTCTTCAAGGAAACTTTGTGCATATTCTCGATTTTTCTCTCTCTGTACTCCTGGTAATCTCTTTCCATCAGAAAACTCAGAATGGAGTACAGGTGCACAACCTTTTATCCGACAGCCTTGGGACCAGACACTTTTCGTAATTCGGAATTTGTCGGCGTTCGGAATGGAAATTTTTTAGCGTAGATTTTAATGGCTGGCTCAGTGGTAGAGTGCTCGGCTCATATCCACAAGGTCGCGAGTTTGCGCCTTGATCCCGGCAGTTCCTCGGTCGCGAGTTTCAGTCTTCAATGTAGTTTTTTCTTGCAGAATAAATGTCTGTATGAAATGCAGTGTGTTGAATGAATTCCTGAATTTGTAAATGCGACCGCAGCATTGAATCACCTCCCGCACTCATGTCACCCTAACGGGGCTACATGCCCTTGGGCGGCCTAAGGCGACATTTTCACACTATTATATCCGTGTGCAGCAGAAGCGACGTGCATTTGGCACTAAACGTGAGCTTTGGTGTGCAGACGACATCCTGGAAAAAATGTCCGGTTTCTTCCAGGTAGGCGATATACCTTCCCGGGCAATATACCCTCCACTTCTCTTTTATGAATGGGATTTAGTTCCCCTTTCTTCCAGGGCCGACTGGAGGTTCCGCTGTCACCTCTGCGGGTCGCCCTCGGTGAACGTCCTGTCTCCGTCCCTGGGATAGTAGGGGGCGATCAAACAGCACAATACTCCCCTCCCCCTCCAACTCCAGAGGAATCCGCTCCCCGATGAGCCGCTACGGCGACAAGCGGCAGTTCGCCCACAGCCCGAGCTGCGCGACCCCAAGAACAAGACGTACCTTGCACACCATCAGCTTCTGCCCCTACGGGGAGCGTGTTCCTCTGGAGTTGGAGCGGGGCTGGGCTGGAGTTGCTGATCTGGGATCTCCGTGCTTGCAGTGGGCCTGGGGGTCGGTGTCCCGATGAGGGGGCACAGCTCGGGCTGTGGGCGAACTGCCACTTGTCGCCGTAGCGGCCTATCGGGGAGCAGCTTCTGGTGGTCCTGATGTCTCCCGCTAGTTTGCAGATTTCCTCTGGAGTTGGAACGGGGCTGGGCTGCTGCTGGCTGTGGGTCTCTGGGATCTCCGTGCTTGCAGTGGGCCTGGGGGTCAGTGTCCCGTTGGTCCTGACGTCTCCGGTGACTGGCATTGTATGCTGGCATCGCCGACATGAAGACAGTGCAAAGCCCCCACGCCGGTGCAATGGGTGGGGAGCTGGAGAGGGGAGGGAAGGGGTCACACACATGGCCAGGAAGCAGAGGGGTGTAGGTGGGGTGAAACTGAAGGGAGCGACAATCTGCAGCTCCCTGCCCGCTGAGTTAAAAAGTTCCCACGCAAGACTCACGATACACTGTGTATCGTGAGTCTACCGTGGGAACTTTTTAACTCAGCGGGCAGACAGCAGCATATTGTCAATTATTAACCCTCCCACGCAATATACCCTCACCTCTTTTATGAATGGGGATTTAGTTCCCCTTTCTTCGAGGACCGACCGGAGGTTCCGCTGTCACCTCTGCGGGCCGCCCTCGGTGAACGTTTTCAAAGACCTTTCTTCAAGGACTGAAAAAATGTCCGCTATTCGGAGGTTTTCATTATTTGGATCTTCGGATAACAGGTTGTGCACCTGTACCTGTTTTAAAGTCTGGCGTTGGACATTTGAGTGATGTAGTCTGCTCAAAGCGGCTGACTGAAAATAAATAGGACTTCAATGCAGACATTGGTTCATTTTATTCTTTCAGTGAATTTGAAGATATTATGAAGACAACACTGTCTCCACAATAATCAGCTTCTGTAAAATTGTAAATTATCCCTAGTGTGTGGGATAGTGCTATTGTACAGGGTGATCACTCATCGGTGCAGACTCAGTAGGCCAAAGGGTCCACGTTTGTATCTCTAAAGTAAACTAATGTAAAATTAAGAAATTAGCTTCTAGAGAAATTTCATATTAAACATAACACCACAGGAATACAATGATACTAGCGTACAATTAATTAATGCTTTTTTGGGGGGGGGGGGATTGAAAACATTGAAAAGAGTTGGATATTTACTCTCCCTGCCTGATCTCCATCCTTGTGGAGAAGTGGCCACAAACAAACATACTTTTGATGAGGTCTACAAAATGTTCATTTCAGGGGGGAAAAAACTACTTCTCTGTCCTGAGGAGTTCATCCCCATTTCTTAGCTCTTAGTAGGGTGGGTTCTTGGGTGTTTGTACCATGGGTGGCTTCAACAGCACTAAAGAACCCATACACGTCATTGTAATCAGCAAGCACTGTGTTTCCTGCACTCTCCCCATCCATCAATTGTTCTTTAATCCATGGTATTATTCAGCACACGCTGGTTCCTTTCAAAATGATGAATGTAACTTCATTTTTCATAGTTGCAACATTGCAAAAATAAAATGACTTCTTTTTTACTTGAATTAATTAACATCTACTTAAATTTGATCACATTAGCTCTTGTCAGTTGAAAGGTCAGCAGTAGCTGTACCTTCATTTGCACACCGGTCCAATCTGACTGAATTGTTTTGTCACTGCTCCCTCTCCTGTTGAAATAGGGGACTGACAATCTTTAGGGATCAAAAATTTGTAATTGCCTTCCCGCAAGAATCTGTTTAATCATCTCTATTTACTCATTTCACTGCATCCATATATCTAGTGTTGAACAATCTTACTGCGTAAGTTATGACATTTTAGACAGTTACAACTGTGATATACTGTATAGTATCTTAAATTATAATAGATGGTATAATTATATACCTTGAGAAAAAGTCTTGTAAAAATTGTTACCTGTGGTAGAATATTTTAAGGAAAACTTGAGAGGTGTTCAAGCCGAGGTAGGAGATGGCATATGTGTACATTTACTTTGACATGGGCAAGTAACATGTTGCAACGTTATATATTATCAACCAAAGCTTACACATTGCAAAAGTAATAACTCTATGACCACGTGGGTTTTCTCCTGGTGCTCCGGTTTCCGCCCACACTCTGAGGACGTACGGGTTTGTAGGTTAACTGGCTTATGTAAATTTGTAAATTGTCCCTAGCGTGTAGGATAGAGCTAGTGTACAGGGTGATTGCTGATCCGCGGACTCAGTAGTCCAAAGGGCCCATGCTATATCTCTAAATTAAATAAACTAATGTAAAATCAAGAAAATTGTTTCTCGAGAAATTTCATGTTAAATGTTACACTACCAGCACTGGAATAGCAGACAATGTATTATTGTTTTTTTTGGGGGGGAAATAAAAATAATCCAAAGGCTTGGATATTTACTCGGAAACAAACACCTTTGATCCAAAAATTACAGATACTGGTAATTTGATGGAAAAGTAAAACATTTTAGATACAAAAAAGCATCAAAAAAGCAGGTCAGGCAGCATCTATGAAGGGAAGCAGAATTAACTTTTCAGATCGATTCACTTTCATCAGATGATTGCTAAAAATCTATTCCATAAAAATTCCATAAACTCCCTGAAATATAAAGTTTATATAAATATAAACAAATAGAACACATACGTTGGAAGTCATTGGAGTTAAGTGCAAAGTTCCATTGATACCACACGGGTCAGAGATCATAAGGTTAAAATTCCTCTCTCGCATTCTGAGCAAAAAATCGAGTCCAGCAGTCTAGTAATATGCTGAGTTCATATTTTGAACATGTTTTCATTGAACATTTTTTAAAGTAAGTTTGGCAGGCATTATGTATTCATTATGGAGAAAGACATTGTAGTAGGACAATTCTGGGAGGGGGACTGCGGAATTCAAAAGCAAATTACCATACCTTTGAAAAAGAACTGGCATTTAATGTCTTAATAAGTTTAAAGGTGGATTCATCTGCAGGGCCTGATGAGATGCATGAAAGGCAAAAGAGGAGATGGCTGGAACTCTAACAGGAATTTTCAAATCTTAATCAGTCTTTAGAAGAAATGCCAGATGAGTGGAGGATAGCAATTTATTCAAGAAGGGCAGCAAGGATAAGCCATTTAATTAAAGGGTGGTGAGTGTAACCGGTGCTAATTGATTGAATTATTTGAATTAAGGTAAACAATTAGTTTAGCTTAGAGATACAGTGCCCTTCGGCCCACTGGGTCCCTGCCAACCAGCAATCCCCACACACTAACACCATCCTACACACAAGCCAATTAACCTACAAACCTGCACGTCTTTGGTGTGGGAGGAAACCGAAGATCTCGGTGAAAACCCACGCAGGTCACTGGGAGAACGTACAAGCTCCATACAGACAGCACCCGTATTCAGGATCGTACCTGGGTCTCTGCCGCTGCAAGCGCTGTAATGCAGCAACTCTACCACTGCGCCACCGTGAAGAATAGCGTTGACCTTCATTTGGAGAAGCAGATATTGATTGGGTTTATATTTGCTGAAATTTAGAAAGATGAGAGGAGATCTTATAGAAACATATAAAATTCTTAAGAGATTGGACAGGCTAGATGCAAGAAAAATGTTCCTGTTATTGGGGGAGTCCAGAACCAGGGGTCACAGTTTAAGAATAAGGGGTGGCCATTTAGGACTGAGATGAGGGAAAACCTTTTCACAGAGAGTATTTAAATTCTGCCACAGTTAGCCAGGAATTCAGTAAAGACTAGAAAAGCTCTTAGGGAGAATCATGGGATATGGGGACAGGAACGGGGCATGATTTTGGATGTCATCCAAGTTTGGGTTCGAATGAATGAATGGCCTACTCCCGTAGGCAGCTCAGATTACTATGCTATGGAAAGGTCATGGTTGTATTTGAGAGAGTAGAGGTGATTTACTGGGAAATTAGAATAGAGCTTTTCAGCTATATCAAGAGACTGGAAAGATTGGTTTTGTTTTCCTTGGAGCAGAAAAGGCTGCGGATTTGATTGAAGTTTACAACATTAGTTGGGACCTAGATAGTATAGACTCTTTCCCTTTAGTAGAGTCTATGACCAAAGGGAAAACATAGTTTTACGAAGAAAGTAAAAATTTAAGAGGAAACCTGATTAATAAAGAAGAACTACTTGGTGCATCCAGTGTATGATACCTGGAAAACAGATCACAGAAACACCAGTGCTGGAGGCTGCGCAGGCAAATACACGCACAAGATATTTAGATGTATATAGGTAATCAATTTGAACAGGGAGATTATGGTACAATTAGAATGTCATAATAATTGGAGTTCTGTAGGCCCAATTATGCTGGAAAATCATATAGGAATCTAATGGGAAATTTAGAGCCTTTCAGGAGATAAGGAAAGTGGGGGTTTTCCTTGAAAGAAAAGGCTGCAGATGTGAAGTTTCCATGTTGGGACATAGATAAAGATTCGTGAGTCAGGAGGAGGGAAAACATTCTGCCATTCAAGCCAGGAAACTGCCATTCATCGTGATCATGGCTGATTGTCCCCAATCAATAACCCGTGCCTGCCTTCTCCCCATATCCCTTGATTCCACTAGCCCCTAGAGCTCTATCTAACTCTCTCTTAAATCCATCCAGTGATTTGGCCTCCACTGCCCTCTGTGGCAGGGAATTCCACAAATTCACAACTCTCTGGGTGAAAACGTTTTTCTCACCTCAGGCTTAAATGGACTCCCCTTTATTCTAAGACTGTGGCCCCTGCTTCTGGACTCGTCCAACATTGGGACCATTTTTCCTGCATCTAGCTCGTCCAGTCCTTTTATAATTTTATATGTTTCTATAAGATTCCCCCTCATCCTTCTAAACTCTACTTGTACATCAATGCGTCATTGGTGCCATGACTCTCTTTCCAAGAAAATTCTGATTCATTGAGGTCAATTACTTGCACAACATGGTGAAGCTGCAACGGAAACATAGATATATAAACTGAGAAAACATTTATTTTCTGAATAAGAGAATTGAAATACACATTAAAAAAAAGCTGCATTATCTATTTTCTATTAGATTTTGTTTCTTAGATAAACTGAAAATAATGGAATACCATTTCCTTCGTAAAGTGGTTTGAGAATTTGTATCTGCAATTTTATAGTCCCAGCATTGCAAAGCTACCATGCAATTGTTGTAATAATTGACAAGCATTATGTATGCATTGCTTCTCGTTTTTTGTCTATTAACCTTGACAGTGAAAACAAGGTTTAATAATAATAACAATAATACATTTTATTTATGGGCGCCTTTCAAGAGTCTCAAGGACACCTTACAAAAATTTAGCAGGTAGAGGAAAAACATGTAAGGGGAATGAAATAAATAGTAGAGACATGACTAGTACACAAAGTAAAGACAGAATTCAATACAAAACCCAATATGAGGCAATTAATGCAGATAAAAAAGGGAGGGGGACGTGGGGCTAAGGATAGGCAGAGGTGAAGAGATGGGTCTTGAGGCGGGACTGGAAGACGGTGAGGGACACATAATTGCGGATCAGTTGGGGGAGGGAGTTCCAGAGCCTGGGAGTTGCCCTGGAGAAGGCTCTGTCCCCAAAACTGCGGAGGTTGAACTTGTGGATGGAGAGGAGACCGGCTGATGTGGATCTGAGGGACCGTGAGGGTTGGTAGGGGGCGAGGAGGTCAGTGAGATATGGGGGGGGGGAGGGTTCAGATGGTGGCAAACAGACATTTAAATTGATGCAGAAGATTCTTATTGCTTTGACAATTTTATTTGGTCCAGGGAAGCTGCACAAAACAATGTCTGAAAATGAAACAAGAATGAATTATATGGAGAACTCATATGTATAGTGTATTTCATAATTATTGTTACATTTCTGAGACCACAATATTTGAAAATAATCACCTTCAATGTAGATCATAGAAATTAATCAATCGGAGTGGCTCTCTGGAACTCAAATGCCAGACTTAACCACCTCTTTTAAGTCACTTTTGACAAGGCCATTTCTTATAATCCTTGAATTAACTGCCTTGTTGGTCCATTTCAGAGTACCGTTAGGAATCAACTTCATTGCTCCATAACGAGAGACACGTAAAGAATATTCAGATAAGCATGAAGATTTCCTTCTTGAAAGTAAATTAGTAACAAATTAGTTTCATAGTAGCTTTTTTCATTCCAGATTTTCATTTAATTAACCAATATTAAGTCCCCAGCTACCACCTGGGGATTTGAACTGAAGTTCACAGAATTTTAAATGTCATATGACCACCATGCCACAGCACTAAGAAAACAGCTACTAGAACAGCAAAAGCATTCAGATTAATTTTGCAATTGAAATTCCATTTAGCAAATTCTTCGAATAAAATAAGCTAAATGTTTCATTGAGTGGATGCTAATCATTTAGAACTGCAGCAAAAAGCAGATGAGGCTTGTTTTTGTGCCAGATCAGAGGCTGAGCACCCACATCTTTGGCCCATTCATCAGAAGAGATGAGAGGATGGGATAATACACAGCATCCACAAGATGAAAGTTCTCTACCAAATTGCAAACTCTCCCTATCCCAACACCCCCGTCACCACATCAAACATACAACAATGAAGCTTCACACTAGAACACTAGACACTAGAAAGGGTGAACCAATTCCCATATCTTAAGAGCAACCACTCAGTGAAGGCAGATATCAATAATTAAATTCATCCCACCAATGTGTCAGCACAAAGTAGACTAATAAAAAAGGTATTTGAAGATCGAGACCTGTCACAGAATCTTAAAGTATCAGTAATCTGTAGCAGTGATCGCTGCCTTGTATATGCTTCTGAGACTTGCACTACTGAAGCAACCATGTTGGTATTGGTAGTGATTTATGATTGTCACCTGTATGAGAAACCATAAAAAACTTTTCACTATTCATGATCATACCAAGTGCAATCATACCATTTCTTGTGAATAATAGCTGGTGTTAAAAGAGAAACAGTGCAGATTATAGCATTATAACTACACAAAAAGTGCCAATAAAAAGTGCAAGGGCCGCAATGAGGTAGATTGGAAGGTCGGGAGAAATGTCACCAACACTATCTCCAAATCATAAATCTTAAAGGATAAGAAAACCAGTGTCACTATACTCTCCAATCTAGATCCAAACCATTGAGACCCTCGATACACTCAGTTGGTTATGTTGGGAAGGTCACATCATTTGTGTGCCTGAAACAGTCATTCTATTTCAAGAGAGAGGAGAGTCTGAAGAAGGGTTTTGGCCCGAAACGTTGCCAATTTCCTTCGCTCCACAGATGCTGCTGCACACGCTGAGTTTCTCCAGCATTTTTGTGTACATTCTATTTCAAGAACTGTGACAAGATACCAGACAGAGAAATAGATTGAAGGATATGCTCAAAACCTCCTTAAGGAGGTCTACTATCCCCACCGACTGCTGGAGACCTCTGGCCCATGATGTCTCAAACAGGAGGAGATGCATTTGGAATGGCAATGAGAACTCTCTGAGGCAAACATCAGGGGTACATAAAAGCCTTGTCTATTTAGAAATTGATGTGCAGCACCTCACAAACTACCCACCAGGCCACTCCGTCATTCACTTCCTACCCAATAGAGAAAATAAACTGGTTTCAACATTGGTCTCATTAGTCATCTACGATCCCACATAACCAAATGTAAGTACGTCATCAAGTTCCAAATACTGCCTAGGGATATCAACTGTTGATCTATATCATATTTGAATGAACTATGTAAATTTTTTAATTAAATACTCTTAGATCTTAATTGATAAACTGATTGCTTGTGTTAGTGATTTATCAGTAATTGCCTTGCTTTTTTTCCTCTTGCGATGGCTTTTTATTTGTTTTCCTATAAAGCTAAGTTGTTCTGATGATGAATTTTCCTCTAAAATATTAATCTGTGCATTTTTCTGCAGATGTTGATGAACTTGTTGAAATAATTTTGTTAATTATAATTTTTCTATTTAAAAAAAAACTAATAGCTTACTGTTACAATAAAAGTTACTATTGTACCCAAAATGTCACCTATCCATGTTTTTCAGAGATGCTGCCTGACCTGCTGAGTTACTCCAACACTTTGTGTCTTTTTTTGTAAAGGACCTGTCCCACGAGCATGCGACTGCATGCGGCAAGTGCAACCAAACCGGAAGCGGGGGCCGCGCGGAGGTCGAGTGATCCCCGTACAGGGCAAGTCCCACGAGCATGCGACTGCTTGCGGCTAGCGCGACCATACTGGAAGTGCGGGCCGCGCGGAGGTTGTGAGTGACGTGAAGTTTGCGCGTGACATATGGCGTCAAGATGCTGCGTCCAGCATCGAGATGCTGCGTATGCCCATCGAGGCGGTGCGTACGGCATCGAGGCACCTGTGAGCCGCAGGCCGATGCCACGTGGAATTTTTGAACACTGTCAGTTTTTTCGGAGCCCTGCGCGGTCGGGACCAGCTCCGCACAACTCCATACGGCTCCGGCGATCAAAGTGGGACCGGCCCCGCGAGGCAATACGGCTCAAGTGACCACGTTAGGTCGCGCTTGCCGCATGCTCATGGGACAGGCCCTTAAATCAGCATCTGCAGTTCCTTGTGTCAACAAAGTCAACTGTTATAACCACTCTAATTATTTACAGATCTGTGAGTGCACAGAAGCTGAGAGAGAAAAACACAGTAAATTATGAATTAAACATAGCTTTGCCTTCCATCTACTTTATAAACATTGCAATTATTATTATTATTATTATTATTTATTTTATTTTTTTTGGTGAATGATTCTTCCAACTTTTCAGTTCATCCTGCTAACTTTAACAATGCTGCCATCAAGTGGTGGGTTTTTATATTTTTTCCTCATTAATAGTTTAAATTTAAATACACTTCGCCAATAAAGTTTGACAATAATTTAGTTTCTTTAAAATAGAATAATTTACTGGAATTTACTTGGTAATTTACTGGAATTTATCCAAAAAGTTACATTAAGATGAGTGGACAAGTCTCTTCTTCTTCTTCTTCTTTCGTGTCCATCTTGTTACAAATGTTGACCTTGCTGTCATCGTCCGTCCTGAAAAGGACGCAAGCTTCCGGCGACAATCAGTGGGAGCCATCACTTGTCACAATAGAAGAAGGTGGTAGCAGAATTAGCTCAGGATACTTCTACAGCAGTTTACAGCAGTTTACGTGGACACTTCTGTTGTGGGGCCGAATGGACAAGTAAGCAATGCAGTGATCAATGAGATTGATTTTATTTCCTTCATTACTTGTGCCGCATTCAGTTGAACTAAGACAACCCAAATCAGTTTAAGCAGTGAGCTTCCTACTTAAGAACTCAGTCCCTTACTTGAGATTACACCTCCATGTGTAAGTGAGGGGAAGGGGCGCTGCACTGGCGGCAGCCTGTCGGCAGCGTGTCCGGTTTAGTTTTCAACTTTTTTTATTTTTTTAGTATGTTTAAAAGTCTGTTTTTAATGTTTCTTTGTGTGTTATGCGTGGGGGGTGGTGTGGGGGGGGGACCGTTTCGGCCACCTCCTCCATGGAGAGGCGACTTTTTTTCAGGTCGCCTCCCCCGTGGCCTAACATCGAGGATCGGGCGGCCTTTCCCGGAGACGTGCCCGGAGCTTCAGCAGCGGGCGCAGCGTGGACTCTCGGCGCGGAGCGGGTGAGACCTCGCTGGAGGGGAGCGCTCCGTTACGCTGGCCCGCGGCAGCCGGCAGACTGAAGCAGCGGTCTGCAGAACTCCAGCTGGCGCGGCGTCTACAGCCCGGGATCCCTCGTGGAGGACCCGGGGGGAAGAAGCTACCACTGCCGGCCCGTGTCCGTCTTCTACCGCGGGTGCGGTATGGACTTCGACCGCCGGCCCTGCAAACTGCGATGCTTCCGGCTGCGGCACGGCAGGTATCTTAAATCTTCGACCGCCGGCCTGTGGCCTACACCAACCTGAAGCCGCGGTCTCTGGTTGGGAAGAGCCAATCCTGGACTCACCTTGACTTTGACTTTGTCCCTTACCATCTGGATGCCTGCAGCAACGGCTGCGGAGGGTGGAGGTCCCGACCACGGGGGAAAATGGAGGACTGGCCAAGTTCTGTGACTTCCACCACAGTGATGAATGCTGTGGTGGATGTTTGTGTAAAATTTTTATTGTGGTTGTGTGTTCTTTATTACTGTACCGCTGCTGGCAACCCAAATTCCACCGACCTTGGTTGTGTGGCAATTAAATTAAATCAAATTATCAAATTTGCAAACTCATCTGTAAGAGGAAACATCCTCTTATCAATCCCTGCCAATCTCTCTTGGAATCTTTCAAGTCACAATATAATTTAAGTGAGTAATGGCCAAATACAACTCGATGCAATGAATATAAGATAGGTAAGGATACCAACACAAGTACACTTCATCATATCAGTTCTCCTCAATATCCGTCTGGACACCTATATTTGCTGGTGATAACGAAACCAGGTGAGATCATGCGTAGGAAGGAAGGTGTAAAGTCAATATAGGGAAAGTGAATTGGCGAGAATAGATTGAATAGTTTGGAAAAATGTGCTGTAATTTTACTTTATTGTGCAAAACAGAAAACAGTGTTCATTTAAATGGTCTCATAGTGTAAATGTTTATATTCAACGAACCTAGACATTATTGAGAACAAGTCACGAAAGTTTTAAAAAAAAAGTGGAACTCAGCACGTTAACCAGCATCTGAGGAGGGAATGGACAGATGACATTTCGGATCAGGATCCTTCTTCAGACATGATGACATTTTGCGTGAGAACCATTCCTCAAACTGATGTGATGACGATGCTTCAAGAGGGGAACCTTCTTCAAACTACACCCTCTGACACTGAAAGTTCACATGGCTTGCATGATTCACTGTTACACAGAATATTCGCTTCCAGGAATGAAGGGTGGATGTGGATGCGTATGTCAATTAATATAAATTCATGTTACCTCCCAGCCAATGATCTTAGGAGCCTAAATTCTTTCAAAACCTAGAACCCATGTTTCAACAATTTGGCCACAATGTTTTCTGCTGAAATTCTATGGAAGTCTTTGATGATTCAATGTTTAAGAAGGATCTGAAGATGCTGGAAAATCGAAGGTAGACAAAAATTCTGGAGAAACTCAGCAGGTGAGGCAGCATCTATGGAGCGAAGGGAATAGGTGACGTTTCGGGTCGAGACCCTTCCTCAGAAGATTTGATGATTCAAAGATACTTTATTGTCACTTGTACCCAGGTACTGTGAAATTGTTTTTATGTACAATCCGGTAAAATCACAGCAGACTCACGTAGGCAGTACGCAAAGGATTCTCACGTAGGCACTACGCAAAGGGCAGCCCCCCTCCAACCTCAGCGGTCTCCGGCCAGGTCCCCCTACGTTCTTGGCAGTTGCCGCCAGGTCTTCTTCCTTCTCGGAGCCTCCCTCGCTGGGTTGCTCTGGACTGCGCAGGTCTCCCTAGGCTCACAGTGGGCCCCGCCGGGTTTCTCTTGGAGGCACAAGTCCCTCCTCATTCTCAGCAGCCCTTCTCGCCCTGGTGGCCCCCTGCTTGGTTGCTCTGGCAGGGCGGGACCCTCCTCGCTCTCGATGGCTCAGAAAGGTAAGCAAAATGTGATTTTGGACAGTTCTGAATGCTGAGCAAACTGAATAATTAAAGCAAGTTAAAAGTAGTAATGCCAGTCTTATTTCTAAATAAACTTATATTAGATTCACAACTTCACACCTAGAATCAAACAATACACTAAAAGGATATTCAGCCCATTTCTGTGCCTGTGCCAACCTTTTGAAAGCCAATCGGTTTATCTCTCTCCTCGCTCTCAGCGGCCCACTTGCCGAGTCGTTCGACTCTGGTGCATCTCAGGAGCTTTCTGTCATCGCTCAACGCATCTCCGGTTCTACGGCACGCGATCCAGGTGTGCCATTGGGATGCGGCCATACATGGCTCACAATTCCTTTCACTGTGCACGGCTCGCAGATATTCATGTGCTTTTCACATACTCAACAAACATACTTTAACATTGCACACACATTATTTAATTAGTGGGCATGATGTTCCCTCCTGATAGGGTAGAATAAACCCTCCTTGTGAAAAATGTTTCAACCATTCATCTCTGTAATCATACTTCAATATCGTAGAGATCAGATCAGCATTCAATAAAAAAGTGCCTTAAATAAAGTGGCCTCCAATTTCCTGAAGAGGAGTTAGTCTGTTATCAGCTAACAGAAAGTATGTGTGGCCAAGCACTCTCCAAAGCAAAGAAAACTTTGACAGTAACCAGCAAAGCCAGTGAGGACCACAGGCTTTGATCTATTTTTAATTGGACTTTATGGGACTCCAATGTTATATCTTGCACTGAATGTTGTATCCTTTATCCTTTATCTGTGCACGGCTTAATTGTATTCATGTATAGACTTTTTTTCTGACTGGCTAGTGTGCAAACAAAAACTTTTCATTGTACCTCAGTACACATGACAATAATGAACTAAAAATGGAAAAAAGAGAACCCTGGACTCTGAGAGCCCCAAGAAGATGCCTATGAGCAGTTACCAGTGTAATGGATAAAGTTAAGGGCCTGTCCAATGGCTCCGGACTGGTGTCCCGTCAGTCCAGGTAGGACTGTAGGTTAATCTGGCGAGACAGGCAGAGTTGAGCTCGATTTAGCTCTGCTTCTCCGTGCTGGCTGTAAACCTGGGCCGTCGTTCCCATAAGTCCAGGTAGTCAGATGGAAATCCACCACAATCCAGGCATGCTCTGCAGTGAGTGGAAAGCTGTAGTGATGACAAAAAGGACAGATTCCATCAATGAGACTTTTATATCCTTGATTACAAGACATTAAGAGCTTATCTAATTGAGGTGTTGCATCATCACAAAAATTGACAGGTAACACATTTCTCCTGATGGGGAAAAAAACAAAGAAACATGATCTTAAGAACAGGGATGACGAACCAGGAGCCAGGCTGAACCCATGCACCTGAGATGAGAGTCCCAGGAACCAGTCAGGTTCAGACATCCCATTATCCTGTCCTTAGATGTTTATGTTTCAATAACATCACTTCTCACTCCAGAGTATTGGACTAATGCCAACTAGAGAGGGTATTAAATGTATGTATTCAGCCATAGTTCATTGCACAATCCCCAAGAATTAAATCTATTTGACCTCCAAGGCAAGTGGACCAAAAGATGACACTTTTGCCTTGGGAATGTCAACCTGGAGCATGTCCAGATGACTCTGGAACATGGTTTAATATGGTAACAACCCTAAATGCACAGAAACTTCATGTCATGTGACACTTATATATTACAAATATTTCCTACATTTTTAAAGTGGTTTGACAAGTTGGGATAATTAGCATTCGTATTTGATTGCTGTTAACAACCAACATCAATTTAGTAGGAGACATTGCAGGGCTGCTCCCTCTAAACTGCTAACACGTTCAGAGATTTAGGCTGTCATTAAATATCAAATAATAACTGGTTTGGCATTAACAATTGTCGTTTGCACATAAATCAAAATAATGCACTTTGCTTGTTGAGATGGGTTGAAACCAGTCTAGCCTGAAAATCATCCTAACAAACCTTTAGGATGTGCAGAATTTTGCTGAATTTGAACTGAACAGCATCCTCCTTGCACTTAGTAAGC
The DNA here is from genome assembly GCF_028641065.1 of Leucoraja erinaceus. Lineage (NCBI taxonomy): Eukaryota > Metazoa > Chordata > Chondrichthyes > Rajiformes > Rajidae > Leucoraja > Leucoraja erinaceus. The sequence continues at coordinate 51,892,603 of NC_073386.1, read as the reverse complement.
AAAATGTGATCTTGGACAGTTCTGAATGCCTAGCAAATGGTACCCCTGAAAAATTGAACTAAGTTAAAAGTAGTAATGCTATAGTCCTATTTCTAAATAAATGTATATTAGGCCGTGGGCCGAGCATCGAAAAAGCGAATAGAATTTAACTTTCGTGACCCATGTCTGGTATCTACCTCAAACTTGGCGCAGGTTTAGATAAAATATCATTAAGAAGTAATTCATAACTCGTCAGTGCCAAAAGTTGCACACTAATTAAGATAATTATAAAATAAATAAATAAATAAATGGTATCAGGACTTGGTAACGGGAGCTAAAACAACAAAAACAGACTTGGTTGGTAGTCCCCTTTCTGCGGAGTTTAATGTTATAATAGAGCGATTGTTCCTATTTTCTTTTTCTTTCTTTTCTAGGGTCTATTTTCTCACTTTACTTCCTTCTCTAACTTCTTTTCTAAGGGCTTTCTTTTCCCAACACTCTTGCACTTCACGACTCTTGCGCACTTTCTTTACTTGCCTTACTTCTATCTTTTTCTTAAAGCTAAAAAAAAAATGAAGCGGTACAAAAAATGTATTAAGATATATGTGTTGTGTAGTATTGTAATTTACCGTACTTCTAATAAAAAAAAAATTAAAAAAAATTATCAGAAAAAGTAACAGCACCCTCTTCTGCTCAATAATAGGTAAATTAATATTACACTATGGGGAGCTGGATTCCATGTTGCGGGCTATTTACTTCCTGGGTCAGAGAGATCACATAACGGGGAGAGCCCAAGACCGAGCAGCCAGCCTTCCGCCCAGTAGCTACCCGCCAACCACCACCTCCACCGTTGCGACTTGGCCGAAGGACACTGTGGCTGGTGGGCCGGCAGAAGGCGCTGAGGTGGCAGCCGATTCTACTGTCCAGTCCCGGCGGCTGTTCGCAGCCACCCGACTACTTCCCTCCCTGGCTACAATGCGGTGGCTCCGTGCCAGGAACACCGCGCCAGCGGTGAGTGAGTTGCTGGCATGATCCCCAACCCTCTCCTTCTCAATGCTCCTGCCCTCCCCGCAACTTTACCCCTGGCGGCCCAGCCATTTGTGCAGCCCAGGCCATGCTGACCTGGGTCAGACTCCACACATGCTGTGGAAAGGAACTCTCCACCAACACGTTGGAAAGTTTCTTCTGCATGTTGTTGAAGACCAAAATGTTTTGTTTTCCCTCTGCGGCCGAGGCCCGCCAGGTCTTTCTTAGCGGTAGCAAGCCAGGCCTGCCGCCACACGTGGCCATGGTGGGGGTAAGGAGGTTTGGCAGCTTCCTCCCACAGGCCTCAGTCCGCAGAGTCTTTCATCGTCTGGCCACCGGGTCTGCTGGGTTCACGGCTCCGCTGTGTCCGGGCAGCTTGCAAAATATATTTGAGCATATTTTTATGAATGAAGTTTCTTATTTTTAAAGTAAAACTGCACATCTTGATAAAAAATAATTCAGCCCAGGTAACGTGTTTATTTTCCCTATATGTCGTTATTTAATTTAATGTGTTTAAAATCAATTTGATACAAAATAAAAAAAGTACAGAATGCATGTGACCTGGATACAATTGTGTTTTACAAGGTGGAGCAAGAAATGTAACCGAACAGGTATCTGTCTGCACCACAGGTAGAGCAAAAATGTAACCGAACAGGTGTCTGTTTGTGCCTCATCTCCTGTAAGATGGTCAGTGGCTTCTTGGATAAATGGCAATGTATTAGAAATTCCCATGAATCCATGAACTTGCTTCATGTTTTTCAAAGCAGCTTTAAGTATTTCTTTAAGTATTTCTTCTATCCTAGAAATCTCTTACTGTGATATCTTATTTACATGTCCACTGGAGCTGGTTGACCGTGATTAAGTTCTTGATTCCGGGGATGCAGGCCTCGAATATTAGTTCACTTAACCTGTCAATGTGTTTGGAGAATTTTGCCAAGGCACCTCTCTAGTGCCTATTGTAGGTGAGTCATGTGTCCAAACATACAGGGAAGATGATATTACTGCTGCCTAGTAAATCCCAAGCTTAATTCTAGTTCCTGATCTTCAAAATCTCTTCTTGGATGAGCAAAGGCTGTGGTGAAGCACTGGAGGCATTTGTTATTGGTGTTTGTCTTCACTGCAAGTGGCTCCTGATGCATGCAAAGTGATCAATTTCTTCCAGTGTCTCATTGTGGAAGACTAAGATGAGGATTGGAATAATGATGCAACCTTACTTGATCTCTGTCTATGTTAGGATACGGTTTGAGGCCGCACATGAATTAGAATCACAGCTTGCACGTCAACAGATGTCGTATGAAGACACATTTCTTTAGACAGCCAAAGTTAAGAAGAATTTGCCACAATCCCTCTCAGTTGCCCGGTAATAAAAAAAAACCCATGTAACATTGCTGATGCTGCTCCCTATATTTTGCTTGGGTGTGATACATGTCGAAGAACACACCCATTGCACCACATGATGAAAGGTATGTGCATTCTATAAATATTCTGGACCCAGCTTTTATTTATTGTTCCATTACTGCCATCTTTTGCATGCACTACCATCCATTTTACCAGTTAATCTCTCTTATCTTTATGGGGCAGTGGGCAGGTGCTATAGACCTGCACGGGAAGGTAGACGCTCCCGCCCCCATGAGTCTCGAACAGATGGGGCTCGTCAGCCTGGGAATCTAGGAGAGGGTAAACTCCGATTTAAAACCTCCGCTGCCTTGTGGCAATATCCAGTCACGGAAAAGGCTCCAGGAGTAAACCTCAAGAAAATCCAGAGTCAGAGCCCCTAAGGCAAGTCTACAACCTCGCTCTGGCAGTTCCTGTGACGGCGTGGTACCAAACTGTAACGGCCCTGCTGTTCCTTTGGAACGATCAGCGACGTGGAGTGGGGAGACGTGCTGCATGGGCAACAGCCTGTCCTCCATATGACATCGCCCAGGCTTGCATCCGACCACACATCACCTGCAAACCTACATCCAAAACCTGGAGAGGACACTCCAGTTTTGTCTGCAGTATAGACACAACACGGGGAGCAACAGTTACCGGTTATAAGTCATCGCTAGATTGGCGGAAAGCGAGGCTCCAGTGGTTGCTCCCGATGGTGGGAGGGATTTTCGGATCTTCACCCATGGTCAGTCATGACCGAGGGGGGCCTACTTTTGTTTTTGTCCCTTTTCCTTTCTAACTTTCTCAGCAAATTTAAATTTGCTTTATCTATAGCATTTTCTGGTTCTGATGAAAGGTCTGTGACTGAAATGTTAACAATTGCTCACTTCTTGAATATTGCTCAAACTGCTGAATATTAGTTTGACAAAATAAAGCATGAGAAGAATTCAGAGCAGTTACTATAAACTGTGTTTTCATTGCTTTCATTTGCAAATGTTGCACTTGATGAACAATTTGGGGGTGGTGAAGGAACTCTGCAAATATAAAAATTCCATAAAATCTGTTTGTATGCAATACAGTAAACTGCTAACAAATGTGAATACTTTGCTGAAGAATTTGGAATTTACTTAGCATATGCAATAAATTTGTTACAATGTTGTCAAATTAATTAAGAATTAATTTAGCACTCTCCAAACACATTCAGTAATATGAATAGAAATCAATCCACCCACATGAGGAAAGACGTATATCCAAGGGCAAAATTAAAAGGCATTAACAATATGCAGAAAACTGGGGGATGATAGCAGACCTTTGTAGCATTACCTCTGTCAGAAATGTTTCCTTCCTTTGATAGGGAGACCTGATCTGCACATGACATTTAGGTTGAATTTTACCTGAACCTTATATTATTCAGTAATAAATCTTTATTTGTATATTTGGCATGCTCAATGGTTGAAATTCTTTTTGCATAAATCACACATGCACAAGTCGTCATATTTTGGCGTCATTTACAACAAGTCCAAAGTCCACTCCACGCACTCAATGCACTGGAGCACCACCCAATCCAGGAGAGACCCAGGCTGCTGCAGGGCCTCCTCCATCACCCTCGACTGGCTTGGCCCACGAAGCAACATCCCTGACCTCGCCCAACTGTCTTTGAGTCCTGAGGGTGCTGCCTGTAGCCGACCTTGAAGGCATTGGATGTTATACCTCGGTTCTTCTCCTACAGGCTCGTCGTTGCCATCGGCTCCCTCTTCTGTTCTCCGTTCTTTAAGGTCAAGCTTGTTGGCTTCCGATCTTTCTCCCTGCAGCCGAGTCCCGCCAGCTGTTTCTTCATGGCAGCAAGCTAGGCCTGCCGCCGCACGTGGCCACAGTGGGGCTCAGCCGGAAGCTTGTAACTAATGCTAATGTGTGACGGTCCCTGGGGGGTAGGCCACTCCTTGGATCATCCCCCTCGCCGATTGAGGGACAGGGGCGTTGGACTGCCCGAGGGGGTAGAGATAAGAGTGTCGGTGTGTGTTCTTGGACTGTTGGAATTAAAAAGCTTCTTTTGAATCCGCCTGGCGTCCGATCTTTTCCTGACCTTGACCAGGCCACTACAAATGTATCATTTGCCTGGTTTGAAGGTAGACACAAAATGCTGGAGTAACTCAGCGGGTGAGGCAGCATATCTGGAGAGACTGGTTTGCATGCTTTATCACCTCAGTGGGTCATGTACATGGATGCCAAATGTTCAAGAAAAATCCTCGAAAATGTGGATTTTTTTTTCCTCCAAAAATGTATATCATTCACCATTTAAAAAAAATATTTCTACTTTTTAATTCTTTATTAAAGTATGTGGCGTCGGAGATGACCACACTGACACTCGCATATATATTTTATTTACAGAGGTAAGAAAGTCCAGGGGGGCTGTCTCTCGCTGTCTGTGCGCATGTGTGGTGAAACTGGAGCTCTCGGGCTTGACCCAGCAACTCAGTCTTGGTCTTTGAAGGAGACGTGGCGATCTCAGGCTTCTCCCTGAAGTTCATGCTTGCCTTGAGATGAGGCACTGGCGGTCTCAGCTTTATCCTGGCAATCTGAGTTTTATTCTGGCAGCTCAGCTTTTGGCTTGAAGAAGCCGGACTGGCAGTCTCTAGATTACCCTAGTGGTTCAGTCTTTGCCTCTGGGTGTGATCTCAGTCCCTCATTGTCCATTGGCATCTCAATCTTGCCCGGGTCACTCACACTTAATCTCAGTAGGGGCAATGGCTGTGTAGAGCATCTTCATGGCTTGAGTCTTGACTATATGGTGGCACTGTTGGTCTCTGTTTTGTCCCAGTGGCTCAGTCTTCCTCAAACGCATGATAGTGAAGTTCTTTGTTTTCGCATACACAGCACACAAAAAACTCACAAGGCACAGAGAAAGTCACAAAGTACCCTTAGATATCGTTGGTCTCACACCACTGCCACAAGTCCCTCTTGTTCTCGTCGGCTCCCCCAATCTGGTCCCCCCCCCCCCCCCCCCCCCCCCTTGTTCCCAGCGGCCATGCCATGCCCCCTTTGTTCTTCCTGTCCCTCCTCGTTCTTGGTCAATGCCGGTGGCTCGGCCCCGGGTTTGGAATCTATAGTGTGTGGGCCTACCCGTCCTATTGGTAGGTCCTTCATTGACGGTCCGCCGGAAGCAATCTGGAACGTGCGATCCACCATTGTCAAAATGCGGCGGCGGTGAACCAGGCCTGCTTGCCGAGATCATCCCATTGTCGGTCCTTGGCAACAGTGAGCCAGGCCTGATTTTTAAATGTTTTAATCAAAAATAATTTAATCAATTATAAAAATAATAATTATAGTACACAATAAAACAAAACAAAACCCACCAGCATAGTACGAGTCAAAGAAATACTCTAAATGAACTACTATATAACTATATTACAAGATATATTCCTCATCGAGGATGACTTCCACCCCACATGGTGTCCAACGGTGCTGCAAATTCCGCAGGGCGCCCATGGACAGCGCGTAGTCCCTCTCATGTACCATTCTGGCGCAGACATAACCCCAGAAAAGGGGCAGTCAGCCGGCTCGGGCAGAGCCCTCTTCCGCCTGGCGCCATGACTCACGGATGTCCAGCTTGGCCAGGCCCAACCCAACCAGGACATCTTCAGCCCTACCCTATCCCCTACGCACAGGGTGTCCAAAGATGAGGATAGTGGGTGAGAAGTTCAGCTAGAAGCCAAGGAGCAGCCCCTTTAGATGTTGGAACAGGGGCTGCAACCTCACACACTCCATAGACATGTGGAACACAAACTCTTCCAGCCCGCAAAAGTGTCAGGCGGCTGGCGAGTCTGAACTATGAGATAAACTGGTTGCAAAGGACTCCTCAGTGTAGTACCCTCCACCCCAGGTTCCCAATGTAGAGGGGGGAATCCCTGCGTAGAGATCCCCACTGGCGTAGCCAGGCCTGCTTGCCGAGACCTACCCGTCGTCAGTCCATGGCGAGCCAGACCTGCCTGCCAAGATCCACCTATTGCTTCTCTCCCCTGAAGGCTGTGAGGCCTTTCAGGAGGGGGAGGAGGAGGACTCAACCAACACCAATCACTATCAGGGGCACTGAGGTGGAGGTGGTCGCCAACCACAGGTACCTTGGTGTGCAGCTTGACAGTGAGCTGGACTGGAAGAGTCATATGGAGGCGGTGTACAGGAAGGGACAAAGTAGACTGTATTTTTTAAGGAGGCTAAAGTCATTTAATATCTGTCAACCCCTACTGTGCAGTGTCTACCATTCAGTGGTGGCCAGTGCTCTGTTTTTTGCTGTGGCCTGTTGGGGAGAAGGCGCCCGAATAGCGGACAAAAACAGACTGGATAAGCTGATCAGGAAGGCCGGCTCAGTGGTTGGGGCAGAGCAACTAACGGTCAAGCAGGTGGCAGAGGCCAGAACTCTGAAAAAACTAGGCTCAATAATGACCAACCCCACTCACCCACTCCACGCCCTGAAGGTGATCAAGTGCAGCATCTTCAGTCAGAGACTGATTGCACCAATGTGCAAAACGGAGAGACATAGGAAGTCTTGTATACCAGCTGCTATAAGGTTTTATAATGCACAAAAATTTTAACTTATTATGTATTGAAGATATCTGTTGAAATGTGTGGTGTTATGTCTGTCTTGAAGCTGTTGTGGCACTGTAATTTCCTGTAAAGGATTATTAAAGGTTATTCATTCATGTAGCGCTCTGTGGGTGCCTTCAGCCGCGAGCGGCCAATTGTTAATATCCACCTGTAGCTTTTCTGCATCAGCCCCAGCTTTGTGTGGAATGGGTTGAGTTGGGGGACCAGGCCTCCCATGTGACAGGGACCCAACAGGTCCCACTTAGATTAGTTTTAAATCAAATTTTCAAACATAAAGAAAAGCTAAACAAAAACATGTGGCGTCTGGGATGAAGCTGAATTTCGTTGTGACCATGCCAAAACTAACAGTAAGGTGCTCACATGATTTATTTTATTTACATTGGTAAGAAAGTCCAAGACAGCAAACGGATGCTGTCGCTCATAATCAGGATGTATGTTTAGTGATGCTGGCAATATCAGGGTTGTCCTGGCAGCTCAGTCCTACTATTTAAACGCAGGCTTCTCCCTCGAGTTCACCCTAGCTTGATGGACACCTTCGTGTGTGGCTGCATCAGGCGGAGCTTAGAACCCAAGGCACGTGGGCACCAAGTGTCACTACCTGCTGAGGTTCTACCTGTCCCCGGTGTTACGAAGGATGGGCCTGGCGCAGATGCCACGCAATGTGCCAGTCAGCTGGACATTGCTGCACCATCTATCATTCGTGGAAAGGTTCTTCTAGACCAACACCTTTGACCACACGTCCATTGGGCAGTGGTCAGCATGGAACGTCCTGCAGGCACTGCAGGGAAATAACTCCATGGATCCTGTGGCATGGTTCCAAGAGCAGACTGCCCAGCTTGTCTGTCAAAATGCATCATCGCCAGAACTCACCAACATGCACCAAGACCTGGCTTAGCTGGCGATGAGGTGAGCCCTCCCAGTCAGATTCTTCCTGCACCGTCGGGACCTCACTACCAGTGCATGCTGCCCTCGGAACAGCTGCTATGGAGTGGAGACGGTTGCCCACCTCTTTGCAGAGTGTGGATTCGCAAAGAGAGTCTGGAGAGGTCTGCAAGGGTCTCAGTCACGGTTTATTCTGAACAGCTCCGATACAGAGGACTCTGTGATTTTAGGACTGTTCCCAGGGACGCATTCAGAGACGGACATCGAGTGCTGCTGGAAGGTCATCAACTCGGTGAAAGACGCTGTTTGGTCTGCCTGAGCGTTGTTCACCATCCAGCGGAGCAAGATGTCCTTCGGGGAATGTTGCCGACTGCCCCGCTGCAGACTGCAGGAGTACATGCTCAGGGTCACACTGAAGCTTGGTGCAGCCAACGCCAAGGTTCGGGGGGGGGGGGGGGGGGGGGGGGGGGGGGAGGACCACAGTCTAGGTTCCTTCCGCTGCTCGACATGAGGGGCAGGGTGTGGTGGAGACACCCCTCAAAATAAGGGAAGGGATTCCACGCCAGTGGGCCACATGAGTGGCAAGGGTGGGAGATAAATTTGAGCAATGTATTGAGACTGTATTGAATATTTTGTATAGCCTCCGAAAATGTCGGATGAATTTTGTGCATGGTTCATGTATTAGATATATTTATTACCTGAATAAAGTCTATTTTGAATTTTTTTTTAAAAGATTGGCCTCTCCTGGTCAGTCAGCTAGTGAAAGGGATCAGAGCGGGCTCCAAGCGAGGCAGCGCTGTATATGCATTTTGAAAAAAAGTACATTTTAGAATTCTCAGTTTGGAATATTCAAGCAAGGAAATTGCACAACAGTAAAGTAAATTTAGTACATAACATTACCATTGTAGAGATAGTTAGATTACCAATAAAAGTTTAATTGAATCTTATATAATGAAGCATTTGGTTTTTGGGAAAGGGTGTGTAACATAAGTTCACACCAAGTGATTTTAGCTCATCGAAGTAAGAAACTTAGGGGCAACACAGCTTGAAAAGACACACTTAATTATTGCCAAAACAATTGACACACTTAATTATTGCTACAGCCAGACCTGGGCCAAGCAAGCCGACCTGGGCGCTACAGCCAGACCTGACAGCCCACCTGGGCGCTACAGCCAGACCTGACAGCCGACCTGGGCACTAAACCAAACCCTTAATCGTGTCCCGCCAGCTTTATTTCAAAATTTAGCAACTCACAATGGAGGTGTGCCTTCAACGCAGGTGCGTCCTCATTGCCGGGAGATACGGTATGAAAAACCGAAGAAGGGGCTCGATCCGAAACATCACCCATTCCTTCTCTCCAGAGATGCTGCCTGTCCCGCTGAATTATTCCAGCAATTTGCGTCTATCTTCGATGTAAACCAGCATCTACAGTTCCTTCCTACATTGTTCTGGTATATCTTGTCTGCGCTCTCTGCCATGCTTTCGCGCTGTACAGTGCAGTGCCCAATATCCCAGCCTTATTGAAACCAATGTTTTAAGGAAGTTCAACACAACCTCCTTGCCTTTGTACCCAGCACCTTCGGTTACAAACTCGTGCAAATGGTTGGCATTGTTGATACTGCATATTTTGCATAGTGCATTTACTGCATAGTGGAGTATCTTGCTGGATGATCTTTGGCCGGTGCTCCAGGTGGCGTCCTCGAAGGGCGGGATCTATGTGGCACGTGATTTTATTAGCCTGCCATCCGGGGCGGGATCCATATGTGCACATGATAGATGTGGCCTGCCATCCGCTCACAGACATGCGTCCGGCCCCTATACAGAACAAGGTTGCCGACCCCTGCTCTAAGAGCTGGATAAAGCTGATGAACGAAACGGCTTCCTTCTGTGTTGTAGAAATATATGGGGAAAAAAACATTAAATAGTATCATGTACTGACGTATTCTCTAGGGTTATCCAAAATCAATATAACGCAGAATAAATCCCATTATGCAATAATTGTCAGAAACAAATAAATGGTCCAGGCAAAATTTCAAAAGGATCCCAACCCGAAACGTCACTTATTCATGTTCTGCAGGATTGCTGCCTGTCCCGTTGAGTTACTCCAGCTCTTTGTGTCTTTCTTTGTCAATGAGCATCTGCAGTTCCATCTGTCTATAGTCACACATAAACCAGTTTTATGGTGTCAGGGGCACAGCTAATTACATCATCCATTGTACAACTTAAGTCTCCACTTGTATCAACATAAATTGGAGTTTAAACAAATTGAAACTCAATGTTCTGCACGCCAACTGTCACGGAGCAATCTAGACAAAGTTGGAAGCATAACATGTCATGATTTTGCTTTTTCTATTTTTTAAAAACAAATCCTACCGACATCGAGAGATCTGGCTTGGCAATCTCAGGAAGAGTACAGATTGATCAAGCAGCATCCAACATCCACAGAGCATGCAACAACTAACTATGTGTGTTTTGTTCCAACAGTTTGACTGCTGGGCTACTCATTCAGTACATTTCTCAAAAATAACACTGCTGGCAGAACACCATTACTGGAGGCTTCAGGATAGGTGTGGCAGGCCACTTAGGGAATATTGAGTGGACGTAGGACAGATGGCACAATTCTTCATCTCTTCCCTCAAGCAGTGTTAATTATTAAACTTTATTTCAGACTCAAGGTCCAGATAAGAGGCCTTACATAAAATACATTGCATATAAAAACACCATAAAATACATATAAAAGCTTAGTATATTACTTACAAGAGCATCATAAATTAGATACAAAAACACAATACATGATTCAAAATGTTAAGATCAAGGATTATTTGCTTTCACACAGATTTTGTGGTTCTAAAGTGAGCTGATGATGTAAAACACTCAAAATCCACCAGAAGAACAAGAGAAATACTGCTTGCATGCCTGACATCAGAGTCATGGAACAGACGCTTATGTAAAAGAATGTGTGTGTTATGATTGTGTTTATAATTTGTTTGGTTGTTTTGTTGTTTGTCTTTTGCACAAAAGTCCGCGAGCATTGCCACTTTCATTTCACTGCACATCTCGTATGTGTATGTGACAAATAAACTTGACGCGATTCTCAGTTCTGCCATGTAATGAGATTGACCAGGCTGTCAAACGAAAAGATTTATGAACATTCTCAAAGACTCCTTGAAAAAATGCAACAGTTGTTTAGAGGAATTGAGTCATTCTTGCTTCAGAGCGACTGCCTAAGAAGATGAATATCTTTGCCAATTGCCCTTTACACGCCCTTCCAGAGGTCTGTAATAAGACTATGCTTCCAGCAGTGTCATCTCTGAGAAATGCATTGAATGAGTACTCTCAACAATTAACTGCTGGAAAAATCTCATCGGCTGTTGCAAATGAGACTGATGGAGAATTGCAAACTCTGCCACATATGGGATGGGCGGTAGCCAAAGAGGTTGAGGAGTAGTAGAGGAGAGGTTAATAGTAGTTAGAAACACATTGTTGCTGGTGATCATGTGCAAGGTTTGTGTGTGCTCTAAATGCATGGATTTTACGAATCTCAAAACCATCCCAAATTCTCCTCCACTTTGAGCAGTCATGAGCCAGGGATTCCCAGGAGTTTGTGGAGGTGTTGCATTTCTTTAAGGACATTTTGAGGATATCCTTGAAACTTCCTCAATCACCTGCTTCCCTTTATTTCATGTTAGAGAGCAGAATAGCAGGCCTGTTTCAGAAATCTAATGCTAGTCACACAAATTATGTGGCGTCCCCAACGTACCTGAATGAATGGGTGGTTATGGACTGGGCAGTTCACCACTTTTTGTAATCTTCTTCATTCCTGGGTGTTCCTACCTCCTAATATGCTTCTGACCAACCGGTCAATATGCACCCTCAGCAAATTTAAAGATGGAGTAGAATTATGTTCCATAGTGTTGGAAGTGTTATGGCACATTTCAACTCCTACATTAACACCGACCTGAGCCAAATGTACCACCACATTAGGCCAATGGAGGATGCAATCTCGCTGGCTCTCCATTCTGCACTGGACCACTTGGTCAGTAAAACATATGAGAGACTGTCTCTCATATATACAAAATTTGTCCATCTGAAAAAACCCTATCTCCAAAGTGGAATTTGGAGTGGCACTGTGACGTAGTAGGTAAAGCTGCTGCCTCTGATGCAGGTTAATTGACTGCTGTAAATTGCAATCAATTAACCTGCAAGTAAATTGCAAGTAGTGAATGTGAAAGTGTGGGATAGCATAAAACGAGGGTGAACAGGTGATCAATGGTCAGCATGGACTCAGTAAGCCAAAGGGCGCGTTTCCATGCTGCATCTTTCAATCTCATAAACTGCATTCAGAGACACCACGCCTACTTACTTACCTGATGTGCATGCACAGGCTGATTTTTGAAGGCACGAGTCTATGCATACATTGCAAATCAGATTGAGTCTAGGTACAGCAGACTCATCCAATGGCATTCACAGAAATATATGACATTCTGTGGAAAGCCTATAGGTCATATTGTGACTACTCTGCTCTCTCCTTGAAGGTCAAGGTGACATTGAATATCAGCTTGGTGGTCAGTGGATTATTTCAAACAGCAACTACAGACTGTATTTGTCAAATCGTTGCACCAACTGAGGCCCACCAGTTGAGGCCCATTCCTCACAAACATCCCATCAACTCTGGCTTTAGTGAGGAGAAAGTGACACCACAAGCACTGAGATTTGCTAACACTGCTGGCTTCCATGATGCAGGCAAACACTGACTGCACACATATGCTCATAAGAGACCTGATTAATAGCCTGTCCTTTTATGACTAGAACTGATGCACAGCTGTTGGTGAATCATGAGAATTACCTAATGAGCATTTCTTGAAAGCAGCCACGACTCGTACAGTAATGCCTAGAGGGATGGATCCAGGAGAGGTTTGAGAGGTGTGAAAGGCTATCCAATACTTCTGTTAGTATACATGAAAATCCACGCTCCAATCACATCAGGTACAAGAGCCATGCAAATGATCTAAATAATAATAATATAAATTCTTCTGAATCTCAAGAGGTTCCATTGTAAAGTCAAATTTACTGTCAATATACGCATGTATGATGAAGTACAGTACAATGAAAAACATGCTTGCAGAGGCATCACAGGCACATAGACTCAAGCAACATGCAAAACATAACATAAAAGATAACGTGGACTTACCATCCTCGCCGGGGATAGCTAGAAAAGAGCTCCGACTACTGGCCTACAACATCCTGAATCCGCGGACTCCAGTAAGAAAGTGCCGATTCGGGACCTCCAAGCCGTCGAGTGTTCGACGGTCCCGACGAGAGGGCCTGTACATCCGGCCGTCCGGAGTGACAACTGCGGAGGGTTTTATGGCCCTCGACCACCGGTGATCAAGGAGTTCTGACTGAACATTGTCCCTTCCACCTCAGTGAAGAATGCTGTGGTGGATGTTTGTGTTGAATCTTATTGTGTTCTTTTTTAATTGTACCCCTACTGGCAAATTCATTTCACTGCACCTTTGGGTGTATGTGACGAATAAAATTAACTATTGACAAAAATTGCAACAAGATATCAGTGCAAAAACAATGAGAAGAACAATTTCATGGTAGTGCATGAGGTAATCCTTCACTGAGCTAGGATTTGGGTTGGTTCAAGAAATTGATGGGTGTTGGAAAGTAGTTCCCAAACCCAGTGATTCTGCACATCCTGTCTGATTGTCGCAGTTGGAAGACATAGCATAGATGGCAGTGATCCTGGATGAAAAATGCAGCCTTCATGTAGATGCTTTGATTGAGGGGAAGGCTTTGTTCATTGTGGACCAGGTTGTGTACCTGGACGGTTCATAGGAGATGTTAACAGCCAGAAATTTGAATCTGACTCTACTTTCCACCACCAACCCACCAATGAAACTGGCATGTATTCTCCCTACTCTAGCAATGTTACAAAATTTTGAGATTTTAAAAATCAAGTCTGCAATTTATCCCATCAGATAAAGCATAACAACAAGTTTAATTTGACACCAAATTCACTTTCATATCTCAAGTATTAAAAAAGTTATGGCCATTTTCATACTCGGAAATTAGCATCTTGTTCCCTATTGATTTTCAATGGACATTACAAAAAAGCTGTGATCTTGGATAGTCAAAAGCCCGTAACTTTCTTAAGAATTAAGAGAACTGAATGAAATTTTCACTTATCATAGATTGAAGCATTCTGAAAAAATATAAAACAATCTTACTTGGATGACATGAAATTAAAGCATATAATTAGCTAATTACCTAATTGTAGCTAATTACAAAATTGACCGATGTGACAGAAATGGTAATAAACAACCAGACTGCCTTGAAAATTCAAAAATGTGATATTCTCAAGATCAGAACTTTAATATTATTGTATAATATGCTGTCAGTTATGGATAGGTAAATAAATTACAATTTCTAGCAAAAGACCAAGTCTTTATGGAGAAGATCAGCTGCTAGCTGGTACATTGGCATATCATAATCAGTAGCATCATCATACTCCTCAGACTGCAACCAATAAGCAACTCTGTACACGTTGTTTTTCCTCAATTTTTCAATTTTGGCATTGTAAACTACAAGTTTTTGATCTTCAAACCACGCATGGCATGCCTTTCTGCCAACTACTTTCCCACTAATAATGTCGTGTAGATCATCACATTTGGAATAGTCCAAATTCGGATAATCTCTGCGAATGTTGTCTAAATCAGTCTCTTTCAATTCTTTCCCTAGTTTTTTCCTCTCTTTCGTGTCTCGAGCATGCTCCTTGCCTTTCTGTCGCTTGATGATTTCTGCTCTCAATTCCTTCTGTTTTTTCTTCCGTCTGTTCCTCTGCACTCTCCCCCATGTCACTGCCTTACAGAGCACCTCCTCCCTATGATGCTCCTCGAGATTATCAAGGAAGTTGACTGTTCTATTCTTGCAGGCCCGCATCCTACATGACAAATAACACGTGGTGGCATTGGGAGATTTCTGTTTCGATTAACTAAATATCCCCATTATCTCCTCCGCATCAATGTTGTGTGATCTTGCTGATGCAGTCTCCTCCTTCAGTTTCTCAGTAACATCAAGTTCAAAGTATTTACTATACTGCCTCTCCAACACAGTGATGACAGCTTGAAGACAGCTCCTCATCTTTGAACTGAACTGTGGATGTACTGGTAGCTCCTGAAGTTTTGTCAATGTGGCGTCAAGATGTACCTCTTCACCGAAGAAATCTTCCCTTGCCAATATCAATTCCTCTGGATCATCTGTGGCTTCCTTTAGAGCAGCAATCACCCCTTTAACCACTTTGATGCCATCAACATGGTTGATCTGATTCTGGCTTGAAGTGTAGAAGCGCTTCATCCAAGGCCCAGTCAGATATTTGCCAAGTAAGGCCAATATCTGAAGTTCTACTTTTGCTTCAGCCTGGGTGAAGTCATGGAGGATGGCGCTTTTCAACCCCCCACAGGATATTCCGCTATTCAGCAGGGCAACAAAGTCATCATAATGTTCTATTAGCTTGCCACTAATGTGAAACAGTATGTGCAATCTGTTGCCACGATACTGTGGGAGGACACCTCGGGGGATGTTCCTGTCATCTAAAAATGCGACAAATCCTTTTGGGTCCCCTTTTCCGTTTTTATAACGAAGCTTGCTCATCTGCAGAATGGCATTTACTGCTAGACAGTCTTTCCCAAACAAGAATTGTCCTCCAGATTGTTTCTGCATTTTTAGGGCTGAGCGAACTGATGTAGCAATGGAGTCAAGAGGATGCGAGTGGCAGTAGAGCTCGTTCAAATATTTACCCCACTCACTACTCACAATTCTAATAGCAGCATGATTTGCTGCACACCGGTCACTCATTCTGTTTGAAATGTTGCCGATCATATTTTATCTGGTTTCTTGATAATTTGCTTGCAGATTGAAATAAGTGTAGGTTTTACATAAATTGTCAATTGTTTCACAAATATGTTGTGCATAGTCCTCAGCAGTCCCACCAGCTAATTCCTCGACTGCTGCAGAGAGACATTTGTTTGTGGTGGTGAAATGAATGCTGTTAATGTGGATCTCTTCCTGGGTGGTTGCGTCAAAACCCACAGTCAAACCCTTTGTTGCAAGGAGCATCTCTGCTGTTTGCAACTCAGCAATAGCCCCCAATTCTCGGGCCATAACTTCAACTGCACTGCGTTGTGGAACATGATCCAGATGAAGTCCACTCCGCTTGTAGAACTGGCTTATCAGGATTGGAATGTTTGCTGTGGGAGTTTTGTTTACAATACAGTCAAACACATGCATCCTTATTGTTGAGGAGTAAGTTTTCTGGCCCACCTTTGCCTTGACAATACTGGCAGCCTGCAGAGTTTTGATTGTTTCTTTGAGGACAAGAATGTCAAATTCGAGGCGTCTCACATCCTCTTTCCTGTCCTTTAAATATTCTTGACATTTTCTGAACTGTTGAATTGAAACAACTTTTCTCTTTTTCATACTGCCACGAAACATCAGCAATTGTCTGTGTGCTTTTTTAAGTTTCAAAAACTCTGCCTTGGTGTTAGAGAGCTCTCGTGCCAAAGTGTTATCATGTAATTTGGTTTTGAGTTCCTGAATCTTTCTGTCCTTTAAATCTATTTGCTTTTTCTTTCTCTTTAAGGCTTGATTAACTACACATTTGGGAGTTTTCAACCGTGCCCTAAGTTAACTGATCTTTGTGTGATACTTTGTTGAAAGAGCAGCCCTGGATTCGGACACAAACTGTAGTCTTTTCTTCAATTTCTGTTTCCTTGGTGAAACACTTAGAAATTCTCTGCTACATCTTGTAGAAACACCAGATGTCGATGGCATTGGTTCAGGTGAGGCAGTAGCTGTCGTTGGCGTTGCTAGATTCAGTGGAGAATGCAGACTATGACTGTCATCGCCCATCTCCTCGGTCTCTTGAAATATGGGCACTTGGCTTTCAGCTGATGTCAAGAATTCAGGATCTTGAGCACCAGGCAGTGGAATGTCATCTAAAGAAATGTGTCGACTGCCTTTTTGAAGTTTAAAAGTTTCATCATAAATTTCCATAAATGCTCCAAATTCCTTGGGATTGGTGAGTTTTTTAAACTTAAGCGAAGTCCGTTTAACGAGAGCATGCACTCTTAACTTAACAGCAGCACATGAATAGCCTTCTGCATCCGACAAAGAGAAATGCGAACTCAGCACTTTCTCTGTTTCAGGCAGACTTTTTCCAAATGAGGTAAACAAGTACAAGATGTGTCCATTTTTAAGATCCCTCGTAGACTTGGGCATGACAGAGAAATTCACTTCAAGTTGAACTCTAGCTATGCCTGGCTGGGCTTTTGGATTGACAATTTTACATTTCTTCTTTGGAGACATCTGTTTACAATGTAAATAAAACAAAAACACTGAACAGCATTAACAGAAACAAGTTATTATTTGCAGTTTTAGAAAAAAAGGTAGAGATTATAAAGTTAAACGCTAAAACAAATAGTAAATACTAAAAACGAAAATCATGTTTAATCAAAATTCAATTACTAGATATAAACATCTATCCATTTCTTAAGGAAAGATTAACATTTTTAAATAGCCTAAGTGTCCAAAGATTATTCACAAATAATTCACAATATAACATGATTTTTATATCTAATTTACATTAATTTATAGGCCAAATGGAAGGAATTTAGTGTTCAATTGCTGTAAATAAATGCCCATTTAAATCGGTTTTCTAGTGGGTTCCTGTGAACGCACTGGTTTAGAACGTTCACATCGCGCTGGATTTGTGCCCTCAAATGCCGAGAAAAATACTGCGGGATATAAAAAGCCCAAAATGAACTACTCGCTATAGAAAATTTTATATACAGGGTTATATACATGCCCCATTTAATGTAAAAATAAGGTACATATCTTTAATTGTTTGCTTTATAAAACCGTGGGGCTGCGAGAGGTTGCGGAGTGAAAGAGAGCTTTTAAAACTATTATAACTATTATTCAAGGCCTATAAAACTAGTAATAGCTTTTGCGACCGGGTCTTGCAGCGATTTTTCGTTAATGATTTACTAGGCTGAACATCTGCGATTGGAACAGCCTAGTAAAAATCGCGTTTTAAACCCGCCCCCTCCAAACAGCGCCAAAATCGCGGACATGACTTTGGGCAGATTCCCAATGACAATTCAGGTAGGTTTTGTAACATACCTACCTACTCCCCCTTTCAGAACAATTAATTTCTTTTTTTTTTTTACATTGAGATAACAAGGTGTTGAGCTTTCATTATGATAGCATAAATGTGTTGGGCCCAGGACAGATTTTCAGAGATTGGCATGTCCAGGAACTTGAAGTTGTTGGCTCCCTCCGACCTGCCGATGACGTGTACCAGTTTCATTGTCGTCCTGATGAGTTTCACTGTCTTGTGACATTGTGGGCTCCATCCTTCCTTGATCATCGTTACTTGTTTGCAAATCTTTCATTCATTTGTTGTATATCTCTCCCTTTCATCATCTATATAATTCCCTTTCTCCTGACTCTCAATCTGCAGATGTATCTTGAGCTGAAATGCCACCTATTTCATCTCCCCAGAGATGTTACCTGACCTGCTGGGTTTCTCCAGCTTTTTGTGTCTATTTTTGGACCTGTCCACGAAGACAGGTTCGTTGTTCCTCGGCTTTCTTCTTCTAAAATCCTTGGTCTTAAGGACATTCAGAGCAAAGTTGTTGTTCAGGCCCATTCAATCAAATGATCGATCTACCTCCTATATTCATTAGGTTTTGAGAACGTGACCAGTTACACCATGAGTTCCAGATGCTTTCTGAGAGTTCAGCCTGTCTGATATCGGCCTCGGTGACCGAAATTATAATACCAACCAAGTCGATGGGGCCCCAAGAAGGCACATCAGTATTTTCCCTTTCGAAGCATGCGTAGAATGCGTTAGGCTCATCCAGGAGTGATATCTCGCTGTTCCAGCACTCATGCATGCATTTTCTAATGGTGAAGTACATGTGGTAATGAAGGAGTCTACTGTAGTCCTATACTGCTTGCAAAGTGGCTTGTACCTAGTCTATAGGTGATAATCTCCTCCAGCCTGATGAGATGCAACACCCGAGTCACCCCTCTTATGCATAGTCTCAATCTCTCATTTTTGCCCTGAATGAGTGATAAAATTGAACCTCTCTCCAATAGCTATGCAGTGGCTGTGCTATTGTTCAACATGAACCACACCAATCATGTGTTTGCACTTTCTTTTCCTTATGCACGACACAGTCATGCTGTTACAGATTGCTTTCTATTCACAATTTTCTTAGTACTACCCTTTCTGGCACTTTTTCCATTTTCTTTGTGGTTTAGTTACCTTCCTCCCTAACTTTGTATCATCGGTAAACTTATTCACTTCTGGTCCCCTACTCAGCCGTAGTGGCCGCAACACATGCCTTTCAGTAACTTATTGAGCCAAATGAACTCACAATAATTCTAGCAGTTCCTACAACCAGCGAATCCCACACCATGACTCTCATTGACATAAAAATGACCATGTGTGCAGTCCTTAGCAATGTTTAAGGCACACCTACACAAAACAAGTTAATCGTCACATATTGGGCTATATAAGTAATAACATGGTTAATTTTATAATTATATCTATCGTAATTATAACCTGCACGCCTGAAAAGAGAAATCTATCCCAATTGGAATTCCAGACATTTGAGAAAATAATTGTTTGGATATTTTAGAATTTTATTTTGATCTTGGATAATACTTTGCTGTATCAACAATATCTCCTTACATCACTGAATACAAATAAAGGTAGTGCTGGTAAATGTAATAAATGCCTCTCAAATTACATTTAATGTATGATAATTTTGCTTGGTAGTTAATCTTTCACAAGAGTTCAGTCATTGTTACTAAGGCTAGTCCATTCGATTTTGAAACATGCATTTTGAATTAGGTAGTGCTCTTTATCTACATTGCCACATTCTTCGGTCAATGATATCTGATAGCAGCAGTAGATATCCACAGCGCATTTTATCACTATCCACAAGTAAATAGCTTAGTGAAAGTAGAGCGATTGTGGATTATGACTTTCAACCGTACAGCTCCTCACATACAGTTTGAGTCTGCACTAATTCAGGTCCCATTTCTTTATCCTGAGTTGTTGTATCTCACTTCACTAGTCTTGAAATCCCCATGCAATCCCCTTAGTGAATAGTCAAAGGCTTAGGTGCACCAAAACATTTTCAACAAAACCAGGATTGCTGATGCGGAGGGTAACTGCTGAAGCCAAAGCAGATTCCAGATACCAGTGGCGCAGCTTGGAACAGGCACACAGTAGGTCAAAGAGTGACTCTCTGATCAGACCTCAAAGAGTGACTCTCTGATCAGACCTCGTTCTGAGCACTGGAAGGAAAAGCAGCAGCAAAGAAGTACAACTTTTTAATTTCTGTACCTGGAACCCACATTGACATGATATATTTTCAAATGTGAAGTTCCTATCAAATTTTAAATATGTTTGCTAATTCACATTTCATTATGTATCATCTGTGGCGTCGAGGGTGACGCTGGGTCTGCAATGACTACACCGACACTCGCAGTAAGGTGAACTCACGAGATATGATACATTTATAGCGTAGGACAATAGTTATGAGTAGATCCGAGTCCAAGTGGGGCGCAGTCTTACGTCGTCAGTGTCCATGTGAGGAGACTCTGGCATTCGCGGGCTTGTCCTGGCAATCCAGTCTCAGCCTCGAAGGAGGCTATGTCCGTCTTGGGCTGTTCCAGGCAGCTCAGTCCCAGTCTTGAAGAAGGCGTCACAACTTCAAGCATATCCCTGCAATTCAATCTTGGCCTTGAAAAGGAGGGGCAATCTCATTCTTGTCTCTACAGTTCACTCCTGCTTCGTGAGCTGGCAGGACTTCTCATGCTTGTCCTGCCAGCTGTCTGTCCTGTCTGCACAGAGCTTTGATGCCCCTTTCTTTGCTGCATCATGATCTCTCACTTCTTGGTCATTTACCATTTCACTAACCCATGGTATCTTGATCTGGATTTTCCTTCCAAATAACAATTCGGCTGGACTTTTCCCTGTTGGCTGTGTGGTATAGTTCTTATATGCTGCTACAAATGATAAGAGCATCTCCTTCCAATTTTTTGCCTTCTGCTTGGGCAATTCTCATCCTCTTCTCTAGAGACTGGTTCTGATGTTCCACTTCTCCATTAGCTTGCGGCCACTTTGTGTTGGTACACACCTGTTATCTTCATGTGGTCAACAAACCTCTGAGAAATGAATTGAAGCCCATTGTCCGAGTATATCGTCATTGGTAACCCGTATCTTGTGAAGATTTCCATTAAATCTGCTAGTCTTTTCCGATGTTTTAGACTTCATTATCGCATACTCATAATATCTGCTGTGATGGTTAATCACAGCTAGTATTGACTCTCCTGATGGGAGTGGGCCTAGAAAATCTTCAGCAGCGTCTTCCCATCGTCCTGTCAGTAACAACGTACTTCGTATTGACTCAGGTGGATTGTGTCTGCTTACCATCTTACTCCCACATCCTTTTCCATTCCTGGCTACCTTGAATTTGTACGGAGATTTTGTTTAGTTCCAACAAATCCTAAATGTTCTTCATGAGCCAACGCAATCATCCTTGACCTCAGCTTTGTTAGCACTACGATCCTATTTCCTCTCCTTCCAATTGTGCATAGTTAATCGCTGATAGCCGTCCTGTGTGAAAATTCTCCCAGTCACCTCTTTGGACCGCTCTCTAATATCATGTAGTACTGGATCATTGTGCGACTCATAGAACATAGCAAAAAAAATAGGTGCAGGAGTAGGCCATTCGGCCCTTCGAGCCAGCACCGCCACTCAATATGATCATGGCTGATCATCTAAAATCAGTACCCCGTTCCTGCTTTTTCCCGATATCTCGATTCCTTCAGCCCTAAGAGCTAAATCTAACTCTCTTGAAATCATCCAGTGAATTAGCCTCCACTGCCTTCTGTGGCATGGAATTCCACAGATTCACAACTCTCTGGGTGAAAACGTTTTTCCTGATCTCAGTCCTAAATGGCCTGCCCCATATTCTTAAACTGCACTGCCTGGTTCCGGGCTCCCCCAACACCGGGAACATTTTACTTGCATCAAGAACGTCTAATCCTTTAAGAATTGTATATGTTTCTAAAGATATCCTCTCATACTTCTAAATTCCAGTGAATACAAACCCAGAATATAATGCTTTCATTATATGTCAGTCTCTCCATCTGTGGAATTAACCTTGTGAACCGATGTTGCACTCCCACAATAACAATAATGTCCTTCCTCAAATTCGGAGATCAAAATTGCACACAATACTCCAGATGCGGTCTCACCAGAGCCCTGTACAACTGCAGTAGGACCTCGCTCCTAAACTCAAATCCTCTCGCAATGAAGGACATGTCATTAACTTTCTTCACTGCCTGCTGTACCTGCATGCTTACTTTCAGTGATGTACAAGCACACACAAGTCTCGTTGCACCTTCACTTTTACTAATCTGACACCATTCAGATAATAATCTGCCTCCCTATTCTTGCCACCAAAGTGGATCACTTCACATTTATCCACATTATACTGCACCTGTCCACTCACCCAACCTATCCAAGTCACCCTGCAGCCTCATAGCATCCTCCTTGCAGCTCACACTGCCATCCAGCTATGTGTCATCCGCAAACTTGGAGATGTTCTTCTTCTATTTCCCTTGTTCCCGTTGCTCTTGGTTTGGTGTACTGCAACAAATCTAACAAACAATTCTGCTTCTGATTCTGTCTCCAATGTAGATCCTTGCAGCTTGTCTTCCTTCAGCAATCTGGTTGAGTCAGCTATACTGTTTTTTTCAAGCGATGTGGATCACTCTGTATTTGTACTGTTGAAGTCTAAGCATCCATCTTTCAATCCGGGCACACGGTTTGGATCGAGGGGTGTAGAGTTTCTCCTTCGGTTTATGGTCTGACCACAACTCAATACCAATGACATACAGGTATGCATGAAAGTGTTCACATGCCCACACCAAAGCCTCCTTTTGTCTGGGAGTATCTTATTTCTACTTCCATCAATTACCTGCTTGCATAAGCTATGACTCTCGACTGTCCTGCATGCAAGTACAAGTACGGCTCCTAGTCCCACTGCGCTTGCATCTGCAATAAATTGGGTTGATGCCTTTGGATCATAGTAACCCAACGCATAGGCACTCCTCAAACTCTATTTCAACATCTGAAATGCATCTTTGTTCTTGACCAAACACAAAGAGCACATTTTTCCTTGTCAACCTCCTCAGTGGCTCTGCCACAGTAGCTATTTGGAATAAATCTTGCACAAAAAAATCACTAAACCAAGGAAACTACTAACGTGTTGGATCTCGAACATCTGCCACAGGTTTAATTTTGCCCTCAGCTGGATTGATGCCATTACTGGTCACCTTGTGGCCCATAAACACCAATTCTGAAATACCAAGCAAACATTTGTCCGCATTCACAGTCAATCCAGCAGCCTTCAACCGTACTAGTGTCTGCCTGAGTCTCTCATCATGTTCCTCACGTGTGCCACTATGAATAATTATATAATATGCAGTAGAGTCCATAATGTGTGACAAAAGTACTTATTGTCCTTGATTCTGGGTCTGCATCGAACTGATGATAACCCCACTTTAGGTCATATTTGAAAATACTTTGCTTGTAGGTAGCTCTTGGAGGACCTTCAACAGTAGGTTTTGAATGTCTCTCTCTCATATTTTTGCCACATTTACTTGTCCAGGCAAAGCCTTATCTCTCTGTTTGGTTTAGTTAATACTACAACTGCACTGACCTATGGGGTCGATTCTTCAACAGGTTCATTGATATCCTGTTCAATGAGCTCTTGGATCGAGCCTCAACCTTTTCTTATTCCAAATGGAGTTCTTCTCGTTGGTTGTGCTAAAGGCACATTTGGGTCTATCTTAACTTGACCATCTCGCAATTTTCCAATGTTTTCAAATATGGTGTTGAACTTCTCCTTTAAGTCTACTCATGACTTGTATCACCAACAACTTCTCCTGGACCACCCATATTGAAGTAACACCCAAGAAAGTACACCAACGTCTCAACTTCTTTAGAAGGCTTAAGAAGTTTGGCATGTCCGCTACAACAGTCACAACTTCCACAGATGCATCATTTTATCAGGATGCAACACAGCTTGGTTTGTGAACAGCTCCATCTAAGACCGCCAGAAATTGCAGCGAATTGTGAACGCAGCCCAGACCATCACACAAACCAGCCTCCCTTCTATTTACTTCATTTATAGCTCATGCTGCCTCGGCAAGGTTAGCAGCATAATCAAGGATGAGTCGCATATTGGCCACTCCCTCTTCTCCCCTCTCCCATCAGACAAAAGGTATTGAAGTGTGAAAATGCACACCTCCAGATTCAGGGACAGTTTCTTCCCAGCTGTAATTAGGTAACAATCATCCTACCACAACCAGAGAACAGTGCCGAACTATTATCTACCTCTTTGGTGACCCCTCAACAACTTTTCATTTGACTCTTTCCATTTCCTCCAAATCCAAAGCTTATCTAGGGCATGCGCATGGGCCCCAGCTATACCTGCCTCTTTGTAGGGTACGTCGAGCAATCCTTGTTCGAGGCGTACCGTTGCCCTATCCCCGAACTCTCCCTCCACTACATCGACGACTGCATTGGTGCTACCTCCTGCACTGACTTCATCCAATCCACCACTAACTTCCATAAGGCACTCAAATTCACCTGGACCATTTCCAACATCTCCCTACCATTTCTAGACCTCACTATCTCCATCACAGGTAACAGACTACTGACCGACATCTACTACAAAGCCACTGACTCCCATGGCTATCTGGACCACACTTCTTCCCACCCTGCTTCCTGTAAGGACTCTATCCCCTACTGCCAATTCCTCCGTCCACGCCGCATCTGCACACAGGATGAGGTGTTCCACACCAGGCCATCGGAGATGTCCTCATTCTTTAGGGAACAGGGGTTCCCCTCTTCGACTATAGATGAGACTGTGGCGGCTCCTAAGGGTCGTGCCATTATACTGCTGAACCCCTCGGCACAGGAGTGGTGCAGTCCAGAGGCGGCCCTCAGCCGGAGGGTTTAAAAGGCAGGGTCATTGGTGTCATGATGGAGAGACAAGAAAGCCCTACCTCCTCACACGCCAGCCCGGCCCGGGCTCTGGACGCAGTCGCCGTTAAGCTGCCCAACTTCTGGACCACCCGGCCGCTCATCTGGTTCCAGCAGGCGGAGGCCCAGTTCAACCTGCGGGGCATCACGGTCGATGCCACCCGTTTCTATTACCTGGT
This sequence comes from Leucoraja erinaceus, assembly GCF_028641065.1. Classification (NCBI taxonomy): domain Eukaryota; kingdom Metazoa; phylum Chordata; class Chondrichthyes; order Rajiformes; family Rajidae; genus Leucoraja; species Leucoraja erinaceus. The sequence continues at coordinate 51,867,418 of NC_073386.1, read as the reverse complement.
GGGAGCCCTCGACCAGGATGCGGTTGAAGAAGTCACGGACTTCCTCGCAGACCCCCCGGACAATAATAAATATCTCGGCCTGAAAGAGCTCCTGCTCCAGATTTACGGACTGAGTAGGATGGAGCGGGCAGGTAGGATCCTGCATATGGGGGGCCTGGGCGACCGGCGGCCATCTACCCTCCTAAAGGAGATGGTGGCGTTACTAGACGGGCACACGCCGTGCCTGTTGTTTGAATATACCTACCTGCATCTGCTGCCGGCCTACATTCGGTTGCAGCTCACCGACGTCTCGTTTGCCGACCTTCGGGCCCTCGGGAGGCGCGCCGACGCCCTGTGGATGGCGCGCCCTGATGATGTCAGCGCGCTGGGCGTCAGCAGAGACGGGGTCGCGCTGAGGTCCACGCGCCCTGATGACGTCAATGCGCTGGCCGTCGGCAGGCACGCCGATGACGTCACCTCAGCAGCTCCCGATTTCCTCCGGTGGGGCGGGGGAGCTGTGGAAGGAGTGACAGCTCCAGCCCGACGGACCGCACGATCACCCCCAGCGGCAGTGAGGGGTACTGCACCTGCAGTCCAGCGCCAGCAAGCTGCAGGCACCACCAGCAGGGGCAGGCAAGCTCCAAATAGCACCAACACAAGGAGCTGGTGCTATTTCCATCAGCGCTGGGGTGCTGCAGCACGACAATGCCGCCAGCCATGTACATTCCCGGGAAACGCCTGGGCCGGCTGCCAATAGTCCCAGCGGTGGCTGGCCAAATTCACCGCCTTTTCGCCTGGGATCGGCGCTCCGGGACTCGCTTCCTCGTGGATACAGGAGCGGAGCTCAGCGTCCTGCCCCCATCGCTGGCCGACATTCATTCCGGTAAGCGGGGGCCCGTCCTCACCGCGGCGAACGGCATTTCTCATGGAACTTCACCATTGCCGACGTCTCCCAACCATTGCTCGGGGGCCGATTTTCTCCGGGCGCATTCCCTCATGGTGGACGTCGGGCGTCAGCGTTTGGTCAACGCCACTACGATGGAGCCGATCACGTTGCGTTTGGATCAACCGGTGGGACGGCCACTGGCGTCCGTGGACTCCCGATTCGCACGGATCTTGGCTGCGTTCCCGTACATTCTCACTCCGCAGTTTCAATCAGCAACCCCCAGCCACGGAGTGGTGTATTATATCCCGACTACCAGACCACCACTCCATGCACGAGCACGACGACTGCCACCAGATAAACTGCGTCTGGCACGGCGGGAATTCCGCATGATGGAGGCCTTGGGGATCGTCCGCCCTTCGAGCAGCCCCCACTCCACATGGTCCCTAAGTCAAGCGGGGGCTGGTGACCTTGTGGGGATTACCGACGGCTGAACGCTGCAATAACAGAGCGTTGAGTGGACCCACGAGGCGGAGGCAGCTTTTGACCGTTTAAAGCCGGCGCACCTGGACATTGACCAGCCGGTGCTGGTTGCCCAACCTCGGCCCCGAGGGCGCCCCCCCTCACGACTCCCTCCACCTGTCACTCCAACTGTCCTCCCACCGGTCCCTCGACCTGTCCCTCCACCTACGTCCCCGCAAGCCCCGGGATCTGCTGACTTCCGCACGCGGGCCGGCCGGGTTGTGCGCCCGCCGGTGCGTTTTGTGCCTCTGGTTCTGGGGGGGGGGGGGGGGGGGGTCCTGTGGCGGCTCCTAAGGGTCGTGCCATTATACTGCCGAACCCCTCGGCACAGGAGTGGTGCAGTCCGGAGGCGGCCCTCAGCCGGAGGGTTTAAAAGGCAGGGTTTGGGTGCCATCTTCCTCTGGGTTCGTCTTCCCTTCAACCGGGAGGAATACAATAAAGGTGCTTCTCAAACACTGGACTTCGTGCCTCCTTTTGAGACCCACGCACCACAATACTCTTCTATATCCCGCAGCTCTGCTCTCACTCCCCTTTCCCCCACTCGTAACAAGGGCAGAGTCCCCCTTGTCCTCACCTTCCACCCTACCAGCCATCACATACAACAGATAATCCTCCGACATTTTCGACCCAAGCAGTCTTTCCAGGTGCGGCAGAGGTTCACCTGCACCTCCTCCAACCTCATCTATTGCATCCGCTGCTCTAGGTGTCAGCTGCCCTACATCGACCTCATCAATGTAGGCCCTGATGGTCGGGCATCGTCCATGTCTGTTGTTCGAGCAGGGAACAGATGCCGGACGAAGTCCGCTTAATGCTCGCTGGGGCCGACTTCAGCGATCCCTAGCACGTCACAGAGAGAGCCGACGAACTGTAGACCCACAGATGGCGGAACGTTTGTTCTTTCACCCACCCCACTGCCACGGCTAGGGTGCAACCGAGAAGACATCGGGACGAAGGTCAGGGTCTGCCCAGTGCCGAAGAAGCATCGCCACAGCCGGCGGTGTACAGCCGATGCCGTTGGTGTTATTAGCACCTCTGTTACGGTATGGAAGCCCGAAGATCTCAAAGCCTCTGCTTGTTTCAGGGAAATGCATCTGCCGATCGTCCATAGAGGTGAACGCGATCGGCCCGAACGAATGCCTCTACGTCCATGATCGCCATCCTGCCACCGACCGCCTGAGATACCCGCGTCGGTAAGGTAGGACCCTTCCTCTCGGCCGTTAACTGGAGCGACATTCGAACTTACGGCGTGCGGATCCTGGACTTAAATTTCAATTCCCACCCATATAGGGGGAAGTTCACCGTTGCCCAGCCCAGCCGATATTGGGGGCCGACATCTTACGCCCGTTCTCCCTGTTAGTAGATGTGAGGAGCGGGCGAATGGTTCCGTTGTCAGACCTGTGCCCTGCTGAGCTGCATAATCCGTTCACGCCCCAACAGCAATTTGACGAGGTAACTGAGATCCAGCAACCTTTCGCAGCTTTTCTCACTGAATTCCCAGGGTTGCTCACACACCGGTTCGACGGGGCCATGACCCGTCATGGCGTGGTTCACCACATTCCCACCGAGGGCCCACCGGTTCACACCTGTGCGCGCCACCTCCCGGCCGGTAAACTGCGCATCGCACGAGATAAGTTCAAGCTTATGGAACACATGGGGATTGTCCGGCGGTCGGATAGTCTTTGGGCTTCCTCTCTGCTTATGGTTTCCAAAGCGTCCGGGGGATGGAGACCTTGCGGTGATTACAGGCGTTTAAACGCGGTAACCACAGCAGATCGGTACCCAGTCCCGAACATCCAAGATTACTCGTGTTTAAGAAGGAACTGCAGACGCTGGAAAATCGTAGGTAAACAAAAATGCTGGAGAAACTCAGCGGGTGCAGCAGCATCTATGGAGCGAAGGAAATAGGCAACGTTTCGGGCCGAAACCCTTCTTCAGACCTCCAAGATTTCTCGGCTCATTTGGAGGGCGCTACCTTCTTTTCGAAGGTCGACCTGGTCCGTGGGTATATTCAGATCCTGGTACATCCCGCGATGTCCCTAAGACAGCCTCAACGCTCACCTCCCGGCGGCCCAACCCTCATTTCCCGGCGGTCCCAACCCTCACCTCCCGGCGGAGGCCTGGCTCAATGCTCACCGATGGCCCAACTGACAGATTGACAAACAAACTGACCCTAATCCTAACCCTACATTTGTTATTTATCATTTTTATTTACCAGTACACATTATAACATGATAAAGATAAATCAAATGAAAAACAAAATTATCAGCAAGGTTAGCATTACCTTTATCCTTGGAAACTTTGCTATTGATTTGATGAGGAGGCAGCCATGATCCCAGCGTCCTCGCTGCGTAGCGACCATAAAACAAAGCGCGGGCTTGGCGCGGGCTTGCGCCTGACCTCAATGTCAAACGCGCCTTGATTGGGCAATTACTACTAAGAAAATTTGAGGTTTTTCTCATATTTCTTAAAAATGTGCAGGTTTTGGTCTTGACGAGTTTCAGGTATGATTTATATAATATTTTTATACTATATGTTAAAAATTCAGGTAGTTCTGTGAGTTGGGTCACAAAACTAAACGAATAAGCTCCTCGGCCCACAGCCTAATGGCCAGAGCAAGTCCAACCGCAAATTGGAGGAGCAGCACCCATTACACTTGGGTAGTTTACACCCCAGCGATATGAACATTGACCTCCAATTTCAGGTAGTCCTTGCTTTCTCCCTCTTCCCAGCTCTCCCACAGCCCAGTGTCCTCCTCTTCCTTCCTTCTTCCCCCCCCCACCCCCCACACACCACATCAGTCTGAAGAAGGGACTTGACCCGAAACATCACCTAATCCTTTGCTCCATAGATGCTGCCTCACCCGCTGAGTTTCTCCAGGTTAGCATGCAATAAAAGCTCTTCACTGTATCTCGGTACACGAGACAATAAATTTATCCCAATGTGCAGCATACCTAATGCTTGGGCAGTCTCTCTACTCCTGAGTGGCTCTCCTTTTTCCTCGACTATAAATTCAGACAGTGTGCTTATCACCTGCTTGGACCTCCGCCTTGAACATTGTATTGTATTCAAATTTATTGTCATTGTCTCAATTTGAGACAACGAAATGAATTTCCCTTACAGGCAGTATCATAATTTTTTTTTTTAAATCACACAAAAATAAATAAATAAATAATAAGACATATCTATCTATCTATTATATATATAAAACTCAAATCCGTCCGTCCGCCTGCAGTACGGATCCCTTCCTGCCTTTCGATTCGTGCCCGATACTCGCAGATGTCCAATCGGAATGGCCGATGCTCGCAGATGTCCAATCGGAATGGATTCATTTGCATGTACGGCTGCCGGCTGCATTTCTTCCTTTGATTCATTGCCACGCCCAATCCAGACGCTCAATCTCCGAGATATTTTCCATTTCGGTAGAGATTTCGCTTTTCTTTCTAAGTATCCGCTCCTCATTTCATTTCGTCGTGTTGAAGTACAGGTGCACAACCTTTTATCCGAAAGCCTTGGGACCAGACACTTTTCGTAATCCAGAATTTTTCGGCTTTCGGAATGGAAGATTTTTAGCGTAGTGGTAGAGTGCTCGGCTCATATCCGCAAGGTCGCGGGTTTGCGCCTCGAACCCGGCAGTTACTCAATCGCGAGTTTGAGTCTTCAATGTAGTTTTTTCTTGCAGAATAGGAGAGAATAAGGAGGGTTAGGCTGGGTTCATTCTCTGCGAGATGATCTTAGTGCGGGAGACAAGTGTAGGAGAGGTGTACTGACTGTGTGGGCCGAACTTTGGAAGTGATTGCCCACCATTCTCAAAAGCCGCTGTGTCTCCCTGTCCCTCCAACTCCAGAGGAATCCGCTCCCCGATGGGCCGCTACGGCGACAAGTGGCAGTTCGCCCACAGCCCGAGCTGCGCCCCCTCATCCGCAACCCGGGTTCCTCTGGAGTTGGAGCGGGGCTGGGCTAGAGTTGTTGCTGGCTGTGAGTCTCTGGGATCTCCGTGCTTGCAGTGGGCCTGGGGGTGGGTGTCCCGATGAGGGGACACAGCTCGGGTTGTGGGCGAACTGCCACTTGTCGCTGTAGCGGCCCATCGGGGAGCGGCTTCTGGTGGTCCTGACGTCTCTCAGCTCCTGTCCAGGGGGATGGCCGGAGACGTCAGGACCAACAAGAACCCGCTCCCCGATGCGCCGCTACAGCGACAAGTGGCAGTTCGTCCACAACTCGAGCTGCGCCCCCTCATCCGCAACCCGAGTTCCTCTGAAGTTGGAGCGGGGCTGGGCTAGAGTTGCTGCTGGCTGTGAGTCTATGGGATCTCCCTGCTTGCAGTCGGTGTCCCGTTGGTCCTGACGTCTCCGGTCATCCCCTAGAATGGAGCTGAGACTGGGAACTGTACCGCCCTTGCCCCCTCCCTCTGCAACTGCAAACAGCCCCACAGTTCCCAGTCGCAGCTCCTGTACAGGGGGGTGGCCGGAGACGTCACAGCCCGAGCTGCGCCCCCTCATCCGCAACCCCAAGACCAAGACGTACTTTGCACACCATTAGCTTCTGTCCCTACGGGGAGCGTGTTCCTCTGTAGTTGGAGCGGGGCTGGGCTGCTGCTGGCTGTGGGTCTCTGGGATCTCCGTGCTTGCAGTGGGCCTGGGGGTCGGTGTCCCGTTGGTCCTGACGTCTCCGGTGACTGGCACTGGCTCCGACGTGAAGACAGTGCAAAGCTCCCGCGCCGGTGCAATGGGCGGGGAGCTGGAGAGGGGAGGGAAGGGGTCACACACATGGCCGGGAAGCAGAGGGGTGTAGGTGGGGTGAAACTGAAGGGAGCGACAATTTGCTGCTGCCTGCCCGCTGAGTTTAAAAGTTCCCACGCAAGACTCATGATACACTGTGTATCGTGTCTACCGTGGGAACATTTTTAACTCAGCGGGCAGGCAGCAGCATATTGTCAATTACTAACCCTCCCGCGCAATATACCCTCACCTTCTCTTTTATGAATGGGGATTTAGTTCCCCTTTCTTCGAGGACCGACCGGAGGTTCTGCTGTCACCTCTGCGGGCCGCCCTCGGTGAACGTCTTCAAGGACCTTTCTTCAAGGACCGAAAAAATGTCCGCTATTCAGAGCTTTTCGTTATTTGGAACTTCGGATAAAAGGTTGTGCACCTGTACATGTTTTTAATCAGATCCTTCTCCCCCCCCCCCCCCACCCACCCCCAAGTATTTCAAAAATAAACAGGCTTCTCCATTTACATGTCAGCTTCCAACACACTTCGAAACAAAGTTACAAGAGAGGAACACTGAACTTTTCACTGCTGCAGCAGGCAGGGGAGGGCTGCAATCTTACATTTGGGAACGGGCTCAGTTCCAATGGAGGAGACGGGTGCATGGTGGAATATTGGGTTGGGGGATCACACCATTGGGGGAGCAGACCCAACGGGTCTGCACTTGGTCTAGTTAAAAATAAAATTGAAATTGAATTTTAAAAAAGCACAAACACAGAAAGTCCACGACACAACATAACATAAATGGCACCAAGGTGAGGATGGCACCATAGTCCAGCCAGCCTCCCCTCCGTGTTCATCCGTGGTCGGGGCCTTCCGATCACCCACAGTCGCCGCCCCGATGTTCAGGCCCTCTCGCCGGATTAGTGGACGCCGACGCCGAACCCCGACGGTGAGCATCATCCTCGTCAGCGGCCCGGACCTCCTGATCAGCCGCCTCCCGCAGCCGGAGTCCGCAGCTCCCGAGTCCACAGGCCGAGCCAGGCAGAGTCGCAGGACCCCGCGTTGTTGATCAGCGCCGCCCGCATTGGGAGCTCCGCAAACCACAGCTCCAGGATGTCTGTGCAGCAGGTCCAGCACTCCGGGCTCCAGACGGCGACCCCCGGTAAGGCATCGCCAGCCCCGCTATGTTACAGCGCTGTCCCGCCGCTGCTGGAGCTCCGGTCGATCCCGGCAGGAAAGGCCGCGCCAATCCAGGTAGGTAGGCCGCTGTGGGGGGAGGGGGGGCGAGGACGCGACTCGAATAATAGTCACGTCCTCACCAGGAAGCGGCTGAAGGACGGTATCCCCCACACCGTGCCCTCTTCCCCCACATTAAAACACCTAACAAACACAAAAAAACACACTTTTTCATAACTAAATAAACAAAAAAACGAAAAGATACCGGGCTGTAGGTGGAGGCTGCTGACACCAGCGCTACTGGAAGTACAACACATCCAACCCTCTGAAGTTGTTTCAATGATGTTTAGGGATACAATTTCTTCTCACACGTCCTTGAAGTGCACTTTATCTTATTCGGTTTTTAGGTCTTCCCGCAGTGCTCTATTAACAGCATTGCTCTCACTACTGGAGACTAATATAATATCTACTTCCACACCAATTCTTACTGGCATCTTTACATGCTTATTGTTGATAGCAAAAGCATATCCTGCATCCATCAGCGTTTCATCACATTTACATTATCTCGAACATTCATCAACATGGTGTTAATTTTGATAGTATTCACCTCTCCCTCCTTCTTTCTCCAAATCTATTTGCTTGTCCATCATCTCTTTTTGGTTTGCATAGGGCTCGACACTTCTTTGCAACTGGTCTTCACTGACATTTTCATTCTGTCACTGGCCCAGGGTGTCGTCCCTACTTGCCTCAAGACCTCAACCATTGTGCCAGTGCCCAGTAAGCTTCAGGGAGTCTCAATGACTTTCGCCCAGTGGCATTAACCCCCGTCATCGCGAAGTGCTTTGAGCGACTGATCTTGGCCTCCCTCCCTCCCACACTGGACCCCCATCAGTTTGCCTACCGGCCCAGAGGACGCCATATCTGCGGCCCTACACTTTGCCCTGACCCACCTGGACTGCTACATCAGGTTGTTGTTCATCCACTTCAGCACCGCATTTAATACTGCCATCCTCACCAGTTTGATCACCAAACTCAGCGGACTTGGCATCACCACCTCCCTCTGCAATTGGACACTGGATTTCCTCACCAACAGATCCCAGTCTGTTAGGATCAACAACCTCACCTCCTCCACTCTGACACTGAACACAGGGCTGTGTGCTCAGCCCTCTCCTCTGCTCCCTCTTCACCCATGACTGCGTCCCTATGTATGGCTCCAACGCCATCATAAAATTCGCAGATGACACCACGGTGGTAGGACTGATCAGGGACAATAACGAATCAGCCTACAGGGAGGAGGTCCAGAACCTGGCAGCCTGTTGTTCCAATAATAACCTCGTCCTCAACTCAAAGACGAAGGAAATCATTGTAGAATTCAGGAAGACCAGAGGTGGCAGACATACCCCCATCCACATAAACGGGACTGAGGTGGAGCGCGTCTCCAACTACAAATTCCTAGGGGTACATATCTCAGAGGATTTGTCCTGGTCCCTCAATACCATCAAACTGATCAAAAAGGCGCAGCAGCCTCTACTTTCTGAGGAGGCTTAAGAAAGTTCACCTGCTCCCCCCAGATCCTGTCCAACTTCTACCGCTGTACCATTGAAAGAATCCTGACCACCTGCTTCACGGTATGGTGCAGCAGCTGCACAACAGCCGACAGGAAGGTACTGCAACGGGTGGTGAAAACCCCTCAGCACATCACCGGTGCCCCGCTCCCTGCCATGGATGCCCTCCACCGCAAACGGTATCTGAGACGGGCCGGGGAAATCATTAAGGACCCCTCTCACCCTAACCATGGACTATTTGCCCTCCTCCCATGAGGGAGGCGGTACAGGAGCCTCAGGTCTCGCACAAGCAGGCTGACGAACAGCTTTTTCCAAAATACCATTACCCTGCTGAACTCACAGGCCCGACGCTAGCTATCTTTTATACTCTTTTTATCTGTATATATTTATTTGCCTATGTACTAGTTTAATTCATCCACATTGTACATATTGTTTTAACCAGTATTTTTACTACCTTGCACTCTGATTAGATGCTAAACTGCATTTAGTTGTACCTGTACTCGTATTTGTGCAATGACAATAAATTGAATCTAATCTAATCTAATCTAAAATGGTCTTTTTTTCCCACATTTTCTGCAAGTTTGACCCGTGGCAGGGCTGCATGAATCCTTGGCAAACTGTACAAAGTTCCCACATCTAAAACACTCAGTCATCTTCAGCTTCCGAATGACCCTCACCATGTCCATGTATCTTCTTAGTGCCATAAGATATCATGGCTTCCTCCTTTCAATCTCATCAAACTGGGTTTCCAGGACTTCAAATAAAGTGGCAATTGACTGTGTTTCCGTTAAAGTTGGCATGTCACCTTTATCCAACAACTTGCGTCTCAAGCCATTTGATTTGCAACTTTGTACAACCTGATCCCTGATTTGATTCAACTAAGCTCCATGGTCACAGATCTCAGAAACTTGATGCTATCTTGCGACAAACTGAGCAATGCTTTCCCCCCTCTGTGTCATCTGGCACAATACATGTTGTTGAAACGTAGCATAATCAAAGCAGCAACAGCCATCACATAATCCTCTTTTCCTTGTGTCGCTGGAAGAGTCTTGAAAGTCTCCCGAACTGAAGCTCCAGCGCTGTACGATAACGATGCTCTCGGGCGAGCTGTACCGGTGTTGCTCCTTCAACAAAGTCCTATCCTGTCTGCATTGGCATCAAATTCCACTGACCATGCACCCCACCTTGCACTCACTATACTCGCTCTCCACTCGGGTGGAATTAATTCAAACTTCTAATTCTAGCTGCTTCATTATACGCCATTTCTGCTTCAAAAGCTGAAGTAAACAATTACTAGTTCATGCTCGTGCCAATGTCAGATCCTTGCTTTGATCCGAATATAATAAACATATTCCAAGGACACAAAACAGACATGCTGTGTTTTTATTTCTTCTCCATTCCTTTACATCCCAGAAACATGTGTCATTCGCCTTTTCTGACTCACAGTAACACGATTATAATTAAATATGTCAGTTACCATGACACACGGAAACAGGCCCTTCGGCCTAACTCGTTCATGCTGCCCAAGATACCTCATTCACTCGTGTGTGGCACATAACATTCTCAACCTTTCCTGTGTGTGCTAATTGTTTGTCAACCAACAACCGTGTCTCAATTCTTTTTTGCCGCATGGTGAATCTGTGGAACTCTTTACCACAGACGGAGGCCAAGTCATTGGGTATTTTCAAAACAGAGAGTGACAGGTTCTTGATTAGTAACAATTATGGGGAGAAGGCAGGAGAATGGGGTTGAGAGGGAAAGATGGATCAGCCAGGATTAAATGCAGGAGTATACTCCATAATCGTGCTCCTATCTTACGAACTTATGGTTTTATCGGTTTCCTCTGTAAACTGACAGGTAGCCTGTCAGTGTCCAGGCAGGACCGCCAATCTGTGAGGGGGAGGCGGGAGGGGGAAAATTGAATCTGAATCTGAGGGAAAGCTGGAGGCAATTTGGAAGGAAGATAATGAAGGAGGGAAGGGACGAAGGAGTCAATAGACAATAGGTGCAGGATTAGGCCATTCGGCCCTTCGAGCCAGCATCGCCATTCAATGTGATCATGGCTGAACACCCCAATCAGTACCCCGTTCCTGCCTTCTCCCCATATCCCCATTACTCCGCTATCTTTAAGAGCCCTTATCTACCTCTCTGTTGAAAGCATCCAGCCAATTCCAGAGACTCACCACTCTCTGAGAAAAAGTGTTTCCTCGCCTCCGTTCTAAATGGCTTACTCATTATTCTTAATCGGGGACGGAGATGGAGGACGGGAGAGGGGACGGATGAAAGGAGGGGGGAGGGAATGGGGAGAGAGGATAGGGGTGGGAAAGAAGGAGGAATGAGGGAGGAAAGGAGGGACGAAGGGATGAGAGGGAGGGGAGGAGGGAGGAAGGAAGGAGGAAGGAGGAAGGAGGAAGGGAGGAAGGTAGACGGAGGAGGTAGGAGACGACGAACAACCCACCCACCGCCGGCTCTCACTTTGATGCCGGCACCTTAAATGCCCCGCACGTGGCGGGTGGCGGTGGCAGGTGGCGGGAGCCGGGCCCTCAGCGCCGCCTCAGCTCTGCCATCCCGCCAGGCCTACCTACGGCAGCGGAGGATCGTCGGCTTTGTTATCCGACCGACATCGGGGCTTTCCTCCCTAAAAAACCCCAAGTTTTTGGCTAATATTTCTTGCAGCGGGGAGTATTCCGCCGGCCGGCTCTCTCGCTCGCGCGCGCTTTTATTTCTCTCTCTCCCCCCCCCGCGAGCAGTCGCTTGGAACGCGCGCCCATTGGTTCGAGGTCTCTCTGAGGAACGCGTCGATTGGCTGGCGGTCTCTTGGCACCGCGCACTCATTGGCCAGCATTGGTGCGCGCTCCCAATGGCTCACAGACCTCTCCGCACCGCGCTCCCATTGGCTCGTTCTCCAGGGGCCGCATTCCCATTGGCTTGTAGCCGCACACCTCGCGCTCCCATTGGCCAGAACCGGCTTCTGCACCCATTGGTCGGCGGTCTCTGGAGCACACGCTGCTATTGGCTGGCGGTCCCTCGGCAACGGGCACTCATTGGCCAGTAATTTGTGCGCGCTCCCATTGGTCGGCGGTCTCCCAGGGAAGCGCACCCATTGGCTAGGACCGGGAGAGGGCGGGGTCTCTGGAGCATGCGCCCATTGGTTCTCGCCGCCCCACCTCCCTTCACTCATCACTCGCGGCCAGCCGCTCGGCCGCAGCAGCAATGATGGAGGGCGCTGGCCTGAAGGAGCAGCAGCATCAGCGGCTGGCGGCGAGCGGACAGGCCCACCTGCTGCGCTACTGGGACGGCCTGGAGGAAGGCGAGCGCGCCGAGCTGCTGGCCGACCTCGACGACTGCCACTTCCCCGAGAGCCTGTGTTTCTTCCGCCGGGCCGCGCAGCAGGCGCCGCCGGAGCAGCAGCAGCAGCAGTACAGGGTGGACGAGAGCATGGAGCCGGTGCCCAAGGAGGTGCAGGGCAGCGTCAGCAGGGACCGGGAGCGGCTGCCGGGGTGGCAGGCGGAGGGTGAGTGGAAAACCCGAAGGGTCACCCGTTTCCTTCTCTCCAGAGATCCAGCTGAGCTCCCGCATCTTGTGTCTATCTTCGGAGGGCGAGGGTCAGCCCGCCCTGGGGGTGGGGTGAGGCTGGACTGGGCGGACTCTCCCTGTAGTATAACGTGTCCTTAAACACGGAATGACGCAGAGTGCTGGGGTAACTCACAGCTGGCCAGGCCAGGCCAGGCCAGGCAGCATTTTTGTGGAGGTGAAAGTAACTGCAGATGCTGATTTACAAACAAACCACAAAGTGTTGGAGTAACTCAGGGGGACAGGCAGCAGATCTGAAGGTAAAATGATCTGCAGGTGCTAGATTACAAAAGAAGACTGTGCTGGAGTAACTCAGCAGGTCGGGCAGCATTCCTGTAGTGTAGAACATGGATTGATGATATTTCGTGTTGGGACCCTTCAGTCTGATTATAGTACGTGAAACATCACCTACCCGTGTTATCCAGAGATGCTGCCTGACCCACCGGGTTACTCCTTGTCTGTTTCCTTGTTAAACCAGTTTCGGCAGCTCCTTGTTTCTATACATTGACGTGTCCGAAAACACGTCCTGCTCATGACCCCGCCCCCAATGTACTTGGAAAATTTCCACTGTGGATGTTTTCCTAGTGAAATAAATCTTGGTATTGGTTTACTGTGATACTGTAAAAAACTTGTAAATTAATTTGTAATAAAAGTGATGGGTTGTTCTGAAGATAGACACGATGCTGGAGTAATTCAGTGGGTCAGATGGTCTCTAGAAAATGGATAGGTGAGATTCTTCCGGATGGGCCTGTCCCACTTAGGTAATTTTTCTGGTGACTGCCGGCAACTGTCAAGTTAATGGCAGTCGCCTGAAAAACTGCCAACTGGAACGGCGACTGTCAGAGTGGAACACACACACACCTTCCTTCATCAGCTCATTATGCAGGTGGAGGACAGGGTAAATGGTGGGTGGTGGGGGGGCCAGCGCTGTCTGTGAAATTCACACGGTGCAAAGCCAAGGTGATACAGACACACCGCGATGAACAGGAAGGTTGGTGCTGTAATTAAGCTGGCTAAAAGAGGCAAGTCCTTTAAAAGAGGGGAGGGGGGAGACGGAGTGGAGAAAACTTTTATGAAGCCAGGGATACACGGCTGTGAAGCTCAGCGGACATTTAACATTACCAGTTGGAAAGAACTGCTGTCTTCATTGTTGCTAAACACTAACAAATGTTGGAAAGAAAGTCATCGCAGGAAATGGTGGGTGGGGGATGAAAGTAAATACTGACGTCATTGGGAATAAAACATAATGTGCTGGAACAGGAAAGATATTGCAGTTGTGGAAAGAATGCACAAATTAATGTTTTGAAACTAAGCGCTTGGAGAAGTAGGGGATAAGAGTGTCTTATTGGGCAAAAAGGCTTGTAGGTCTGAGGAAATGGAAAATATGAAAATTGTAATGAAAATAGTTAAGCAATAATATGTTTCGAGATTGTGTGGAAATGGGCTCTTCAGCCGAACGAGTCCATGTCAACCATTGATCACCCATAAATTAGTTCTATGTTATCCCACTTTCTCATCCACTCCCTACACGCCAGGGGCAATTTACAGAGACTATTTAACCCACAAATTTGCATGCCTTATTCAGACTGAAGGATTGAAGATGGAAATTAGTACTGGGTGTTGGGAGAACTGGTCAATGAGGACACAAGTTTTGTGTGGTTATTTTCAAAGTGATTCAGTGGTGTACCAATTGTGAATAGAAGTAGATCTAAAGCGGTAATGTCTACAATGAGACTGCATTGTGCGTTATTAAATACACCATGGAGGTGAAATTTGGCAGTTTCTTTCCTGTGAAAGGAATGCTTAAAGACCGAGGCGGTGTAACAGAGGCGATAATGAAATGATATACCTTTGGATGTTAGGGAAGGGCACCTGGAGTAAGAGAATCCTGTGACGGCTAAAGTGGAAAATGCCAGAAAAGGGACGGATCTTCCATCGACCTGTGGAATTGCTCAAGCTAACGTAACTGCTCAGTCTGAAGGGTCTCAACCCAAAATGTCGCCTATCTATGTCCACGAGAGATGCTGCCCGACCCGCTGAGTTACTCCAGCACTTGAATCCCTGACACCTGTGATGGGCTTGATTATCACGATATCAGAAATGCGACGTTGTGATTGATGCCGGCACGCTCTGCCCTCAGAATAGCTTGGAGAGTTGGTGATGTCCAACTTTAACTTGCCAGCTGCGGAAGAGCTTGTGGGTCTCTTTTGTCTTTTTTTGTGTTAGTCTTTTAACCAAAAGGTATCAAGTATTGTTGTACACGTTCGGAACCATGAGCTCTGGACAGGCTTTTTTCACGTTATCTTCTATACTATTACTAGAACTCTCATCTTGACCACTAGTCTGCATTGTTTTTAAATTTGCGCCCCTAAAAACAAACCTGATACACCCCCTACACCCCCCCCTCCCCTACACCACCCCCCCCCTCCCCCCCCCCCCCCTACACCCCCCCCCTCCCCTACTCTCCTACACCCCCCCTCCCCTACACCCCCCCCCCCTACACCCCCCTCCCTTACCCCCCCCTACCCCCTCCCCTCCCCTACACCCCCCCCCCTCCCCTACACAAAGCGAAGAGACAAACTGTGCAGCAAAGATCGTATACCTCTGCTATAGGACTGAAGTCAGCGTGAGAATTCTGTCATCAGTGTGAGGGTGTGAGAATTTGTTGAAATGAGTGAGTCTCATGCTCAAAGCGTGAGAGTTGGCAGCCCTGACATCCTTTCCAACTAAATACATCTTTATGAGCAGTTTCTTTTGAAGTTAATGGGTACCATAATTTCTCAGCTGACTCAAATTTAGGACATTGTGTTTGGTTGCTTCTTATTTTAAATATCCTAACTTTGATGTCTCTACACATAAGAAATTTCACACGGTGAACTTTGAATGGATGGGGGGAGAATATATTTCCTATTGCAGGGTTATTTTGAGTTTCATACAGAGCAATAATTTATTCATAATCTGAGATTGATCAATCAAGCCTTTTTTTAACTGGAATGATGCTATCTGCATGTGAAAAATCTTATTTTCGAACTGTAGCTACAAACTAAAGGTCTTCATTTATATCATTAAAAACATTGAACATTTTTGCAATGGGGAATAAATTCACTGCAGTTGTACTAAATAGCAGGATTGTTCCTGGAAGAATTCTGTTGGGAATTCAAGCTGAAGCCAACTGAAACCATGTTTGGAACAAGTTTGTTACTTGTTATAAGTTGGACTAACATTGCCAGATGCATTAAGAATGGTGGTTCTGTTAAATAGTTCAGTACTTGATGACATATTCTTATGTGAGATAAATTGGAAAAAAATCGAGAAATACACTACGTTGCTTTTCAAAAAAAATGTGCTGCCTTATGCCATATTCTGTTCCACTTAGCGATGCAACACTGCCGGCTATGGAAAATCATAGAGTGATACAGTGTGGAAGCAGGCCCTTCGACCCACATCGGCCAACAATGTCCCAACAACACTAGTCCCATTTTCCTGCGCTTGGTCCATATCCCTCCAAGTCGGTCCTTTGTCTGAAAACTTTATCCCTAGGATTTCGATTAAATCTTTTCCCCTTCACCTTAAACCTATGTCCTCTGGTCCTCGATTTCCCTACTCTGGGCAAACGGATGCGTATCTACCCGATCTATTTCTCTCCATTTACTGTGTCGGTTCTGCCCTGGATTAACTTCCCAAAATGCAACACCTCACATTTTTCTGTATTAAATTCCATCAACCATTCCTCCGTCCACCTGTCCAATTGATCTAGATCCTGCTGCAATCTTTCACAACTATCTGCAAAATCACTAACTTTTCTATCATCAGCAAACTTGCTAATCCCACCACACCGGGTGGCACCAGCGCAGTGGCTGCCTCGCCAACAGTCTGTCTGTCCCCTCTCTGTTTTTATTATTTTAGGTATGCAGGGAGGCCTGGTCCCCCAACGCAATATTCCACCATTCGCGTCTATCCCCATCCCATCAAATCCACCCCTCTAGTCCAGATCTTCATCCCTACCCCGGACTATAGATAACGGTACTTTACCATCTCACAAACCCACCCCTCCTTGTCACCTCTTCCTCTACTACTCCCCCCCCCCCCCCCCCTCTATCCCACCTTGCCCATCACCATTCGCTTCTACCCCAATCCCTCCCCCTCTCTCCCCCTTCGCCGGCGGGTGGACAGCAGGGCTCGGCGCTGCCCCCATTTCCTGTCCCAGCACCTACCCAGGTTGTAGAGCAGCTCCAGTACCTGGATCTCTGCCTGGTTCTCGTGCTCGTCCCAGCCCTGGCTGTAGCCGGCCGAAGCACTCGCGGACCTGGGACTCGACGGAGCCTGGCTCGCTGTACCGGGGGCGGAGTGAGGGTGGCGGGCGGCCGAGCCAGAGCTGCCCGCAGAGCAGGAAGCAGGGGCTGTGCTGCTGGGCTGCTGCTTGGGACGGGGCTGCTTCGGGTCCCTCCGAAAGTCCGGTTGGAAACCTCCGCCGGCCACTCTCAGCACCAGTAAAGACGCGATGGAGCAGGAAGGGATGGACCGTCCTGGGGAAGAGACTAATCTGCGTGGCGCTGGAAGGCAGGAGAAAAGATCGATCTGCGCACGTGCGGTTTATAAGATATTTAAATCTCGCTAACGTTTATGGCATTCAACTGATCGGAACGAAACTTGGTGCAATCGCAGCATAGGAGAACGGTGAGTGAACTGGCCAAAAATCACAGCGCTATCGTGAACCGTTTTTGCGCAAATAGAATGACCACCAAACCAGCAGGTTACAAGATCAGAGTTTTAGTTGGGTATAGATGGGAAGTTCTGTTGTATGTGCCAACCAAATACTAATGAAATTAATTATATTGTCTTATTTTCTCAGGTCTCCATCAAATCTCACAAAGTAAAGTAGCTGTGCTGCTTTTGGCCGGTGGACAGGGTACCCGTCTCGGAGTAACCTTTCCCAAAGGAATGTACAATGTTGGCTTATTATCGCAAAAAACTCTCTTTCAAATTCAAGCTGAACGGATTTTGAAACTTCAACAAAGGGCTTCAGAGCAATTTGGACACAAATGCACGATTCCATGGTTAGTATCTCGGACCACTTTAGTACATTTAGCAATCTGTATCTACTCAGATGAGATTTTAAACAAGTGATGCTTGTTCTTTTCAGTTGAATAATTGTGGATTACAATTCAGTTTACCATGGTCATATTTGATGCAGTCATAACCTTTGGGTGGAAAGTTGTTTTACTTTAAAAGAACCTGATCTATTGTTCTTGTGGAGGCCATTTCAGCAAACAACGTCTGAATTGTTTCAGATTCCAGCATCTACAGCCACAAGAGACTGCAGATGCTGAAACCTGGACCGATAAAAAGGAGAGCAGCTGGAGGAAGTTGACGGGCCAGATAGCATCTGTGGAGGGAAATGGCACTCAATGTTTAGGGTTGAGATGATTATTCTGGACTGAAAGATTAGAGGAGAGGTAGCCAGTATAGAGGGGTGGGATAAAAAAAAAATATCTCATTTCCAGGTTTATTTTCTTACCCTCCCTTTGCTCTGACTATCTACAATCAACTCCAAAACTCTTGTTCTATGTTCTGCACTGTCCACAGTGGTGAGAGATTATGTTGCACGACACCTACGCCAAGCATATCTGGGAATTGGCCCCAGCCACATTTTGGCCTCTGTTTCCTGGTATAGACCTCACTGTTTTATCTACTGAAATTATTTCAGGATGTACTTTGTCAACATGAGTGTGACAAATGTGGAGCATAGAAACAGAAACATAGAAAATATGTGCAGGAGTAGGCCATTCGGCCCTTCTAGCCTGCACTGCCATTCAATATGATCATGGCTGATCATCCAACTCGGTATCCTGTACCTGCCTTCTCTCCATACCACCTGATCCCTCTAGCCACAAGGGCCAAATCTAAGTCCCTCTTAAATATAGCCAATGAACTGGCCTCAACTACCTTCTGTGGCAGTTGAGGCCAGTTGAGCAGTTATGTATCTCCCAGATGGAGGAGGAAAATAAGAAATAAAAGCATTAAAAATACCCACATGTGGCCAGCTGTATATTTCCAGCATTTTCTCTTATTGTTTCAGATTTACTTCCTACTTAAAATAAAATTAAGAAAATGAGTATCCCTTGCAAAGTTTTGGGAATATTTTTCTCTGTACATAATAACAATATGATTGGTGGAGATTGACCAGCAGTCCAAATTTTATTTTCTTAATGTTAATTTGTTTTAGTTCTGGGTAATCTATTAATTAATACCATTGATCAGATGGCCAATAAAATGTAAGCTGGAGCTAAATCGAACATGGCAATTGTAGATTAACTATATTAGCCTGCCTTTACTATATCTATCACCACACATATTATGCATGCTGCACATTTCATTTGTAGTCCAGATCTTCATCCCTACCCCGGACTATAGATAACGGTACTTTACCATCTCACAGTCAGGCTAGATGCTGACTACAGAGATGGTAGCATGCTATGTTTCCTCCCCTTGCGTTACAATAAAGGACTATGAGTTGTTACTCCTGTGCATGGGTCTCATTACACAACATGGTGTCAGAAGTGGCATGTAATACTATAAATTACATTACTCAGAATTCTTTACTCTTGGTAAATGTTGCCTTCTGTTTGAGACTGCTCTTCTTGGTAAGCCCTTCCATAGTGAGCTCCTACGTTCTCTGTAATTATGTAGCTTAATCAGGAATCAAATGAGGGAGCATTTTGTAAAGTGATTTGTCCAAATGCATTGGCACATGAAGCACATTCTCAAACACTCTGGGGTTGAGGACTGTAATTTAGCCAAGCTCCCAAGAAATATTGAATTTGTTTATTTTTCCATGCGTAAATTCTACACGGTTACACAGTTCCAGAAAGAGAACTAGCATACATTGTGGAAAAGCTGCTGAAATGCATAAATGTTTGCACACATTACTTATACAAACCTGTATGACCTCAGAATCATAAATTCTGACCCTGGAGATGGTCACTGAATTGATAGTGTCTATGTTGGCCGTAATGGAATTTGGGGTAATTCCATTTCTTGATCTGCATGTTATGGTTGGTTTATGTGTTATGCCTCATCTAAGTACTCTTTAAACATGGGAGGATATTTGCCTTTATCAACATTCTGAGGTAGCATTCCAGCTACTGCCTCTTATAAAATGAAATATTGTTCTTCTCAATTTGCTATGATCCAACTAATTAGTGGAAATCTGTGTCCTCGATTACTGACTCGTTTTAGGGAAATGGGATCTTTCATCATATATGTTGACCAGATAGGGGTTGCTTTCTTGGGACCAAGGGAGACGTGTGCCCTCAATTTCCCTTGTTCCAAAGAAAGCAGCCCCAGCCAAAACTACCCTCTTCAGAACTATAACTGCTCTATCTCAGGTGCCTTCACATCATTCCTGTAGAGGGGTGACGAGTTAGAACTGTGTACACAAATGTGACCTGATTAATGTTTTACTTGGAACTGATCAATGATTTGGATGAGACTGTACGGGCAAGTTTAGCAAGTTTGCTGATGATACATAAGTTAGTGGTTTGCAGATAATGAAGATGGTTGTGAACGATTGCAGCAGGATCTGGATCGTTTGGCCAGGTGGGCGGAGGAATGGTTGATGGAATTTAATACAGGTGCACAACCTTTTAATCCGAAAGCCTTGGGACCAGACACTTCTCGGATTTTGAATGGAAGATTTTTAGCGTAGATTAGGTAGGTAGCGCGGGCAGCTTGAAAAGTCTGGAGCGGCTGCCTCCTCCCTGGAGACCGGGGAATCATTGTAAATCATTGCTTAAATGTTAGTCAGTTAGTTTGGAGGGATTTTATGTGGTGGGGGGGGTGAAGGGGGAAACTTTAATTCTCAGTCCCCCACCTGGTCGGAGAGGCAGGGAGCAGGCAATGCCTTACCGGGTCGCCGTGCAGTAAGCTCCGGAGCGCTGTGGCCGCCGACTCCCAACATCGCGGAGCTGCGGGCGGGCGGCGCCGGTTGGAGCTCCGAACCCGGCAACTCTACCCCTGGCCAGTGCCGCCCGCGACCGGACGCCCGCAGCCCCAGCTCCGCGATGTTGGGAGTCGGCGGTGTCGCAGCGCTGGGACACCAGCGGGGAGCAGGCAATGCCTTACCGGGTCGCCGTGCGGTAAGCTCCGGAGCGCTGTGGCTGCCGACGCACAACATCGCGGAGCTGGGGCTGCGGGCGTCTGGCCGTGGGCCGCGCTGGATTTGGAGCGCCGCGCAGCCAGGGTAGAGTTGCCGGGGTCAGAGCTACAACCGGCGCCGCCCGTGGCCGGACGCCCACAGCCCCAGCTCCGCGATGTTGGGAGTCGGCGGCCACAGCGCTCTGGAGCTTACTGCACGGCGACCTGGTAAGGCATTGCCCGCTCCCCGCCTCTCCGACCAGGTAGGGGACTAAGAATTAAAGTTTCCCCCTTCACCCCCCCCCCTTCACATAAAAGCCCTCCAAACTAAGCAATGATTTACAGATGTTTAAGTGTCTCCCCGGTCTCCAGGGAGGAGGCAGCCGCTACAGTAGTACAGACCTGGGTTGACCGTAGGTCGTTTTGGGTCAAGTTTGGCACCAAACGCGAGCTGTGGTGTGCAGACGACATCCTGGAAAAATGTCCGGTTTTCAGAGCTTTTCGGTTTCCGGAACTCCGGATAAAAGGTTGTGCACCTGTACAGAGAAATGTGAGGTGTTGCATTTTGGGATGTCGACCAAGGGCAGGATCTACACAATAAATAGTAGGCCTCTGGGTAGTGTTGTAGAGCTGAGGGATTTAGGGGTACAGGTGCATGGTTCCTTGAAGGTCGAGTTGCAGATAGGGGTGGAAGATTGCAACCTTCATGTGGTCCGCCCTGTTTCGACTAATGCAATCAACTCGACGTGCACAAACGGAAGATCAAATAGAACAAGTTGTCCAACAACTTTAGGCTGTGCACGCCACACGAAAGAAGCAGAGTTGCAGGTAAATAAGGTGGTCAAAAAGGCTTTTGGCACTTTGGCCTTCATCAGTCAGAGTATTAAATATAGAAGTTGGGAGGTCATGTTGCAGTTGTATAAGTTGTTGGTGAGACCACATTTACAATATTGTGTTCAGTTCTGTGTACCATGTTATAGGAAAGATATTGTCAAGCTTGAAAGGGTTCAGAAAAGATTTATAAGGACTAGAAGGTGTGAGCTATAGGGAGAGGTTGAGTAGGCTGGGTCTCTATTCTATGGAGCCCAGGAGGATGAGGGGTGATCTTATAGAGGTATACACAATCATGAGAGGAATAGATCGGGTAGATGCACTGTGTCTTTTGCCCATAGTGGGGAAATCGAGGACCAGAAGACATAGGTTCAAGGTGAAGGGGAAACAATTTAAGAGGAATCCGAGGGGTAACTTTTTCACACAAAGGGTGGTGGTTGTATGGAACAAGCTGCCAGAAGATGTAGTTGAGGCTGGGACTATCCCGTCGTTTAAGACACCGTTAGACAGGTACATGGATAAGACGGGTTTGGAGGGATATGGACCAAGCACAGACAATTGGGACTAGTGTAGCTGGGACACTGATGGTCGGTGTGTAGGAGTTGGGCCGAAGGGACTGTTTCCACACTGTATGGTTCTATAACTAGCTTGACACCCCCAACTCCCCATCTGTACTGATCATGATCTAGACTGCAGGTGTCCTCCTTTTATGCAGCCTTCAACACATATACAGACAGATATTGTGGTTTGAAGGGCCTGTTTCTGTGCTGTTCTGTGTGTGGTATGGTTGTTCTATGTTTCCCCCTCTTCATTTTGCTAATTCTGGGTCTACCTAACCAGTCTGGCATTTTCCTTCTTCACCATCAATCAGTGTTAAGGGATTTTGACAAGCTGGTCTCTAAAATCCATTTATATTATATTTAATACTCTATCCTCATTAAGTCTTTGTTACCTCCTCAGAACATTCGGTTGTTAACCAGGCAAGGTCTTGTTGAAATCGCTCCTTGAAAAATGTCCATGACCGAGCCTGTGTCATGGAGTCATACAGCACGGAAACAGACCCTTCAGCCCAGCTTGCCCATGTCTACCAAGGTGCCCCACTCGGTGCTTTACTAAATGCTGATTTATTGCTATTGGCTTCATTTTTTTCCAACTGTTGGCTTCCAGATAAATCGGATTCACTGACCTGTAGTTTTTAGTCCTTCCCTTTCACCCTTTTTAAGAAAACTTGCACCTTGCGGCCAAAGCGTGTTGCGAAATTGTTTGTCGCGCCTGCATTAATTCTTGGGATTAATTCTCCCATGTTAATTCTTCCCTCGGTTCTTTTAAAACCCTGTAATACCTGTGTGTGTGTATGTATGTAGTGATTTGTTAATTTAACCGCTTTGAAAGATATCAGCATTGCCCTCTCCTTCCTCCCTTTATGTCAGTTCTCCCTTTATCATTTCCAGGACTTTACATTCTTCTTCCTTATTGTCATCGTCTGTTTCATCTCCCACCTCCCCCATTCCGTAGACGTAGAGCTTAGCTTTAGCTACGTATATTTGCTGATAAGGGCTTATCTGTTGGCTTGTCTGTAACATATCCCCACACAACTTGGTTTTCTTACCAATTTGCAACATTTCCTTCTATTCTACCCCTCATCCCCTCCCCCATTTATCTTGAGTGAACACCTTGTACCAGGAATATCAACTTTAAGCCACTTTGCAGTTGAGATCACTACGGCTCCAGTCTGTCTGTGCCATTGTTGCATTTATCTTTACCCTCGACATTGCTTGCATTAAAGTATGAAGAATTAAATACTGCCAGAAAACATTGTTTCTTTTCTTCCCATTTTTGTTCCTTTTGCCTTCCAGGTGTGTTTAATAAACCACTTCCTTCGTTCCGTTTTTATCCTCTCCCTTTTAAAACTGCTGTAAAGTTCACTTCCTCTCCTAAATTATATTGGAGGTGTTCAGATTTTAAATTGAGGATTTGAAGTCAACTGTTACTGTTTATTTCTGAAAATACTTTAACTTGCAGAATTTTCTGTTTGCGCTCCAAGTTTATGTGGGATTCTATCAAAAATATTTTCTAGCATTCAATTAAGATTGGCAGAATGTGTGACACAAAATGCTGGAGTAACTCAGCAGGACAGGCAGCATCTCTGGAGAGCACGAATGGGTGACTCTTTGGGTCGAGACTCTTCTGCGGACTGAATGCGTTTGAATTTCACCGCTGGTCTTCCTCCACAGGTTCTTATTTCAGCAACAATGTTTTTGTAACATTCACTCTTTCTCTCTAAACCCCCTGCCCGCCCGCTCTTTATACTCTGGGCAGCACAGAGATTATGGTGTGAATTAGAAAAATCAAGAGTTCTTAATGTTCTGCAACTCTGTATTAAAAGAAAAACGTTGCCATTCGTCTCAGAGAGGAGACGTATGGTTCGCTCCGACCCTTAAGATATTAAAGATTTGACGATCCTGAACAAAGCCATGCAAGTGAGAAACCCAAGTTTGAAGGTGGATCCTACAATTCATTTATTATGTGCAGATCTTCAGCAGCAGAGGTGGGGAGAACCTGAGGCAGTGTTGTTTCTCTCTTTACTCTGTCTTCTTGCCTTAATCCTTTTTGTTTGAAATGTTGACGTGACTACTCCCTGTGGTAAAATATTCCATACGCCACAACCTATCTGGACTTCCAATAAAATTTAGGAGGGAAAGTGAACTTTACAGCAGTTTTAAAAGGGAGAGGGGGTAAAGTGGATGTAGGAGGTTTGAGATGTATTCTCATTTCCATGGGCCACTGAACCAGGAACTAATGCTACACAGAGCACCCATTTAATAAACCAAAAGAAGTGAACATTTTTTTGTCTATTTATTCCTATTTGATTATTTCACCAGCAGATGGCACTCTCTTCTGTGTTATTTTTTTCCTTCTTGTTGTTGGATTTCTTGTATTGTTTCATTATATTTTGTCGTATTAACTGTATGACAAAGTTAATACTGTGAGGATTAGCTGTATGCTTTCTTGTGTTTCTTTAGGATTAACTGATCTTGTACTGTGTAGAATTGCACTCTAGAATTTTCGAGTTTGGTTTCTGTACAAGTAATATTTTTATGGTGGACACTAATATTCTGCAGATGCTGGAAACCCGAGCATAACACATGTTACAGGAATGAGCAGACCAATATTTAGTTTTCCATATATTTTCCTTCTCAATTCAATTACAATTACTACATAAAATGCAGATCAGCTTGGCTGCCAAAGTTATTGTTAAATTGATCCAATAGTTTAGATTTGTATTTGTGGGGTTATTTGACTTTTTACATCTGTGGGGTATATGATGACTAATGGTCAGACAATGGTTTCTTCTTCTTGCGTATGGTGTGCACAGCCTAAAGTTGTAGGACAACTTGTTCTATTTGATCTTACTTGATTGTGCACCAGTTTGATTGCATTCGTCGAAACCGGGCGGACCACGTGAAGGTTGCAATCTCCCACCCCAGACAATGGTTGCAATTCCAGTTACTGTATAATGAGCGCATGTTATTTGGCCAAAATAATTTTGATCTTGATCCAACTGTTTGGATTTTTATTAGTTGCTCTGCAGGACTTTTTTTGTTTAAAGCACTTTGTATTATGTTTCAGGTATATCATGACCAGTGGTCGGACAATGGATTCGACAAAGGAGTTTTTTGTTAAAAATGATTACTTTCGCCTACAGAAGGAAAATATCATCTTTTTCCAACAGGGAATGTTGCCAGCTATGACTTTTGATGGGAAGGCCATTCTTGAAGGAAAGAGTAAAATTGCAATGGCACCAGGTTGGTTTTCTAACAAAACAAAATGGGTGCAATTTACTAGCTAACTTACTTACTGCGATCTGGATTACTGTGAGCTGCCTAGTGCAGGTCATCAGAGCATTAATGCACGTGTTATTCCACCTGCCCAGCATTCTTGTGCAAAATAAACCTATTTATTTATTTTCTAGAATGCTGGTCATCTTCAATTTCTGAAGTTATTGATTAATGCAACTCATCTCAGTGCTTATATTTGTTTTGAAGAAAGTGAATCATGGATTAAAATCTCAGAATCTAGAGAATAAAGAAACTGTTCCAGTTGAGAGGATATACAGTGCCCTCCTTGATGTTTGGGACAAAGATCCATCATTTATTTATTTGCCTCTGTACTCCACAATTTGAGATTTGGAATAGAAAAAAATCACGTGGTTAAAGTGCACATTGTCAGATTTTAATAAAGGCCATTTTTAGATTTCAGTTTCACCATGTAGAAATGACAGATGTTTATACATAGTCCCCCCCCCCCCCCCCCCCCCCCCCCCCCCATTTCAGCGCACCATAATGTTTGGGACACATGGCTTCACAGGTGTTTGTAATTGCTCAGGTGTGTTTAATTGCCACCTTAATGTAGGTATAAGAGAGCTCTCAGCACCCACTTTCCATCATCACCTTTGGAAACTTTTATTGCTGTTTATCAACATGAGGGCCAAAGTTGTGCCAATGAAAGTCAAAGAAGCCATTATGAGACTGAGAAATAAGAATAAAACTGTTAGAGACCTCAGCCAAACCTTAGGTTTACCAAAATCAACTGTTTGGAACATCATTAAGAAGAAAAGAGCACTGGTGAGCTTACTAATTGCAAAGGGACAGGCAGACCAAGGAAGACCTCCACAGCTGATGACAGAAGAATTCTCTCTATAATAAATAAAAAATCCCCAAACACCTGTCCGACAGTTCAGAAACACTCTTCAGGACTCGGGTGTGGATTTGTCAATGACCACTGTCCGCAGAAGACTTCATGAACAGAAATACAGAGGCTGCACTGCAAGATCCAAACCACTGGTTAGCCGCAAAAATAGGATGGCCGGGTTACAGTTTGCCGAGAAATACTTAAAAGTGCAAACGCAGTTCTGGAAAAAGGTCTTGTGGACAGATGAAACGAAGATTAACTTATATCAGAGTGATGGCAAGAGCAAAGTATGGAGGAGAGAAGGAACTGCCCAAGATCCAAAGCATACCACCTCATCTGTGAAACATGGTGGTGGGGGTGTTATTGCCTGGGCATGTATGGCTGCTGAAGGTACTGGCTCACTTATCGTCATTGATGATACAACTGCTGATGGTAGTAGCATAATGAATTCTGAAGTGTATAGACACATCCTATCTGCTCAAGTTCAAACAAATGCCTCAAAACTCATTGGCCGGCGGTTCATTCTACAGCAAGACAATGATCCCAAACATACTGCTAAAGCAACAAAGGAGTTTTTCAAAGCTAAAAAAATGTCAATTCTTGAGTGGCCAAGTCAATCACCCGATCTGAACCCAATTGAGCATGTCTTTTATATGCTGAAGAGAAAACTGAAGGGACTAGCCCCCAAAACAAGCATGATCTAAAGATGGCTGCAATACAGGCCTGGCAGAGCATCACAAGTGAAGACACCCAGCCACTGGTGATGTCCATGAATCACAAACTTCAAGCAGTTATTACATGCAAAGGATATGCAACAAAAAATACTAAACATGACTACTTTCATTTACATGACATTGCTGTGTCCCAAACATTATGGTGCCCTGAAATGGGGGGGGCTATGTATAAACACTGCTGAAATTTCTACATGGTATAATGTAGAAAATGTATAAAATTGGCCTTTATTAAAATCTGACAATGTATACATGTGATTTTTTTTTTTTCTATTACAAATCTCAAATTGTGGAGTACAGAGGCAAATAAATAAATGATGGTTTTTTGACCCAAACATTATGGAGGGCATTGTAGAAGCAAGGCAACTGGCAAAAGAACCTAAAGTGACACACAGATTTTTTTCTTGAAAAGGAAACAAGTAGTTAGATAATAGAAGGTACACAAAAATGCTGGAGAAACTCAGCGGGTGCAGCAGCATCTATGGAGCGAAGGAAATGGGCAACATTTCAGGCCGAAACCCTTCTTCAGACGTTGCCTATTTCCTTCGCTCCATAGATGTTGCTGCACCCGCTGCGTTTCTCCAGCATTTTTGTGTACCTTTGATTTTCCAGCATCTGTAGTCCCTTCTTAAACAAATAGTTAGATGATAGAATGCATTTGGCCTATCAACCCCCGACCAACTCTGTACAACACTCCAGTTAATGTCTGTCCATAGTCCTGCAATGTGTTTACTTTCAAGTACTTATCTAGTTCCGTCATGATTAAATTTGCATCTGTTTTCTCATGGCATTGCATTTCATTATCTATCTTTTTAGTATTATCTTCCACAAACCTGTCTTCATGAATGGGTTGTTTGTGGAGAGTGCACAACTTCAAGTTCCAGGGCATGCATAACTCATCTACAATTAAGTAATGATTCCAATATGTCTTTCTCTGATCTAAAGAAGATTCTTTCACTTCCCCCACATTGAATTAAATCTTACTTTTGTCCACTCAACTGTGCTAGCTAATGGAGAACGTTCTTAAAAATAAAATTAATCTTAAATTGAAATGTGGGAATTAGAATATGAATATGATTTATTCTTTAAATTATTCTTTTTTTTTAAATTACTTGCAGTATCTGGTAGAAAGAAAAGCAACAAAATGTGCTGATTATTTTGAAGACATTAGTGCTTTTAATACTTTAAAGGCTTTTGTGCCTTTTTGTTAAATTTTGACATTAACTGTAGAACCAGGTACTTGTAAATAAATCTGCCAGAAGATGTTCATGCTCAGAACACCGCAAACAATCTAATGGAATTGAGAAATGGTTGATAGAGTCTACAGCATATTGATAATATGTTTTGCTTTATAATGGTGATTTTGCTTTATAATTATGTTGTTTTGAGACACATTTTTCAGTTTAAATAAATTGGTTCAAAATTGAAACTTGCAGTTTGAATGTTTCTAAATTATTTGGTTTTGCAGATGGAAATGGAGGCCTGTACCGTGCCCTTGGTAATCAAAAGATTGTGGAGGATATGGAAGATCGAGGCATTGCTTATATTCACGTGTATTGTGTAGACAATATTCTTGTTAAAGTTGCAGATCCAACCTTCATAGGCTTTTGTGTGGAACAGCAAGCTGACTGTGGAGCCAAGGTATGTGCATGTTCACTTCCTTTTGTAGAGGACAACAATTATTGCTACTGAGCCTGGTCTACAATCCAGTTTACGGTGTTATTAATGAATACCGACTTATGGTTAGACATGAAACATTCCACAGTATTAAGAGCAGGTGAGATCCTTTGATCTTGCAAGCAAAGTTTAAACACCCAAAATGATTAATCTGGCCATTTGTGTCACTGGAATGTGGAAATTTGCCATGGGAAAATTGGTTCCTGCAGACCAATTTCCTTTTGGGGATGAATAAAGTTCTATCGTATCGTATCATATCGTATATAGACAAAAGGTGCAGGAATAGGCCCTTCGAGCCAGCACCGCCATTCATTGTGATCATGGCTGATCATCCCCAATCAGTACCCCGTTCCTGCCTTCTCCCCATATCCCCTGACTCTACTATTTTTAAGAGCCCTATCTAGCTCTCTCTTGAAAGCATCCAGAAAACCTGCCTCCACCGCCCTCTGAGGCAGAGAATTCCACAGACTCGCCACTCTCTGTGAGAAAAAGTGTTTCCTAGTCTCCGTTCTAAATGGATGGCATAGTGGCACTGCTGGTAGAGCTGCTACCTAAGTGGTAAAGTGGTGTCTGTGTGGATCCCAAAGACTTGTTGGTTTGTAGTTTAACTGGCTCCTAGTGTGTAGGGAGTGAATGAGAAAGTGAAATAAGTGTGAAAGGGAGATTGATGGTTGGTGTGGACTTGATGGGCCAAGGAGCCTGTCCCATGCTGTATCTCTAAGCTAAACTGAATTTCTATCCTGCAGTGCTAACGCCATGTACAGTTCTTCAAACTTTTTTCCCTGTTTTTTTTCTCTCTCTTTGGTGGTGGTTGCCATTTGTCTGCAGATTATATTGTATAATTTACTGCCGACATTACAAGCATGAACAGTGAAGATAACAGGAACTTTATTTTATGATAGAGATGAAAACTACAAAATGAGGTGATTCTTACAAATCGATAGTTTGGTGTAATCTCCAGATTTTATTTTTCTATCTACTTCTGGATGACTGTTGAAGCCAGCATTTACACCCCAATAGACAATGCTTACTTAGAGTACTAGAGTGTCTTTTCCATATATTTATAAGGGCCGACATATCTCACAAATAAATGTCTAAACTAAATTGCACTGGAATGGTTCAATGGTTTTTAATGGCTCAATGGTTTCTTTATTGTCACATGTCTAGAGATACAATGAAAAGTTTGTCTGCATATTATCCAGTCAAATCATACTATACATGATTACAATAGACTTTCTTCTGGAGCAGCACACAGTCGCCACATTCGTGGGAGTTTCTGAAAAGTCTCGCATGGCCCAATGAGATGTGCAATTTCTTATTTTCTCTGATGGCACTGGATGGATGAAGTAGGGATCTGCCTGGCCCAGCCCGTTGCCGTCGGCTCCATCCACCGCTGCTCCGTGTAGCTGCCGCAGGCTGTGCTTGATCTACTCGCTCCCCCGGCTGCTGTAGGGCATCACACGGCCACCTCCACCACTCACGACCATCGCAAACCCTCCGTCCATGGCCTCTAGCAGTTCACTGAATGAATCGTGCAACCGACCAGAGTGAACACGGATTTGCCAGCACTTTACAAGATATGATCGGCTTCACCTGTGAGGAGAGATCTGAGAGCTAATCTATTCACTTTGGTCAGAAATAATTAAGAACTTGGTTCTATTAGTGGGTGGGTCGGTGATGGTGGATTAACACTTATGATAATTAACAGTAGAAACCAAAAATCTGTTTTTAATTTAACGCATGATATTATAATCTTGGGATGCAATGCCTGAATAGTCATGCAAACCTACCCAACAATAACTTGTAAAAAGGAAATTAGGTATTTATTTAAAAGCAGTTATTTTAAGGGGCAAACAGAATGTAAGCATGAAGAGGTCCAACTAGGAAGAGCTTTCAAAGACATTGTACTGCAAGGAAGGTGAGAAGCCTCTTGCAATCCTTTGATTCCAAACTGTTCCTTGAGTACTTAATACAAGAAAGAAGTGTTACCTAAAACTCCCATTCAAAGTAGCAGTAACCTAGAACTCGTTAGAACAGTTAAGTTCTAAGTGACGTTGAATACTCAAAGGTTAATCTGTCTTGTAAAGAAGACAACAGCTATTACTTGATAATGACTTGTAGTCATAAGGAACTGAAGATGCTGGTTTATAAACAAAGCCAAAAGAAACTGGATTAACTCAACCGGTCAGGGAGCATCTTGACATGATATATGAAAATGTATTTCCCATTCTTCACCATCTGAGGCTTCAACCTTGCAACTCTGCATTTGAGTCCTTAAGAACTGACCTGCCATTGACTTGTTTAGTTTAGAGATACGCCACGGAAATGGGCCCTTAAGCCCACCGAGTCGGCGTTGGCAGGCAATCACCCTGTACACTAGCGCTATCATACACACTAGGGACAATTTACAATTTTTACTGAAGCCAATAAGCCTAAACCTCTGCGTCTTTAGAGTGTGGGAGGGAACTGGAACATCCGGCGGAAAGAACCTGTGGGAAGAACGTACAGACAGCAACCGTGGTCAGGATCGAACCCGGGACTCTGGTGTTGTAAGGCAGCAACTCTACCGCTGCGCTGCCTTCTATCTATCACTTTCTCATTAGTCTGTTGCCAAAGGTACATTAATTTTCGGAGAGCCTTTGAGCTCCCAATTGAGGTTTGGTTTGAGACAGTCGAATTCTCTGCTACTTGTCAACCATCATCCGAAGGATTGAGCCC
Organism: Leucoraja erinaceus; assembly: GCF_028641065.1. Taxonomy (NCBI): domain Eukaryota; kingdom Metazoa; phylum Chordata; class Chondrichthyes; order Rajiformes; family Rajidae; genus Leucoraja; species Leucoraja erinaceus. The sequence goes on along the minus strand of NC_073386.1, from coordinate 51,836,229 downwards.
TGCAAGTGCTGAAGGTCCTCACTGCCTGCCTTAACCTTTTCTGAATATCTCCCCCCCCCCCCCCCACTCAATTAGTATACAGCTAAGAAATGCTATGTAGGCTTTCTATGTCTGTCACTTGAGAGGAAGGGTGTATTTAAACTTTTTTTTAAAACTTCTTTGCAGTCTGCATTTATTTTAAAGTACATCACATCCCATCTACTCCCACTCTGAACTCTCCTTCATGCGAGACTACCCTGCAGACTCCCAACTCCTAGGAGCCAGCAAGCTTACCCTTTCCCAGGGCCATATTTAATCAGAAACTTCACATCCTGGAGATCCAAGTGGACCACAAACTCTCGCTGATCTCTGGGCTCTTGCAATCTGGCCAATTTGCAAGAGGGTGGAGGAGGAAGAATCAAATGTAACTGCTGGTTAGCAGCTCTTGAAGACTCAGCACACTCTTTTCCAGTTTGGAATCTTTGGCGCTTGTTTCAACCACAATGTATTTAAGAGCCACAGTCTGGTTGCGCAGGGTAGCATTAACTGGATCTAGGCACTCATGAAATCTCTCTCCTCATACCACTGTCTTTTCTCTCTCTCCCCCTCCCTTGCTGATCAATGCAGCTGATGACGTACAATTAATTCTGGATGTGGCCTAAATTAATTCAAACAAGCAGGCTGCAAAAGTAGGTATCCGGCTTCAAATGCTGTCAAGTGCCAAGCGCAGAGAAATTCCAATGGTTACATTGGTACTTTGTTTGTCACATGTACCGGGGGTGCAGTGAAATTCATTTTTGCAGAGTTCAGTGCAAGTATATCTATACATAAGCTCGTGGACAAGCATCTCAGATACGGTACAAGTATACAGTACTAGTACATTGAGACAATATACAGTGGCGCCATTTTCAATTTCCTATTATAGGCGTGGAGTTCCTAATCTGACCATGAAGTCCTGTTGTCCTGGCAACGTTGCAGGGTCTACCTGGCCAAGTGTAGCTGTGGTGTTCTGAGCAGCACCCGATTCAGCCAAGCCCCAGGTTGCTGCAGGGCCTCTGCAGCCCAGTCCACCCTCGAGGCCGTGCACTCTCTTCCTGCTGCTGATCGGCTTACTGGTCAGTTTGTTTAAGAAAGAACTGCAGATGCTGGAAAAATCGAAGGTAGACAAAAATGCTGGAGAAACTCAGTGGGTGAGGCAGCATTTATGGAGCAAAGGAATAGGTGACATTTCGGGTCGAGACCCTTCCTCAGACTTACTGGTCAGGTGCAGTTTCCACAGAAAAAGCTGCTGATGGTGAGATTCAGTTTTCTGAGGTAGTGGTGGTGGTGTCTATTTCTGATGGGATTCAAGTCAAGGGTGGATGCAAATACTTCACTATTCATGTTCTCCACAGATGCTGCCTGACCCATATCATGGTCCATGAATCCGTTTTGAAGAGTTTGCAAAATTAGCTCCCTCGAACAAAGATTATTTCCCAAGAAGATTTTTTATGACGTTTTTACTTTTAAATTGCACAAAAAATAATGAGAGGAATGATAAGGAATTGTGTATGCCATTTGCAGTTCCTTTTTACTACATAAGGAAAGAGCACCTTGATTGTGATTTTTGGTTTACTTGTGTTGGTGGATATTCTGAATGAGCATGTGCATATGTTTGGGGCCCAGTCGATTTCCATTCTGTGTTTTCTCAAATTCTTGATGTTGGAGAGAAAAATTGTTGACTGTAAAATAAACTAAGCTTGGAAACTTATTGGTGTCAGTTTATGCAGTTTTCGACAAGTGGCAAAAGATTATTGATGTAACATGTAAGATCGCTTTTGCTGTTGGGTAAGTGAATCGACTAGTGGTTGTTTAAGATATTTTTTATTTAATTTCAGGTAGTAGAAAAGACACACCCAACCGAGGCAGTTGGTGTTGTGTGTAAAGTGAATGGCCTGTATCAAGTTGTGGAGTACAGTGAGATCACCCTAGCTACTGCCCAGAAACGGAATGCTGATGGACATTTGATGTTCAATGCAGGGAACATCTGTAACCACTACTTTACACTACAATTTTTAAAGGACGTTGTGACGTAAGTTAAAATACGTTCAAATACATAAGGTTCATTTTGCAAGTATGGTTGTTGTCAGTATCCATTCAGTAAATATTTGACTGGTTCACCATTGCTGAATAAGTCTATTTTTATTTTTTTGTTTCTTTGTTTTGTAGAATCCATGAGCCTAAATTGCAGCATCACGTTGCCCGGAAGAAAATTCCTTACATTAATGATCAAGGTCAACAAATTAATCCGGACAAACCTAATGGAATTAAAATGGAAAAATTTGTGTTTGACATATTTCAATTTTCCAAGTAAGTTTTATTTGCGCGAATGTTCTAATACATTTTACTTCTCTATAGCTATGGTAAGAAGGATCTCGTGCTTTAGCATAACTTGTTCAAGAGGCCATTCTTCATTTGAGGGTGGATAATGGCGGCATAAGATGACAAAAACGCACAATGAAGAATGCCACTGCAGCCGACAAAGTTGTCTTCAAGGTTTCTGCTAATAGCAAAGTAGGAGAAATATTTTGCAGAAGTAAGGAGTCGGGGACCAGAAGGAGCTGCAGACTATGCTGAACGGAGGTAGCTTTTAACTGTCGAGATCAATTCTAGGAGTTGTGCTATGCATTTGGATGCATTGTCTTGTGTTCAAAGCTATTTTATCAGATACACTACTTCGCTGAGAATTTTGTGCAGCACAAACTCGCCCAATTTCATGACCTCCTCAGTCTCTCTAAATCGTATCAACTTCTTTTAAATAAGAATTGCCATGACACAAGGTAATCTTTCACTGTGTTGTAGAAACATAGAAAATAGGTGCAGGAGGAGGCCATTCGACCCTTCGAGCCAGCACCGCCATTCATTGTGATCATGGCTGATCGTCCCCTATCAATAACCTGTGCCTGCCCTATCCCCATATCCCTTGACTCCACTAGCCCCGAGAGCTCTATCTAACTTTCTTAAATCCATCCAGTGACTTGGTCTCCACTGCCCTCTGTGGCAGGGAATTCCACAAATTCAGAACTCTGGGCGAAAAAGTTGTTTCTCACCTCAGTCTTAAATGACCTCCCCTTTATTCTAAGACTGTGGCCCCTGGTTCTGGACTCGCCTAACATTGGGAACATTTTTCCTGCATCTAGCTTGTCTAGTCCTTTTTATAATTGTATATGTTTCTATAAGAATCCCCCTCATCCTTCTAAACTCCAGTGAATACAAGCCTAGTCTTTTCAATCTTTCCTCGTATGACAGTCCCGCCATCCCAGGGATCAATCTCGTGAACCTACGCTGCACTGCCTCAAGGATGTCCTTCCTCAAATTAGGAGACCAAAACTACACAATACTCCAGATGTGGTCTAAGCAGAGCCCTATGCGACTGCAGAAGAAATATTGCCCTGTTATAAATGTTCTTGTGGAATTATATATTGAACTTTTAAAATATGCAGAAAATATGTTGTTGTATTATAAGCTGTTTAAGGGCCTGACCATCTAATTTAAAAAAAAATGTAAGCTTTGTTAATCCTTTTGTAATGTTAATATTTCTGTCAATTTAAAAAACTATTTGCTGGTACAATGTAGCAACAAAAAAGCGCTGAATAAATGTATATAGTTGTATTTAAGTTTTTATTTTCATGCTATGTGAAGTCTAATATTCAGTTTCCAATTCTTAGAAGTTACTTAATGTATATTTTCACAGGAAATTTGTAATATTTGAAGTCTTGCGAGAGGATGAGTTCTCTCCATTGAAGAACGCAGATAGTCAAGATGGGAAAGACACACCTACAACTGCACGCCATGCATTGATGTCTCTCCACCATCGCTGGGTACTAAATGCAGGTGGGCACTTTGTTGATGAAAATGGATCAAGGATTGCTGCAATTCCCAGGTATGTTGTTTGGCAAGCTATATCTTTCTTTGTTAGCCCCTCCTAAATCTGTTGGTTCCCACCACCTGATTAGACGAAGGCAAGGTGCATGCAAAGCTCTTCGCCTATGGGTTTCCTTCCGAAAACATGTAGGTGTACATCACAGTTCACATGGTTTGTGGCAAAGTTGAAATTATTGAATACTCTACCGACCGGTATTTTGGGATGACTTCCACAACACCGCTTGCAGTGATTTGGAAATTCTATCTAGGGATAGTAAAACATGTTGGCCATGTCAGCAATGCTGCGTCCTGAGAATTAATACATGAAGCAAATATTGATGGTTTAGTGCATTAATAAAGCCACCATATTTGTAGTGAAAGAGCTTGCCTTTTAAAATTGTGTGTATATTTCTGTGTTTTTAATTTAACTCCCTCGTTGTTGACCCAAAAAAATGAAAACACTGAATTTTCTCGGCAGTACCCATATGCAGCGGTGACATTAGGAGGCGTCTTGCATGTCGTGTCAATGCATCATCAATATATTCCTACAGCACAGAAATACTACATTGTGCAACTTTCAGCAACTGGAATGGAAATGGTTATCACATCCTGATTATTCTTTAAATAAGCTCCATATACAGTATAGTGTACTCCAGATATACTTTCAAAAGTATACTTGAGCTATAACCTCAATATTTGCATTCAATTATCCTACCAATAAAGAATAACATTCTGTTAGCTTTTCTAACTATAATACCTGCATACTCTCTCCCTTTATTGCCAAGATAGCCTGTCCCTCTAAGTAATGAAGCTCTGAAGTCTTCATTTATTTTCTACTGTAAAAGTGGACAATTTCGCATTCTCTCACTTCATACGCCATTTGCCTGATCGGCACCCGCTCACAGAACCTATCTAATCTTTTTGGTTAAGAAAGAACTGCAGATGCTGGAAAAATTGAAGGTAGACAAAAATGCTGGAAAAACTCAGCGGTTGAGGCAGCATCTATGGAGTGAAGGAATAGGTGACGTTTTGGGTCGAGATCTGAAGATGGGTCTCAATCTTTTTGGTTGGCTTGATAACTTTGAAAATTTCTAAGTGCCCTTCTATAGCATCTTTAGTAATAGATACTCCTTATGTTAAGCTAACCAGAAAGTAATTTCCTCCTTTCTGATTTAAAAAAAAAAAGTTACACTCACTATTTTCCAGATGAATGAAGCTTTCTTGAAACAAGGGGATGTTAGAAAATTTAAAGCAGTGCAGCTACCTCATCAGCCACTTCACTTAAGTCCATCACAACCCAAAGACTTATTAGCCCACAGCTCCAGCTACTTCAAGAGTCAAGAGTCAATTTAATTGTCATTTGGACCCCTAGAGGTCCAAACGAAATGCCGTTTCTGCAGCCATACATTACACACAAATAGACCCAGACACAACATAATTACAATTTTACATAAACATCCATCACATAGCTGTGATGGAAGGCCAAAAAAAAACTTATCTCTCCACTGCACTCTCCCCCCCCCGATGTCAGAGTCAAAGTCAAAGCCCCCGGCTGGCGATGGCGATTGCCCCGCGGCCATTAAAGCCACGCCGGGTGGTGCGAGGTCGCACACCGGGTCTTGGTGTTGGAGCCCCCGGTGTGCGCTCGCAAGTACCCGCGGCCATTCCAGCCGCGCGGGGCGGTGTAGTGAGGCCCCGCTCCAGGAGCTCTTCGACCCCACGGGCGGGAGAATCAGCTCCGTTGCAGGAGCCCCGAAAAGCGGTGTCTCTCCAGGGATCCGCGGGCTCCCGGCGCCGCTGTCCGCAGACCGCAGCAGCAGCCCCCGACTCAGCAGCTAGAGCATCGGACGCAGCAGCAGCAGCAGCAGAGTTCCTCCACCACTCCAACCTCTCCGGTCTCGGCCAGATCCGCGACGGCAACGGTGAGTAGCACCAGAGTCCCCGGCTTCTTCCTGTTGGAGGCCGCTCCTCGTTGCGGCCTCAACGACAACGGAGCCCGACGAGAAAAAAAATTGGGTCTCCAGTCACTAGGGAGAGATTTAAAAGTTTTCCCCCCCCCCCCCACCCACCCCCACCCCCCCCCAACACACACCCCAGCAAAAAATAACAAAAACTACATTAAAAGCACAGACAAAAAATAATAAAAACGCGGACAGACTGCAGAGGCCGCTGCTGGCCAGAGCCGCGCCGCCTACCGGAAAGCATTCTGCTTGTGGCAGAGTTTAAATTATTGAATGCTCTACCGAAGTGTGTACTGGGATGACTTTCACCACATCGATGGCAGCCATTTGGAAAGGTTCTAATGGCCACTTCCCTTCTAATTGTAAATTTCATTAATTCCTCACCCCTTCCATTTCCCAAGCACTTGTTCTGCTCTCAGCTTTTGTTTGAAATTCTGAACTTCATTGATGGCATTGACATAATGGCATTCAGATTATACTTTGATATGTTTCCCATTTTAGGTCACTTTAAAGTTGCTACTGTATAAAATATTTCCCATGCTCTCGCTATTTCGTACTTCAATTTAACAATCAGCTCAACGGATGGTTTTCAGTATAATAGATTTTCATAGCAGTTCCAAATTTCTGAATTAGTCATAGGATATAATTTGTATTTGTTTCTTTAAAAATGTCCTTTATCATATTTCATAATGTTTAAATTTCACATTTCTATTTCAATAAAGTTGTAATGGTGGTGAAAAGTACTGATCGCTTTTTCTTTAATTTCCTCAAATGAATGAATATATGCATGTCTGACTACGTATTTAGGTGATGAAAATTGGTGCAGTATTTAGAAAATTACATTTTAATCTAATAGTTATCACAGTGCTTTTGTGGAAAAACTGGAAACTCTGTTTAATTATTGACAACCACTTTTATTAAGTTCAAGATCTCTAATACGAAATGTGTACTATGAGTTTACTATTTTGCAGATGAATTTAAAGTAAACTAACTAGGTTGTCTCGGACCCTGTCCTGCTTTCATTGAAAGAATGAGGAGAAAATTGAAAACATCGGTGTTATCCATCTTTCACCACGTTACAAATTCTATTAAAATCCACATCTGAATATTAACTACATTTTATGCCTAGTAGAATTTGTTAATTTTTATTTTGATCCCAGTTTTTATTTGTAACATTTTGTGGTTTTGTTGCTTTTTTTTGGCTTTTTTTTTCCCATTAACTCACTTTTTCTTCCCATGTGGCAGTTCGGCGACTGGAATGTCAGAAGCAGTCACTGCTGTTGTCAATGACAAGTAAATATCTTGGGTTCAGTTTAATGCATGGTGATGGGTCACGGGTGCTTCGCTAAAGCAAGACACTAGACTGAAGCAAAATACTTACCTCAATACACTGCCAGTGTGTAAAAGCTCAAAGCAAAGCACAGGTTTTCTTGGGTATTTTTGTCTAATTGTGATATTTTAGCTCTCTCCAATGTGCTTTGGAAACACATCAAGGTTAGATGAGCAATTGTCAATTGTGAAGGGTGCATTATTTTTGTTAGCCAAGTCCAAACTTATTTTCCAAACAAAATTTTAAAAGATCTACCTCAAATATGGAATAACAGAGGTCTTTGTGCACCTTCAATACACACTAGTTGGAATGTAAGGGAGACTTGCTATCAGACCGGCCTGGTCTGATTTGGTGTTTTTTGCAAATACTTTTGTCCTGTATAGATCATTATATCTCTTGTAAATGAAAGATAAATGCTAAATAAAAAGTTGTGTACTTAGCCGGACTGAATTACAAAATATTAAGACATCCAAATAAAGTTGTTCCTTATCATACCCTTTCGTTTCCCCCCCTCCAATTCCCTTCCACCAATTTCCCTTCCTCTGGCTTTACATTTCACTCCTCCTTTCTCCTTATCTGACATTTTTGTCGCCTTTTCATCTCTCATCTTTGTCACTTACTCCAACCATCTGCCAATGAAACCCTCTTCACCAGTCACCACCGATCTCTTTGCAGGATTTATCCTTCCGCCACCTCTCTTTTGTAGCCTTCATTCCCCCTAATATCAGTCTGAGGAAGGGTTCTGATCTGATATGACGCCCGTCCATTCCCTCCACAGATGCTGCCTGGCCTGCTGAGTCCCTTCAGCACTTTATTTTATACCTTTACACGTTTTGTTTTCAGTTTGAGAATCCTTTGCTCTTCAATTTTTTTCTGAATTGTTTGTAATCGATCTGGTTGTAGATGTCCATTTGCACCCAAAGCTATTGAAATATTTGATTTGCTCGTTTTTTTTAAGGATAATATTTTCATGTCATTGTTTCTCAGAGCTTTGTTCAATTTATGAAATGCAAATTGACTCCACAATGTCATTGTTCCTCAGAGATAGTTCATGTCCATGTCCTTTTTATTCATCATCTGGGTTTAGACATTGGCAGTTGCTGGTAAATGCTTACCTTATTAGATGCGTGGTGAAAGGCACATACTAACACAGAAAAAGGTTTGAATGCATGGATATTTTTAACATGTTAACTTAAGCATTGGTGGTTGGTTGGGTCACTTGTGTTATGTCTTCTAAAGAATCTATCCACAATTAGATTAACCAAAATTATTTTAAAATTATGTTGCCCTTTTATTCCATTATTGTTAATGATGATTGAGCAGAAAAGTGTATTTGAGCACACTGATTACAAAGTTAACTGAAAGTAAATTGGCTCAAGCATTTGTTTTGAGTTACGTTTTAGTTTTGTGTAGAGATGCAGCATGGAAACAGGCCCTTCAGCTCACCGAATCTGTGCCGATTGTTCACACTAGTTCTGCATTATCCCCGCTTTCTCATCCACTAAATTTACAGAGGCCAATAATCCCGCATGTCTTTGGGATGTGGGAGGAAACCCATGCCTCGCAGGGAGAACATGCAAACACCTCACTGACATCCCCCGAGATCGGGGTTGTGCCTGGGTCTCTGGCGCTGTGGGGCAGCAGCTCTACCAGCTGCATCATTGGGCTGCTATTCTTCCAAGCCAATCTTTATGCTCATATGGAAAATTGGCTTGAATTTCTTGAACCTACAAAGCATCATTTCTGGAATCAAATAGCTGGGTCAAAGACCGTAGTTATGTTATCCAAGCAAGAGTTTAATTTGCCATGATTATAAACTGCACGCTGATTTGATATTTTAAATGCAAAATATTCCCTCCATTTACTCTTCTGGAGTTTTGATCCATCTGTGAATGTTCTGTTGACTTGCAGCATGGGTTTGAACCTTGTTGATGCCTCCAATTGATCCATAGTGATTGAGATTAAACAGTCCCTCTTGCAATGAATGCCATTATCACAATCCAGGGAACTGGTGATGCCCTGTAGTTATAAAATCAATAACCAAAAATAATAGTTTCCAATTCTAATTTGATTAAGCCTTTAAAAAACCCATCAATATTTACTTAAATGAAATTAGATATTGTTTTGTGTATGGTGGTGAATAGATTCTAAGAAGATTTTTATTTGTTGAGGGAATACCTTTAAGTTGCTAAAAATTATATTTTACTTTTCAGTATGAAAGAGTTGACGGATCTTCCAATAAAATGTGAAATTTCACCGCTTGTGTCTTATGCTGGAGAGGTGAGTATGTTTAAAGGATGGAGGAATGCCGTAATATTGTTGGTCGGTTATTAGAAGCTGTAACAAATAGTATTGTAATTAGTTTCAAATGCTTACGGCTAAGGAATTCCAATTTAGCAAACATTTCTGATCGGTGTTTTCAATTAAATATTCAATTTTGTGAATATAATAACCAACGGGGTGGCACGGCGGTGAAGTTGATGCTTCGCACGTCAGAGACCCAGCTTTGATCCTGACTACGGGTGCTGTCTGTACGGAGTTTGTATTTTCTCCCTGTGACCGCATTGGTTTTCTCCAGGTGCTTCATAGTTACATAGACAGATGAAGTTAATCAAGACCAGTGTGAGATGTTGCACAATGGGAGATCAAATGCAAGAGGAAAGTATACAGTAAATGGCAGGGCTCTGATGAGGAGCATAAGTATTGATGTGTAGAGCGATCATGAGCTACAAGTTCAAGGCTCCTTGAAAGTGGCAACATAAGAAGATAGTGGTAAAGAAGACAAATGCCATGCCTGCCTTCATTTAGTCAGTCAGGAAGTCATGATGCAGCTGTATAATTTTTTTTTTTAAACCTGTGGTCAGGCCACATTTGGAATATTGGATGCAGTTGTGGGTGCCACATTTCAGAAAAGTGGAGGTTTCGGGGAATCGTATAGAAGAGGCATACCAGAATGTTGCCTGGATTGGAGAGCATTAGCTACAAGGAGCGGTGGGACCAACTCGGATAGTTTTCTTTGCAATGTTGTAGGCTGAGGAAGCAACCTAATATATAAAATTATGAAGAGCTTAGGTTAGAAAGTCAATTTTTTCCCCCTCTCACAGTGGAAATATCAAAAAGTTACTAGAGAGTAGAGGATTAGGAGAGCAGGGAAAAGTTAGAAGATCTATGAAGCTTTTTTTTTTTACAGAGCATGGTAAAAGCTGTGAATATCTGCCAAGGGTGGTGGGATGAAAGCAGATAAGATGGTCTGGAAGCTTTTTTTTTTTTACAGAGCATGGTAAAAGCTGTGAATATCTGCCAAGGGTGGTGGTGAAAGCAGATAAGATGGTGATGGTTAAGAGGCAATATAGAGGTGCATGAACAGGAAGGGAATGGAGTCATACAGACAGTGTGTAGGCAGATGGGCCCTTCAGGCCAACTTGTTATGAAACACAGATTCCCCATCTGAGCTAGTCCCAGTTGGCCCATATCCTTCAACCTTTACTGTCCATGTACCTGTCCAAATGTATTTTGTATGTTGTTAGGGTACCTGCCTCAACTACCTCTTTTGGTAACTCGTTACATATATCCACCACCCTCTGAAAAGGTTGCCCCATGGGTTCGTATTAAATCTTGCCCTTTTCACCCAAAACATGTGTGCTCATTTTGGATTCCACTCCACTGGGTAAAAGGCTCTGCATTCACCCTATCTATTTCCCTCCTGATTATTTTGCATCTCTCTAAGATCATCCCACTCCCTCCTGCACTCTGGGAGAAATAAAGTTCCAACCTCTCCCGCTAGCTCAACCCTCATATCCTGGCAACATCCCTGTAAATCTTCTCTACTCTCTTTCCAGCTTAACAACATTCTTCCCATCGGGTGGTGCAGCGGTAGAGTTGCTGCCTTGCAGCGCCAGTGATCCTGACGACGGGTGCTGTCTGTACGGAGTTTGTACGTTCTCCCTGTGACCACACAAATTTTATCTGGGTGCTCCAGTTTCCTCCCCCACTCCAAAGACGTACAGGCTTGTTGGTTAATTGGGTTCTGTAAATGGTCCCTAATTAATTGGCTTCTGTAAATGGTCCCTGCAGGATCGTGGGTTGGTTGCTGGTCATTGAGGACTCGGTGGGCCAAAGGGCCGGTTTCCATGCTGTATCTCCAAAAGGTGTTTTTCTTTGTAAGTGTACAGCATGGTGACCAAAACTGAAGACAGTACTCCATATGCGGCCTCACCAACATCTTGTACAGTTGTAACATAACTTCCAACTTCTTAATTAGATTAGTGGCATTGTCGGCAGTGACAGTATTCTCCAATTGTTCATATGACACACAGTCTTTTTCGTAGAGCTAAAAGAGATGTGTGTTTCAGGGTCTGGGAAAACATGTTGCAGGACACGACTTCCGTGCTCCACTGATCATCGATGAAAACGGGGTCCATGAATTGATCAAGAATGGCCTCTAAAATGCGTGAAGACTACCAGCAGACTGAAGTTCCTTTTGAAGACATCATTGTACAGGAATTAAACTTTGGGACAAAATCCAGTTAGCACCATTTGTACATTGTTCAACATTACAAGACGTAGTTTTATCTGAATTTCTTAAATTATTTTAAACAAATTATTTTCTTTGAAAGAAAATTTTAGTAAACTATTTTAGTTTTCGGTATTTAAATCATTACATGCATTATTACGGAAACGGGATTGCTTGTTGAAAAGAATAACATTTGTTTCAGGGTACGGTTTTTGTAGATCTAAAATATTATTTTACATTTTTTTAAATAAATTGCCGCTCGTTATAGTATATAAGGCACTGTCAAGATAATCAGTTATTAAAACCCTTCCTGTAGCAATAATTAAAATATCATGTTAAATGAAGGAACAACGCAAGTTGGGGAAAATGCAGCACATGAGTTATTGCTCATATTCATGAATGAACAATGATATGGCATCACTGCATATGTTGTATGCTTTATGAAGAGTTTAAAATTATACTAATGATTTGTAATTTGATCTGGACTGTTTTATGCATAATTTCCATGTCTTTTACAGTGATCCTAATCTGCTGAGCTTGCAATATATACAGTAAACCCTCACAATAACGGACCTCTTTATAGCGGATTTCAGTTATAGCAGACCGAGGTTCCCATGAAAAAGCCCCCACCCCCTTCCGCCAGTTTCCCAAAGAGCTGGAGTCGCGTAGCGGGAGCTTCGGTTGTGGGAGCAGAGGGAGGCAGCAGCATGAAGGCTGCGTGTGTACTGGGCCCGTCCACTGGCGTGCCGCGTGTGGGGCCGACCTTTACATTGCCTCCTGGCGTATCTGTCCTCACAAACATGGGTTAATCGGCAATAACAGACATCAGCCCCACCATGGTCCATTATTGTCTGATTTTATTGTATTGCAGTCCAATATTATTCATTGTTCTACAGTTGTGTGACTTCAGTTTGGATGTTATCACAGATTTAACCTATGTTTCAGTGGTTTCACTTGTACTAAGAAAAGAGAGTGCTGCAATATGTGGAGCTGCCTGCCTTGCTGTGCCAGAGGTTTGGGTTCAATCCTGACCTCTCTTTCTGTCTTTCTCCTTTTTGCCCATGTGGGTTTCCACCTACATCCCATAGTGGTAGGTAGGTTAATTGGCCACTAAATCACCCCTAGGTTGCAGGTATATCTTGGAATGTACTGAGAGTTAGACAATAGGTGCAGGAGTAGGCCATTTTGGCCCTTTGAGCCAGCACAGCCAGTCAATGTGATCATGGCTGATCATCCCCTATCAGTACCCTGTTCCTGCCTTCTCCCCATATCTCCTGACTCCGCTATTTTTAAGAGGTGATGGGAATGTGGAAGAATAAAAATTGGGGTTGACTAAGGGTTAGTTGATGGTTTGTTGACCAAATGGTAGTTGATGGTTAGTGTGGGCTTGCTGGGTAGAAGGGCCTGTTTCCATGCTGTATGAATGTATAAGGTCTGCTTTCTATATGTGGGGGAGGGTAGTTATCTTTTGAAATGTGACTATTATGAACTGCTGTTCTAGGGTTCTGAAGTCCATTTTTAAGTTATATTTTGTGCAAGATGAAAATGATGCTTTATCTTCTTTATCGATGGGATCTTGTTACTATTGGGTTACATCCACCAATCTTTAAATGAGCAAAAAATGTATTGTCATAATAAATTCAGAACGTGTGGCTTTTGCAACATTAACTATCCACGTGACGTTCTTTGTCGTACAATATTTATAATAATTGTTTTGGTAAATTTGACAATTTTATTGCCAAATAAAATCATATTTAATTATATCTTTGGATGTTCATTTTAATTATGGATATTCATAATTTAGAAAACGGATCAATGACTGATTTGCCAATTCTACCGTTCTGATCAATGGGTACTATTGTCGAAAAATAGGCGACAATATTAACAAGGTTATGTTGGAGAATGAATGACAAACAAAATTCTGGGCATGTGCTGGTGGCCCAAGGAATGCTACTCTTCCTAACGCTCTTGTTTCTCCTCTCCATACACTCGGGTACATACTCAAGAGTCAAGGGTGTTTCATTTTCAAATGTCCTGAAACAGAACAATGAATTCTTAACTGTAGCGGCACAACAGATATGTAAACATAGTACTCTGTAAACACCTTAATAAACTACAATAGAAGTTCAATAGATAGAGATAATAGTGCAAAGTCAAAAATAATGCCACCAAGTCTATATAATGCAGGGCCTATTTGTAGGTGGTAGTGTTTAATAGCCTGATGGTTGTAGGCAAGAAGCTGCTGCTAAACCTGGAGGTCGAGACAAAATGCTGGAGTAACTCAGCGGGTGAGGCAGCATCTCTGAAGAGAAGGAATAGGTGAAGTTAGTTTTCATGCTCTGATACCACCTTCCCGATGGCAGGAGTGAAATTAGTGTGGGCAGGATGGTGTGATGCTGGCTGCCTTTTTGAGTCGGCTATGCTTTAAAAAAAACATCCACTTGGACAGTGTGCTGCTTTGGCAGGAACCTGGCACAAGTTCCTGTTCTTCAGATTTTCTTTTTTCACAATAGCATGAGCACCTAAATGTACCATGGCCGCTGGCTGTTTACCACTGCTGTTTACCATGCTCTGCAACTGTTCAGCCTTGTCTTTGGCAGCAGAGCGGCAATACACCTTTCTGGATTTGTGCCCCTAGCCATACAAACATCTGCCTTCTTCCTCCCTATTGAGTTTCTTAGCACAGTTGCCCTTAGACATTTGTTCCTCACCAATTGTAAATGCTGTTCCTGTGGTTCTGGCTCCATTTTGGGCAGCACAGTGGCGCAGCTGGTAGATTTGCTGCCACATACATTAGTACCAGAGACCCAGGTTTGATCCTGATCTCTGTTGCTGTCTGTGTGTGGAGTTTGCATGTTCTCACTGCGACCCCATTGGTTTCCTCTGGGTGCTTCGGTTTCCTCCCACATCCCCAAGATGTGAGGGTTAATTGCCTTCTGTAAATTCTCCCAAGTATGTAGAGAGTGGATGAGATGGTGGGATAAGGTAGAGCCAATGTCAATTGGGGATCAGTGGCCAGCATGGGCCGAAGGGCATGTTTCCTTGATGTATCTCTAAGCTAAACTAAAGATGCTTGCATCCACCATTTCAAGCAGAGAAACCAGATTCAGATTCAGATTCAATTTTAATTGTCATTGTCAGTGTACAGTACAGAGACAACGAAATGCATTTAGCATCTCCCTTGAAGAGCGACATAGCAAACGATTTGAATTAAAAAATAAATAATAAGTGTCCGGGGGGGGGGTGGGGGGGGGTGGGGGGGGGGGAGGGCGAGGCGGGTGTGGTTGGCAGTCACCGAGGTACGTTGTTTAGTAGAGTGACAGCGGCCGGAAAGAAGCTGTTCCTCGACCTGCTGGTTCGGCAACGGAGAGACCTGTAGCGCCTCCCGGATGGTAGGAGGGTAAACAGTCCATGGTTGGGGTGAGAGCAGTCCTTGGCGATGCTGAGCGTCCTCCGCAGACAGCGCTTGCTTTGGACAGACTCAATGGAGGGGAGATTCAGAGAGACAGAGCAGTTGCCATACCATACTGTGATGCAGTTGGTAAGGATGCTCTCGATGGTGCAGCGGTAGAAGTTCACCAGGATCTGAGGAGACAGATGGACCTTCTTCAGTCTCCTCAGGAAGAAGAGACGCTGGTGAGCCTTCTTGATCAGAGTAGAGGTATTGTGGGTCCAAGAGAGGTCATCGGAGATGTTGACTCCCAGGAACCTGAAGCTAGAAACACGTTCCACCTCCGTCCCGTTAATGTGGATGGGGGTGTGCGTGCCGCCTCTGGACTTCCTGAAGTCTACAATGAGCTCCTTGGTCTTCTTGGAGTTAAGGGCCAGGTTGTTGTCAGCGCACCATGCTGCTAAGTGCTGGACTTAGTGACAGTGCTAGTGTAAAAAGTGCTCTGAGGTATCCTTGCCTTCCTTTACTTTAGACTTTAGAGACACAGCATGGAAACGGGGCCTTCGGGCCCACTGAGTGCGCTGACCAGCGAGCACCCTGTACGCTAACATTATCCTGCATATTGGACAACTTACAGAAGCCAATTATCCTACAAAACTACATCTCAGGAGCAGGGGAGGAAACCGGAGAAACCCTATGACGAACCAATTCCATGCAGGCTGCACCCGCAGTCAGGATCGAACCCAGCTCTGGTGCTGTAAGGCAGAAACCCTCTGCACCACTGTGCTGCCCACTGTTCCTCTTCCTTGTGGTCACCCACTCCTCTCCTGACTGCCTTTCCTTCAGTTGCAGGTTCATCACCTTTTTAAAAATGCATTATCTGCATTAGTTTCAGCTTTACAGTCTTCAATCTGGCACTCAAGGATGTTGGACTTATTCCTGACGTTAGTTCTGTTTGCCAGAATTGCAGCCTTGTCCATAAAATGTTTTGAAAAGATTTGTCACATTTTCCTAACTTTTGTATTTACTTTACCACAATCTTGTATTATTCTTTAAAATTAATAACTGCAATGCCAATGCAAAACAACAGTCGTTAGTGCAACCAGTGACAGTCCATTGAAGTTTTTAGTTGAGGTTAGTGGTGCGCAGTGTTCAAGAGTCTGATAGTTGCTGGAAAGAAGCTGTTCTTAAACCTGGTGGTCCCTGTTTTTAGACTCATGGAAGGAGTGAACTGAGGCTGCGGCCTGGGAGGGGTGGGTCTTTGTATAATATTTGATTCCTCAAGTACTTATATAGTCTATACCCTTTGTGCTTTGGTTATTGGCCTGATCGCTGTATCTGCACCACCCACCTTCCCTCCCTCTACCTGTAACCATGATATTAAGATACCTTTCCTTCTATGCAAAGTGTTATATAGAGAATGCTGTGGAGGCCAAGTTAAGTGGATGCTTTTAAGTGCTTGATCAGAGAAGGCAGGAGAATTGGGTTAAGAGGGAAAGATAGATCAGCCTTGATTGAATGACGGTGTAGACTTGATGGGCTGAATGGCCTAATTACACTTATGACTACATTTTGCGAGTTTGGAGATTGTGGTTGAATATAGGAACTGCGTATATTTTCACCTGTTCATTCTTGAGTTCCAATCACTGGTGCATCTAAAGTTAATTGTGTATATTTTGAAGGCATCCTGTTTGCTACTACACTAAATCTTCTCAGATTAAGTTCACCTCTCATTCTCAAAAATCCCAAAGAGTATTGCTCTAAATAACTCAATCCTCATGCCTGTCCTTGTCTAGTATTCCACAATTGGATGCAAAGTCATAATTTAATTGCTCATTTTATATATCATGTTAAGAAATATGACTTTCAAAAAAATAGATGTCTTAAATCATCATACTGATCACAAAGTTAGAGCGTTCTCGTATGTCCAATCCAGGCTTTAGTGGATAAGCATTAAGGGGCTCAAAATTCATCACTCCAAGCTCTTTCAAAGTGCTGCAAACATGTCCGGTGCTTTCACCAGACAAGTCACAGTGAAAAGTTAACTTAAGTTGTACAAAGTAAGAATCTAAACTTTTTTTTGACCAAGCATATCAATTATTGAGTTCTTCTTTCAACGTCACATTTTGCGGAGATATGAACAACATTTGATTCGGAAAGAGCAGATGTGGGCAGCACAGTGGTGCAGCTGGTAGAGGTGCTGCCCCGCAACAGAGACCCGGGTTCAATCTGACCTTGGGTGCTCTCTGTGGAGTTTGCATGTTCTCCCTGTGGAGGAATTCAGCAGGTCAGGCAGCATCTGTGGGAAAGGACAGATAACATTTTCGGCCTGGACCCTTCTTAACCCCCCTCCCTTCTCCCCGCTTACTACTATCAGTCTAAGGAAGGATCCCAACCCAAAATGTCATCTGTCCATTCCCTCCACAAATATCTAATCTGCAGAGTTCCCCGAGCACTTTGTGTTTTACTCATTATATTAATGGATTAATATGAATATCTAGATATCCAGCCTTTTAGAAACTTCTATTACTGGGTCGGAAAGAGTTGCTGAATAATCCTTGACTTCCTATGATGGAACAGTCAACATTTCAGTTCTACTTTGAAATGGCTCCCCCTGAGAAATCTCAGTCTCTTCCTCCCAGACATTGTCGAGTGCCAAAAAGTGCTTCGATGCTCCGAACTGAGATTTTTTGTGAACTTTTTTTTTCGAGAATCAAGGAAGTTCCTCACTGCAACAGCCAAACTGGACACAGTTGTTGATTCTGGCCACAGAAAATGAATTATGGGGATAATGTGTTTCCAGCCTCTTACCGTAGAACAGTACAGGGTGGCACAGTGGCGCAGCGATAGTCACTGCGTTACAGCGCCAGAGACCTGGGTTCGATCCTGACTGGGGGCTGTCTGTGCAGAGTTTGTACGCTCTCCCAATGACTGTGGGTTTCCTCCAGGTACTCCGGTTTCCTCCCACACTCCAAAGATTTATAAGTTTAATAATAATCATCGTAATCATACTTTATTAGCCAAGTATGTTTCGCAACATATGAGGAATTTGATTTGCCACACAGTCACACAAATCAAAAGTAACAGAACACAAAAAATACATTTTAACATGAACATCCACCACAGCGACTCCTCCACATTCCTCACTGTGATGGATGGCGAAAAAAAAAACTTCAATCTCTTCCCTTCTTTGTCCTCCTGCGGTCGTGGGCCTCTAACCTTCCGTTGACGGGACGATCAAACTCCCGTAGCCGGCAGCGGGCCTCCTCGTCGGGGCGATCAAGCTGCTGCATCGGGGGGGGGGGAGGAATCTCAGCTGCCCAGGGTCTTGGAGCTTCCCGACTCGGTCTCTCCCGAGACTGCGAGCTCCTTGATGTTAAAGTCCACAGGCCACGATTGGAGCATCGATCTCAGGCTCAAAGTCAGTCCTGAGCAAGGTCTCCAGCTCCACAATGTTAGGCCGCAAAGCGATCGGAATTACGACCCGGAAAACAATCGCATCTCCGACAAGGCAAGAGATTGAAACAAACCAGAGACCATTTGCGCATACTTTTTAAACACACTAAAGATAACAAAAACAAAAGACAAAGGACAGACTGCAGGCGAGGCTGCCATCGAGGCACCACTCGGTGAGGTTTGTAGGTTAATTGGCTTCTGTAAAATTGTAAATTGTCCTTAGTGTGTAGGATAGTGCTAGTGTATGGGGTGATCACTGGTCAGTGGGGACTCAGTTGTCTGAATGGCCTGTTTCCACCCAGTATCTCCAGATTACAGAAACAGGCCGGTCATCCCACAATGTCCGTGCCGAACATAATGCCATGATTGACTCTTATCTGCCTGCACATGATCCATGTCCCTCATTCCCTGCATATCCATGTGACTTACTAAAAGTATCTTCATTGTCGCTATCGTACGTACCTCCACAACCACCCCGGCAACGCATTCTGGGTTCCTACCACACCCTTTCAAAAAAAAAAACTTGCCCCGCACATCTCCTTTAAACTTTGCCTCTCTCACCTTAAAGCTTTGCTCTCTAGTATTTGATATTTCCATCCTGGGAAACATGTTCTGACTGTCTACCTTTTCAATGTGGCATTGAGTTTCTTGTATGCTTGTACCAGAGATGCATTTTAAGAGTCTTTTATTCAGAGTAGGAACCAGAGGACGTATGTTTAAGATGAGTAAGATTGAGTCGGAACCTGACGGGCAACCTTTTCACACAGAGGGTAGTGAGCATACGGAACTATAAACGTTAAAGGACATTTGCAGCGATACATGGATAAGAAAGGTTTAGAGGGATATTGATCCAATGCAGACAGGTGGGATTAGCGTCGATGGGGCATCTTGGTTGGCATTGGCAAGTTGAGCTGAAGGGTCTGTTTCCTTGCTGTGTAATTATAACTCTGAGATGTACATTATCTGAAAACAGCTCAGTTACACAATCTAAACTGTTACTACAGATTGGACAATTAGGGCGGCATGGTGGCGCAGTGGTAGAGCTATTGCCTTACAGCGCCAGAGACCCAGGTTTGATCCCGACTACGGGCGCTTGTTTGTACAGAGTCTCCCCGTGACCTGCGTGGGTTTTCTCTGAGATCTTCGGTTTTCTAAAACACTGCAAAGACGTGCCGGATTATAGGTTAATTGGCTTGGTATGAAAAAAAAAGTTTGAAATTGTCCCCCGTGTGTGTGTGTGTATATAGGGTAGTGTTAACATAGAAACATAGAAATTAGGTGCAGGAGTAGGCCATTCGGCCCTTCGAGCCTGCACCGCCATTCAATATGATCATGGCTGATCATCTAACTCAGTATCCTGTACCTGCCTTCTCTCCATACCCCCTGATCCCCTTAGCCACAAGGGCCACATCTAACTCCCTCTTAAATATAGCCAATGAACTGGCCTCGACTACCTTCTGCGGCAGAGAGTTCCAGAGATTCACCACTCTCTGTGTGAAAAAAGTTCTTCTCATCTCGGTTTTAAAGGATTTCCCCCTTATCCTTAAGCTGTGACCCCTTGTCCTGGACTTCCCCAACATCGGGAACAATCTTCCTGCATCCAGCCCGTCCAACCCCTTAAGAATTTTGTAAGTTTCTATAAGATCCCCTCTCAATCTCCTAAATTCTAGAGAGTATAAACCAAGTCTATCCAGTCTTTCTTCATAAGACAGTCCTGACATCCCAGGTATCGGTCTGATGAACCTTCTCTGCACTCCCTCTATGGCAATAATGTCCTTCCTCAGATTTGGAGACCAAAACTGTACGCAATACTCCAGGTGTGGTCTCACCAAGACCCTGTACAACTGCAGTAGAACCTCGCTGCTCCTATACTCAAATCCTTTTGCTATGAATGTGCGTGAATCGCTGGTCAGTGGGGCGAAGGTCCTGTTTCTGTGCTGTCTCTAAAGTAAATAAAACCAAACCATGTTATGACTTTTCCAGCACAATTGTCATCATCTTTGACATCTATCTATGCACCTCTTTTCCCGAATATACTGTTAACCGTTGATTGGCCCTGCATCTTAGTTACAAATTCTTCAATATGAATTTCCTCCCGTTCCATCTGCACAATCTCAATGTCAATTAGAACCAGATTTTTGGAACCATCAGGGAACAGGTTTTTTTTGGAGCTACTCCACATATGTTAAATTATTTTCCTGGTAACATCTTTTACAATCTCTCAGTGTTAAAACTTTTGCAGCTTTACTGATTGTAATATATTAAAAAGCATGTGTCGTGTGTTCATAGGGATGGCTACATAACCTAAAGGTTTAATTTTATACATGCATAAGTAAAAATAAATATGAATATCTGGCAATTGAATTTGCACATTTTGTGCACTGAAATAGTGTTGTTTTGAATGCCGGTGCCAAATCAAATCCCTGTCAAAGGAGTAGCAAAACGGATCAAATTCAAGTGTGCATTATGTTTATGCTGTTTCACACCAAAGAGGAACCGATTAAACTGAGACCTCTGTGATTTCTGATCGACCCACAGCAAATTCAGTGCAACAAATGTGTTTTTAATGCGGAGATTGACAGTAAAATTATGAAGTCATCATGATTAGTAAGGGTGTCAAAGGTAATGCAGAGAAGGCATGAGAATGGGGTTGAGAGGGAAAGATACATCAGCCATGATTGAATGGTGGAGCAAACCTGATGGGCCAAACTGGCCAAATTCTGCTTCTATGACTTTAGAATTTATGAAATGTTGTTGTTGTGCCTGACTGGACTGCCTCTCCTGGTAGCTCCTCACCTCTACCCACAACCCTCTGTGTGGAAAAAGTTGCCCCGAGTTACCCAAGGTTCCAATTGAATCATTCCTCCCTTCTCCTTAAATCTGTGTCCTCTACTTAGAAACATAGAAATTAGGTGCAGGAGTAGGCCATTCGGCCCTCGAGCCTGCACCGCCATTCAATACGATCATGGCTGATCATCCAACTTAGTATCCCGTACCTGCCTTCTCTCCATACCCTCTGATCCCCTTAGCCACAAGGGCCACATCTAACTTCCTCTTAAATATAGCCAATGAACTGGCCTCGACTACCCTCTGTGGCAGAGAGTTCCAGAGATTACTTCTTGATTTCACAACTGGGGGAAAAGGAGTCTGTGCATTCTCCCTATTTATTCCGATCGTGATTTTATACACCTAGAGCAAAGAGTCACACAGCATGGAAACGGGCCCTTCTGCCCAACTTGCCCATGCCGATTAACTTGCCCCATCTATACTATCCCACCTGCCTGCATTTGGACCACATCCTTCAAAACCTGTCCTATCCATATACCTGTCCAAATGTCTCTTAAATGTTGTGATAAGAATACTTCTCAGCCTCCTTCACTCTAAGTACAGTAGTAAAGTCTAGCCTGTCCAACCTCTTCCTATCAACAGGCTTTCAAGTCCTGGAAACATCCTTGCAAATCTTCTGAGCACTCTTATGTACACAAAAATGCTGGAGAAACTCGGCGGGTGCAGCAGCATCTATGGAGCGAAGGAAATAGGCAACGTTTCGGGGGTTCGGTTTGAAACGTTGCCTATTTCTTTCGCTCCATAGATGCTGCTGCACCCGCTGAGTTTCTCCAGCATTTTTTTGTACCTTCGATTTCCCAGCATCTGCAGCTCCTTCTTAAACATTCTGAGCACTCTTTCCAGCTTAAAACATTCTTCCTCTAGCATGGTGCCCAACACTGAACGCAATATTCCAAGTGCGACCTCACCAATTGATCTACAGTTCACACAATTGGATAGAGACTGAGTGTGTCGAAAGGAACTGCAGATGCTGGTTTATACAAAGTCTACTGGCAGACGCAAAGTGCTGGAGTAACTCAACAGGTCGGGCAGCATCTCTGGAGAAAAAGGCTGCGTGACGTTTCAGGTCCGACCTTCATCACACTGCGATTAGACAGATTGAGATTGAGTACTAACATTGGGCAATGTAATTTTCAAAGACCCAAATCAATGCCAAAGAAAAAAGTAACTCCTTGGAATTTGTACCTGAATGCAGATGTATAAATACATTGCCCTCATCAGTAAAAAAAATCAGACGTGCTGTAAAACTGGCTGCCCATGCATCATAAACTGCTTTGTGTGACCTATGTTGTAGTTTTAACCTTTGACGACAAAATGGAACAAGAATTGCAGTTGATGGAAATCTGAAATGAAGATAGAAAGTTCAGAAGTGATAGGAGCAGAATTAGGCCATTCAACCCATCAAGTCTACTCCGCTATTCAATCATGGCTGATCTATCTTTCCCTCTCAGCCACATTCTCCTGCCTTCTCTCCATAACCCCCGACACCCGCACTAATCAAGAATCTATATATCTCTGCCTTAAAAATGCTCTGTTCAAAAATACATTTTGCAGTAAAATGACATAACGCAATGATATTTGATCAAGTTCTGTTCATTAACTGAGAGGTTGGACAAATGTGGATTGTTTTCTCTGGAACATCAGAGGTTGAGATTAGACCTGAATAAATAAATAAAATTATGAGAGGTATAAGAAGTATTATGAGAGGTACAGAAGTGTGAAAACGCACATCTCCAGATTCAGGGACAGTTTCTTCCATAGTTGATGCAACTGAACTATCACCACATGACCTATCTACCTCATTGCACTGTTTAATTGGGCTATACAGGACTTTATCATGTTTCTGTGCACTGTGGGTGGCCTGCTTGTAATCATGTATAGTCTTTTCACTGACTGGATAACAAATCCTGGACCACTGTTTAATATCAGTAACAGCTCCTTGCTTTAATGTTCAAAAAAGAAATTCTACAATGGTGACTGATCACCCGTAAATTTGCCTCAACAAAAATAAGTAAATGCCCCAAGCATTTGGAATGACTTTTAAATATTCCCAATGCCGACTACACAAATATTACAGCCATTAATGTATCAATGTGGGTGTGTGTGTGTGTGTGTGTTTGTGTAGCAGTCAATTGTAATTGGGCATAATGGGCTGAGTATAAATTAGCCAAGCTTAATGGCAAACTTAATTCTGTAGTTTTTAAATCTTCAAAGGTAATTGTCCAAAGGGACTGGGTGGCACTGCAAGCATTGTCCTTTGATCTCTGCTACTGAGAATGAATCGTCTGTTCTTAATCGAATAAACCTTCATCTGTCCATCAGCTGTAGAGTTCATGTTCATGTGCAAAAATATAGAGGCACAGAGTAATACAGCATGGAAACAGGCCCTTCAGCCCAACTTCTCCATGTGACCAAGATGCCTCATCCAAGCTAGTCCCATTTGCCCGTGTTTGGTCCATATCTCTCTAAACCATTCTTATCCTGTCAAAATGTATTTTAAATGTTGTTACACTAACTGCCTCAACCACCTCCTCCGGCAGTTTGTTCCATATACCTATCACTCTCCGTGTGAAAAGGTTGTCCCTCAGGTTCGTATTAAATATTCCCTCTCCCACCTTAAACCTACGGTTCCTGATTCCCCTACCCTGGGTAAAAGACACTGGTCATTCACCCTGTCAATTATCCTCATGATTTTATAGACCATAAAATCGCCCCTCGTCGTTTTCCAATGAAGTCCTAGCCAGCCCAAAGTCTCCCTCCAGCTCAACCTCTCGAGTTCTGGCAACTTCCTCGTAAATCTTCTCTGACCTCTTTCCAGCTTAATGATATTCATAACAAGAGGAGTTGAGTAGAGGAGAAAAGAGGTCCTTCTGCAGTTGTTCAGGGCTCTAGTGAGACCACACCTGGAGTATTGTGTGCAGTTTTGGTCCCCTGATTTGAGGAAGGACATTCTTGTTATTGAGGGAGTAGGTTTACAAGGTTAATTCCCAGGATGCCGGGACTGTCATTTGCTGAGAGAATGGAGCGGCCAGGCTTGTACACTCTGGAGTTTAGAAGGATGAGAGGGCATCTTATTGAAACATTATTAAGGGTTTGGACAAGCTAGAGGAAGGAAACATGTTCCCGATGATGGGGGAGTCCAGAGCCAGGGGCAACAGTTTAAGAATAAGGGGTAAGCCATTTAGAGCGGAGACAAGAAAGAAACACTTTTTCACACAGAGAGTTGTGAGTGTGGAATTCTCTGCCTCAGAGGACAGTGGATACTTTCAAGAGAGAGCTAGATAGGGCTCTTAAAGATAGTGGAGTCAGGGGATATGGAGAGAAGGCAGGATGGGGTACTGATTGGGGATGATCAGCCATGATCACATTGAATGGCGGTGATGGCTCGAAGGGCCAAATGGCCTACTCCTGCACCTATTGTCTATTGATATAGCTTGCATTGTTTCAGTGTTTAACTTCTGGAAGCTCAGCTTATTTTAAAGGCACAGTGTGGAAACAGGCACGTTGGCCCACCGGGTTCGTGCCCACTAACGATGACCCATGCACTAGTTCAAACCTTGACACTAGGGACAATCTGCATAAATTTGGAATATAGGAGGAAATCAGAACACCCGGAGAAAACCCACGCAATCACAGAAAAAAATGTGCAAATTCCACACAGACAGAACTTGTTGTCGGGATCGATCCCGGATCTCTGGAGCTGTGAGGCAGCAACTCTACCGCTGTGCCACTGTGCCACCCCTACACTATGCACTCTCTGCACTTCCACCTTAATGACGTAGATTAGGGCTGGTTCAATGTTCAGTAGTTCTGGATTCTCAGAAGTCCCCCTTTTTTTTTTTTTTCAAAGAATTATTCAATTATTAAAAATAATATTTGCAATGCAACAAAACAGAACCGAACCCACCACCATAATACAAGATGAACAAATATACTAAATAAACTACTATACAACTATGTTACAATCCTTATTGAGGATACATTCAACCCTCAGCAGTCCCAGGGTGCCCGAGGACAGCGCGCAGTCCCTTGCCAACCCCACCCAGGCGCGGACATAACCCCGGAAAAGGGGCAGGCAGCCGGCTCGGGCACTGGAGACTGAGATCTTTTCCTTGCCTCATTTGTTGACATCACCAGGTTGCTTGGTGGGGAATTGGAAAAGTCACGTCAGTGCAACAGGGCAGTGGAGCCAAGCCAGTCCACTCAACCCCCAAGGCTTGATCACCATTCAACAAGATCAAAGCCCATTAGATTTTAGAACTTAATACAGACTGATGTGCGTGGAGGAGGGAGTCCAGACTTTGTCTCTTCATGGATCGCATGAAGCATGTAGTTGGGACCACATGAAAGGATGCACCCCAGTACTGTTACAACCACAATCACTGAGAACCAGCTGAGGTCTATTATTGGCGTGTGCTCCGAGGTACAGTGAAACACTTTGTTCTGCATCTTATTCAATCAAATAAGATAATGTTATACCTAAATGCAATCGATTTGAATTCAAGTACAAAAGTTTAGTTTAGTGATACGGCATGGAAACAGGCCCTTCAGCCCACCGAGTCCACGCCGACCATCGATCACCCGTTCACACTAGTTCTATGTTATCCATCTTACTCATCCACTCCCTACACACTAGGGGCAATTTACAGAGGGTCAGTTAAAACACAAACCCGCACGTCATTGGGATGTGGGAGCAAACTGGAGCACCTGGTGGAAACCCACGCGGTCACAATGAGAACACGCAGACTCCACACACACAGACAGCACCCAAGGCCAGGATCGAACCCGGGTCTCTGGCGCTGTGAGGCAGCAGCTCGATCAGCCGTGCCACTGTGCTGCCCGTTCAGATAGAACACAGAGGAAGATACAGAGTGCAGAATGTAGTTCTCAGGATTGTTACCCACCAGTTCCACAGACACGAACTGGGAAGGGTAGAACTAGTCGCTACCACTAGATATTTTCTGATATCTCACTATTTTGTGCGGCACGGTGGCGCAGCAGTAGAGGTGCTGCCTCACGGCGCCAGAGATTGGGGTTTGATCCTAACTAAGGGTGATGTCGGTACGGGGTTTGTATGCTCTCCCTGTGAACACGTGGGTTTTCTCTGGGTGCTCCGGTTTCTTCCCACATTCCAAAGACGTGCAGGTTTCTAGGTTAATTGGCTTCTGTAAATTGTTACTAGTGTGTAGGATGGAACTAGTGTACGGAGTGATCACTCGTCGGTATGGACGGTGGGCCAAAGGGCCTGTTTCCATGCTGTATCTCTAAATTAAACTAAACGTTTTCACCAGTCTCTGGTCCCAAGGGATTAGTGGAAGAACAGGGAGTCCTCTGCCAACGTCTATTTTTCCGACAACATCGGAATGAGATTCTTTGGGCATCATTACATTGTTTCTTGTGGGAGCTGGTTGGGTATGTTTGCCTCCCTGTTTCCTACGCTACAACCAGTCACTGCATATCAAAACCTCTTCATTAACTGTTGAGCACTTTGGAAACTATTTGTGTTGGAACACTGAATTCTCTCAGCAGTGACAAAAAACTACTTCGATCCAGGCCAAATGAGTCAAAGTTTTCCTTAGTTCTACAAAGAAGGCTCCAAGACTTTGTCTGTACATTCATGTTCATACTGTAAGGCATGGAAGCAGAATTAGACCATTCAGCCCATCAAGTCTACTCTACCATTCAATCATGGCTGATCTATCTTTCCCTCTCAACCCCATTCTCCTGCCTTCTCCCCATTACCTTTGACACTATTATGGAATTCCCTGCCACAGAGGGTAGTGGAGGCCAAGTCACTGGATGGATTTAAGCGACAGTTAGATAGAGCTCTAGGGGCTAGTGGAGTCAAAGGATATGGGGAGAAGGCAGGCACGGGTTATTGATAGGGGATGATCAGCCATGATCACAATGAATTGCAGTGCTGGCTCGAAGGGCTGAATGGCCTCCCCCTGCACCTATTTTCTATGTGTCTATATTACTAATCAAGAACCTGTCAGTCTCTGCTTTAAAAATACCCAATGACTTGGCAACCACGGCCATCTGTGGCAATGAATTCCACAGATTCACCACCCTCTGTAAGGTCACAGATGCCACAGACTCGCCTCCCTCCAAAGATGCTGCCAGACCTGCCCAGTTCCTCCAGCACTTTGGGTTTTTGCACGTGATGCCAGCATCTGCAGTTCCTCCAGCCTCTCTCAAAAATGGGTTGTTGCATGAGATAAAAAATACCAGCCAACGAGCCTTGATATAGAAGTAAAATCAGTGGCTGACAATTGACTTTCAATTGAGACAAATCAACCCATATGTGGTCTGTGTCACATTTTATTCAGGAACAAGTACATTTTCAATTACAGTAAAATGAGAGAAAAAAAACATCGAGTATTGAATTTCGAACCCACTTTGCATAAGTGGAAGCAGATTGCTTTCAGTAAAATGTAGTATGAAGTTTAGTTTTGTTGAGTTTGGGGACACAGCGTGGAAACAGGCCCTTCGCCTCAACGAGTTCACACCAACCATCGATCACCCCTTTGCTCTAGATCTATGTATTCCCACATTCCTCATCCAATCCCTGCACACCAGGGGCATCTTACAGATGGCCAATAAACCTACTCACACATTCATAGGATGTGGGAGGAAACCGGAGCACCTGGAGGAAACCCACCAGGTCACAGGAGGAACGTGCAAACTCCACATACAGACAGCACCCGAGGTCAGCATCGAACCTAGGTATGTGGCGATGGGAGTCAGAGTCTGTGCCGTTGTGTCACCTTTTTAGGGATGGGATTCCCAATAACCGAACCCAAAGAAGGATTCGAAGAAGAATCTCGAGCCGAAACGTTACCCATCCATGTCCAGCAGAGAAGCTGCCAGACCCACTGAGTTACTCCAGCGCTTTGTGTCTTTTTTTTGCTGCTTGTAGTCATTGTGTTCCGGGGACAGGAAGAAGTCTGGTTAATTCCCAAAAGCTACCCAAACAAATCTTGGAGCCACGAGGCAGCCCAACACTGTAATTTCCTGTCCCTTTGTACTGCTTTTTGGACAAGTTCTAACAATAAAATATGTCCGGCAGAACCTCAGGGCCGACAGTGTTTCCCATTGGCACTGTGGCGCTGTGGTAGAATTGTTGCCTTACAGCGCTTGCAGCATCAGAGACCCGGGTTTGATCCCGACTACGGGTGCTGACTGTACGGAGTTTGTACATGACCGCGTGGGTTTTCTCCAAGATCTTCGGGTTCCTCCAACACTCCAAAGGCGTACAGGTTTGCAGGTTAATTGGCTTGGTATACGTGTAAAATCGTCCGTAGTGTGTGTAGGATAGTGTTAATGTGCAGGGGACGCTGGTCGGTGTGGACCAGTTGGGCCGAAGGGCCTGTTTCCGCACTGTATCTCAAAACTAAACTAAACTCAGTCCTTGTTGTCAGTAACAAGCAGAATCCCTTGGGCAAATGCAAGTGAGTCTAAACTGCTGTGATTGCTCCTAGCCAGGGCGTCTAATTGAAACAGTCTGTGCGTCGTATGGAATTCTGGGATCCTTGGCTGACTCCCAAGAATTCCCAGAATGTTAGAGGGT
This sequence comes from Leucoraja erinaceus, assembly GCF_028641065.1. Taxonomy (NCBI): domain Eukaryota; kingdom Metazoa; phylum Chordata; class Chondrichthyes; order Rajiformes; family Rajidae; genus Leucoraja; species Leucoraja erinaceus. The sequence goes on along the minus strand of NC_073386.1, from coordinate 51,807,279 downwards.
TTTTTTTTCTTTGCAGGCATCTTACTTCAGCTCTGCTTATGTGAGATAGAGAGAGACCGAGAAAGTAGGAAATTCTAAGTAACATCAAAACCAGAGTCTGATCACTGAAGATCCCCAAACGAAGACATTCATATGTATAACCACCCTGGACAGTTGTGTTGATGGGAAAGTGTTCTTCTTCATGAAGGTATGTAATCCCTTCTTGTAAATCCTTCTGTTGCCGTTCTGCCGCGGGCCACCAGTGGTTCTTGGCTAAGTCTGGGAAAGTTTATAATTTTTTTTAAGATATGGATAGATTCATCTAGCTAGCACAACTCCTTCAGAAAGTAACGGAAAGTGAATTGCGAAGAAAGTTTGTGTTTATGTAAAACTGGTCGCATGGAACCATAGATATTTAAAACTGATGTGATGTGGAAGAAAAAAAAATATTTTCAGGTAAAGTACAACTTTCTTCGCTGTCTGCATGGCAGGCATAACTAGCTGATCGCTGACAGGCGGAGTTGCTGCACAACTTGAGTTGCAACCAAGTGCCGGTTTTCCGACAAAAGTGGGAAACTTTTCAACTTGATGTCCGTCTTCAGACTAACTCGCACACCATCAGCCATTGTATTATCTAGTCCCTCACTCTGGAGTGCTCTTTGCCGTAGTGAGTCTGCAAAGCACCTTTGTTGCAATACATGTTCATAAGTTATAGGAGCACTATTAGGCCATTCGGCCCATCCAGTCTACTCCGCCATTCTATCATGGCTGATCTATCCCACCCTCTCAATCCCATTCTCCTGCCTCCACCTCCTCCCCCCCCCCCTCCCCCCCCCCCCCCCGTACCCCCCGACACCCTGTTTTAAAGTTGTCAATTGAAGTTTAAAAATTGACCAAAACTTAAGAGATAATTGGGAGACACAAGGAACTGTAGATACTAGTTTGTAAAAACGGGCATAAAGTGCTGGAGTAACTCAACGGGTCAAGCAGCATCCATGGAGACATGGATTGGTGCCGTTTCATGTTGGACTGATGAAGGGTCGGGACATTAATCTATGAGAGAGATTCGTTTAGTATAAAATGAATTGATGGGGAATGTGATTGAAACAATTAATCAGATGGAGAACATAAACTCAAGGGCCTAAATTGTGTTTAGTAATATAGGCTAAATGATCTTCTGTTTATGTGGTTAGCAAATTTGATGTAAAAACGTGTACTCTCTGTTAGTCAATGGAGAGTAACATTCTGTGTGGAACTGGCTCCACATAACCCCTCTGTGTCCCTACTGGTGACCTAGACCAACATGGTCTCCCACAGTGGCCTAATGCATGAGTTTGAGCAAGACCTGTAGTTTAGTTTCGGTTTAGTTTAAAGGTACAGTACGGAATTAGGTTCTTCGGCCTACTGAGTTCATGCTGGCCAGCGATCCCCGTACACTAGCACTATCCTGTACATACTAGGGACAATTTACAATATTTACCAAAGCTAATTAACCTACAAACCTGCACGTCTTTGGAGTGTGGGAGGAAACCGACGAAACGGGAGAAAACCTACGGGTACAGGCAGCATCCGTAGTCAGGATCGAACCCGGGTCTCTGGCGCTGTGAGGCAGCAACTCTACCGCTGCGCCACCATGACGCCCAGTTTAATTCTAATGTCGAAACAAGGAACTGCAGATGCTGGTTTACAAAAATGGACACAAAGTGCTGGCGTAACTCAATAGGTCAGGCAGCATCTTTAGAGAATATTGGGTAAAGACCCTTCTTTAGAGTGAAGAAGGGATCGACCTGAAACATCGCCTGTCCATGTTCTCCAGAGATGCTGCCTGTCCCGCTGAGTTACTCCAGCACTCTGTGTCCTACTTTCTTTATCACATTTTTCAAATTGGAGTTGATTATTATTGCCATATCTTGATTTTGGACGGCAGAGAAAGTATTAACTGAACCGTAGAAAGTTTGTTGTTTCGGTGCAGAGAGAAAACAATGGTGTGGCGTCTGGAGGAAATTGGATGAGGAGTTTCAGGAGAGAGAAGATGAGACTATAATATAACGATTGTAAGATCCTGTAGAGAGGGTGAGGGATCTTAGGGTCCAAGTCCATTGCTCACTAGAAGTGGCTACACAACTAGACAGAGCAGTAAAAATATGTATGGTGGGCTTGCCTTCATCAGTCAGGACATGGAGTATACGATTCAGGACGTCATGATGCAGCTTTATAGGACTTTGCTCAGGTCACATTTGGAGCATTGCATGCAGTTCTGGTCACCCTATTGCAGGAAGCTTTAGAGATGGTGCAGAAGGGGGTTACCAGAACACTGCCTAGATTGGAGGGCATTAGCTACAAGGCCACAGTCGTAGAATAAAGGGGAGGTCATTTAAGACTGAGGTGAAAAAAAAACTTTTTCACCCAGAGAGTTGTGAATTTGTGGAATTCCCTGCCACAGAGGACAGTGGAGGCCAAATTATTGGATGGATTTAAGAGAGAGTTAGATAGAGCTCTAGGGGCTGGTGGGGTCAAGGGATATGGGGAGAAGGCAGGCACTGGTTATTGAGAGGGGACGATCAGCCATGATCACAATGAGTGGCGGTGCTGGCTCGAATGGCCGAATGGCCTCCTGCACCTATTTTCTATGTTACTAGGCGAGGTTGGAAAAACTTAAATTGTTTTCTCTGGAACGTCGGAGCCTAAGGGGAGACCTAATAGGTATATTAAATTATCAGAGGCATAGATAGGGTGGACAGTCAGAACCTTTCTTGCAGGGTTAAAGTGTCAAAGATTAGAGTGCGTAGCTTTAAGATGAGATGGGGAAAAGTGTAAAGGAGATGTACTGGCAAATTGTTTACATAGTGGGTGGTGGGTGCCTGGAATGTGCTGCTAAGAGTGAAATAGGATACAATAGTGGCATTTAAGAGACTTTTAGATAGGCACATGGATATGCAGGGAATAGGGGGATATGGATACAAAGGAGACTAGTTTAATTTGGCATCATGTCCAGCATGGACACTATGGGCTGAAGGGCCTGTTCTTGTGCTTTCGTCTAACTTGCTTTGCAAATGCTAGTTTTTAAGTTTAAAAATAAGATGAAAACTGCAACTAATTGCCGTATTTTGTCAAAAACTTTATGCCATTCTTATAATTTTTAATTATCATCGTCAACCTTCTCATTTTCACAAGTGAAGTTTTTACAGTGTGTTAAAAGGTGAATAGAATGTCATTCACGTAAAGATCTTAAAATAATCAACAATTCAACATGTTACTCAAACACCAATTTCACAGTTTGTACTTTTGGAAATTAACTTCACATGGCTTCATTTTAAAAAAAAGATGACTTAAAAAAAGAGCGCTTTAAACTAAGCCTGATTATGCGGTTGTCTTTATGGGAAACAATGTATTTTATGGCGCTTTTAATTCAATAATTAAGCAACAACTTTCATATTATTTGACCAGGATGCGTTCTAAAAGATGAAGTCATGGATTGAAGCTATTAATTGCTGGATTACATAGTTTAGTTGAATTTGGTTTAGAGATACAGTGCAGAAATAGGCCGTTTGGCCCACTGAGTCCGCATCCACCAGCGATCCCCTCACATTAACGCTACTACCCTACACACACTAGGGACAATTTTACATTTACAACAAGCCAATTAACCTACAGTTGGAGTGTGCGAGGAAACCGAAGATCTCGGAGAAAACCCACGCAGGTCACGGGGAGAGCGTGCAAACTCCGTACAGACAAACACCCTTAGTCAGGATCAAACCCGGGTCTCTGGCGCTGTAAGGCAGCAACTCTACCGCTGCATCACTATGCTGCCTTTACTTTGTGGTGTGCTTTGAGAAGTACTTTGGGATGTTCTTGAAAGCTTTGAATAAAGTTACTTTCTTAAACAGCGCTTACAAATTTCCAATCAATTCACTTCAGTGGTAAACAACTGCACGCTGTTGTGTGTATTACATATGTCGTTAAGACATTTAGCTTTGTGTTTTTAAGTGTGTGAAACTGGACGAGGTGGAAACCTAGAGACTTTCCGCCGCATTCCTCTAAATGCCAGTTTTCCGAAGTGCGTCAGAGACTAGAAGCTCAGCAGAAGGCGAGAAGTTATGTGTTGAGGCATGTATCTTGCTCATTTTAACAAATGGACATTGTCCACCTCATTTCATTGTCGGATGACGAGGTTAGACAGATGAAACGGCATCTGACTCAGAGCCAAGCTAATTTTCTCTTCATCCTATTAACAATGGGTGGGAAATAACATGCATTTATTTTAGCACCTCGTCACATCAGAGTTTCCACGGGCAACTCTGGGGCAGCACAGTGCCACAGCTGGTGGTGCCACTACCTCAGAGTGCCAGAGTCCCCAGGTTCGATCCCGGCCTCTGTCTGCATGGAGTTTGCTCGTTCTCCTTGTGGCTGCGTGGGTTTCCCCCGGGTGCTCCGGTTTTACTCCCACATACCAAAGGCGTGAGGGTTTGTACGTTATTTGGCCCTCTGTAACTAGTGTGTCAGGATTGGATGAGAAAGTCGGATAACATAGAACTAGTGTAAAGAGGTGATCGATGGTCGACTCGGTGGGCTGAAGTTTCCATGCTCTATCGCTAAACTAAACTGAACTCCATGGCCCAACGTGGCAGTGTGGTCACTACTAGGAATGTTTCCTGGTGGAAGAAAGTATCAATGTACTGGTTGCGAGGGTGCGTGTGTGGCAAGTGGAGCTCAATAGGAGGTGATACATTTGGGGAGGTCAATTGATACAAAGGAATGAATGTACACCAAATTGTCAGATATACTGAAAAGAGCTGGAGAATAGAGCGATCTGGAAAAGGGCATCCCGAGATCCCTGAAGACAGTAGGGAGGTAGATAGACACAAAATGCTGGAGTAACTCAGCAGGTCAGGCAGCATCTCTAGAGAAAAGGGATATGTGACGTTTCGGGTCGAGACCCTACTTCAGTCTCAACTCAAACCTCCAGCATTTTGTGTCTTTGGTGGCCAAATTCTGCCTCTATGTCTCAAGTTCAAGTTGTATTAATTGTCATTTAACCAACTAAGGTACAGTGAAATTTGAGTTACCATACAGCCACACTAAGTGAAAAGAACATAATACCTACATAAAATATATTTGTGGTACCCTTGGTGTAAACCAGCATCTGCAGTTCCTTCCTACACTAAAGGAGGTAGATAAGGTTGTTCAGAAGACAAAAAAAAGAGAGCTTTCTCAAGGTCACGAAGTGCTGGAGTAACTCGGCAGGTCAAGCATTATCTATGGCGAACATGGATAGATGATATTTCGGGTCAAGACCCTTCATTAGACTGATTGTAGAGTCCTGACCCGAAACATCACCTCTCCATTTTCTCCAGAGATGCTGCCTGACCTGCTGAGTTTTTAGTTTAGTTTTGAGATACAATACAGAAACAGGCCCTTCGGCTCACCGAGTCCCCACCGACCAGCCATCCCAACGCACTAACACTATCCTACACACGCGAGAGACAATTTTACAAGTTTGGAGTCTGGGAGGAAACTGGAGCACCTGGGGAAAACCCACACAGGTCACGGGGAGAAAGTACAAATTACGTGCAGACTGCACCCGAAGTCAGGATCGAACCCGAGTCTCTGGCGTTGTAGGTGGGTCGCCAGGAGGTCCAGGTGGGTTGCCAGGAGGTCGAAGGTTGTCGTAGGTTCTTGTAGGTTGTAGCCGGTGCTGATCAGTGAATTTCTTTGGCTCATTGGGAAAAATAAACGTAAGCAGTAGTTTTCAGAACCAAGGATAACCGACCGGTAATGTTAATGTCCGCTGTGTATCTCTGGCTTCTTAAAGGTTGTCTCCACTCCTTCCCCTCCCTCTCCACCCCTCTTTTAAAGGACTTGCTGTACACTGAGCTTTAGCCATCTTAACTACAGCGCCAACCTTCCTGTTCATCGCGGTGTGTGCCTGTATCACATTGGCTTTGCACCGTGGGAATTTCACTCATACAGCGCTCCTGTGTGTGTGTGCGTGTGCGTGTGTGTGTGTGTGTCTCGCGGCTCCTTCTCCTCTCACTTCTCCCTCTCTCTCTGTCCCTCTCTGTCTGTCTCTCTCTCTCTCTCTCTCACTCTCTCTCTCTCTCTCTCTCTCTCTCGCTCTCTCTCTCTCTCTCTCTGTCTCTCTCTCTCTCTCTCTCTGTCTCTCTCTCGCCTCCTCTGTGTGTGTGTCTCGCTCTGTCGTCTCTCTCTCTCTCTCTCTCTCTCTCTCTCTCTGACAGTCGCCGGCAGTTGTCTGAAAAATCGCCTAAGTGGGCCCATAAGGCAGCAACTCTACCACTGTGCCACCCTCCAGTTACTCCAGCACTTTGTGTCCTTTTGTGCATTAACCAGCATCTGCAGTTCTTTGTTTCCACTAAAGATAGTTGTCTTTATTGGTTGATGTCTTGAGCACAGAAATGGAACTGTGGAATGGGCGTGTTTAGAGTGCTGTGTGAACATTTGGTCATCATACGACAAGACGGTTTGTGATAATACTTGCGAGAAACATAGCAGATTTACAAGGATGTTACTTGGACTGAAATACTTTAGTTATGAGGGGAGTTTTTACTTGGCTGTGCTTGCTCTCGCTGAAACAAAGGCTACAGACAGGAAATGTAATCGAGATCTACAAAGATATGATACGTTTCTGCAAAGGAAACAGGAAGGATCTAATTCGAAGAATCATATTTCAGTTGACCAAATCAGAGGCATCCAGGGAATTCAAATGTAATTTAAAATGTAATTGGTAGAAGAATTAGAGGAAAGAAAGGAAAAGAAAACAGACTGTGGTAGGGATGTTGGAACTTGATTCTTGAAAGGATTTTAGAGATATGAAAGTAAAGGGGAACCTGGAAGAACTCTAGATGCGCAATTTCCAGCAAAGCTCTGGGGCAGAACATGAGTTTCTACCACAGATCCTTGGTCGTTTTGAAGAGATGAATGATCCATGCCTTGTACTGTAAGTATCCATTCTTCAATTTTATAATTTCTTAAGTTCAAATAATTAGGCCATTCTGCCCATCTAGTCTACTCTGCCATTCATTCATGGCTGATCTTTCTTTCCCTCTCAATCCTATATGTGCCTTCTCCCCATAACCTCTGACACCATTTTACTGATAACAGATCACTTTTACAACATGGCATTTGTTGGTGTCCAACTAATAACAGAGGTAAATGTATCCAATGGTTCAATGCTGCTTTATGTACAACTACACAGTGAAATTGTAAGAAAATGGAGGAAAGAAAATGAGTGGTGTAAAGCCCGAGGGAGGGATATGGGTGGAAGGGGGATGGAAGGGAAATGGGGGACTCTGAGATGGGAGAGGTGGGAGATGACTAAGGAGGAGTGGAAAGGAGTATGGTGATGGGGTGGTGGGAGAAATACGAGGGGAGAGAGAAAAGAGAAGCGAGGTGGCACGGTGGCGCAGCGTTAGAGTTGCTGCCTTACAGCGCCGGAGACCCGGGTTCGATCCCGACTATGGGTGCTGCCTGAACGGAGTTTGTACGTTCTCCCCGTGACCTCCTTGGGTTTCTCCGAGATATTCGTTTCCGCACACACTCCAAATATGTACAAGTTTGTAAGTTAAGTGTAAGTTGTCCCCAGTGTATGTAGGATAGTGTTAGTGTACGGGGATCACTGCTCAGTGGCCCGAAGTATCTCTAAACTAAACTAAACAAAGCTAAAAAGGTATTACTTAAAATTGGAGCATTCGAAGTTCATACTGTAGGCTGCAGGCCAACCCAAGTGGACTGAGAAGGAACAAAGAACTGCAGATGCTGATTACTACACAAAAAGACACAAAGTGCTGGATTAACATCACATTGAATGGCGGTGCTGGCTCGAAGGGCCGAATTGTCTATTGTTTAACTCAGCAGGTCAGACCCTGGAGAACACAGATAGTGATGTTTCGATTGAAGATTTTTCTTCAGACTAATGAAGTCTGAAGACTGAAGAAGGGTCTCAACCCAAAACGTGACCTATCCTTGTTCTCCAGAGATGTTGCCAGATCTGCTGTGTTACTCCGGCACTTTGTGGACTTAGAAGTATGTTTTGTTTGTCATGATATTATAGAATTATTTTCCATGGACCTGTATGAACAGGTAGACAGACCCTTGGTGTAAATTCTCACGCTAAAGGCAGCTCCTCCAACAATGCATTTCCACGTCAATTACAACGCTGCTCCGATCTTTCACGCTTTTACGTCTCGGGATATCGTTTTGCATGCAAGGCTCACGTATGGTCATCTGCAAACAATTAGATTGGATAGGTCGTTGGCAGTTTCACGTTCAACCCTGTGGCTGGGATTTTAAATGAAACTGCTGAAAATGTGACAAAGGCCTAATGTTCTTTAAAGACCACATTTGAAGCTCATTAAAAATATTTGTTCAATTCCTGTGGCTGGAAAGCAAAGGGATGTAAAGTCATCTTTACACTTCTTTAAGGACTGGATGGCATTGCTTTGAGGTGAGAGGGGCAAGGTTTAAGGGTGATGTTGGGGCAGCTTTTTTACACAGGATGGTGGGGACCTGGAACACTCTACCAGGGGTGGTTGTGGAAGCAGATATGATAGTGGTTTCAGGTAGGCTCATGGATATGGACATGGATCACGTGCCGGCAGAGGAGATTAGTTTAACTAGGCATCCTGTTCCTGTGCTATGTTCTATGTTGTCAGCAGATATTGAGCCAATAAGTTCATATTTAACCAATATTTTATTTCTGTGGTTCTTATTAATCACATGAGCTTTTATGAATTGACGACAATTAAAGATTTTGGAAGTGGCCGAGCAGTTATTGCTTGTTTAGTTTAGTTTAGTTTAGTTTAGTTTATTATTGTCATGTGTACCAAGGTCCAATAAAAGCTTTTTGTTGCATGCTGTCCAGTCAGCAGAAAGACTATACATGATTACGATCAAACCGTCCACAGTGTACAGATACAGGATAAAGGGAATAACATTTAGTGCAAGATAAAGTCCAGTAAAGTCCGGTTAAACATAGTCCAAGGGTCTCCAATGAGGTAGATGGGAGGTCAGGACAGCTCCCAAATTTGTACTTGGAAGATGTAAATTTATAGAAGTAAAACTAAGATATCAAGGTATCCACATCCTGTCAAAAGCTGTGTCTTATTTTTCTGCATTACCGAAAGCTTAATGAGGTCATTTATTTGGAGAATTGCACACCAGGTCACACCAGGTTTTTTTTTCAAGAACCTGGCACAAATTCACACCAAGCCACAAAATATTACACAGGCCCAGTTACCACAGAAATGTAACTGCTCTGTTTATGAGACATGGCCGGCAGTCACACAATTGCCCTTTTGACAGACTGAGGGAGGATTCCATTCTGTTTCCAATTCATGAGTTTGCGAGGACTTCGGAAAGACCGTGGAAAAGATGTTGTTTTGGTTCAAAACGCAAAGTGCTGGAGTAACTCAGCGGATGGAGCGGGATTGGACAGGTGATGTTTTAGTTTGGGGGCCTTCATCTGACTGATTGCAGTAATGGGGAGGGGCGGGGGGGGGGGGGGGGGGGGGGGGGGCTGGAAAAGAACGATGGGTTTGGGAATAAAGCCAGTCAAAACTGTGACTATCATGGCAAGTGATAGGTGGATAGACACAAAGTGCTGAAAGAACTCGGCAGGTCAGGCAGCATCTCTGGAGAAACAGAATAGGTGACGTTTTAGGCCGGGATCCTTTTTCAGACATTTTATAGTGTTGATAGGTGGACACAGTTGAGGGGAGTTGTTTGGCTGATGGGTGGAGTAAGCGGCAAAGGCTGGAGGTGAAAAGGAGACAAAAGGGAGTTAGATAAGGAGAGAAAGAGGAGGAGTGAAATAGGAGGGGAGGGGAATAGGAGGATATTACTTAAAATTGGAAAATCCAATGTTCATACCGAAGATAGACACAAAGTGCTGGAGTAACTCAGTGGGTCAGGCAGCATCTTTGGAGAAAAGGAATAGGCGACATTTCAGATCAGCACCCTTTTCCCGACCTGAAACGGCAAAGGCTTCCCTTCAGAGGTGAGAAAGGAGACAAGAAAACATAGTCAACATAGAAATTAGGTGCAGGAGTAGGCAATTCGGCCCTTCGAGCCTGCACCGCCATTCAATATGATCAGGGCTGATCATCCAACTCAGTATCCCGTACCTGCCTTCTCTCCAAACCCCCTGATCCCCTTAGCCACAAGGGCCACATCCAACTCCCTCTTAAATATAGCCAATGAACTGGCCTCAACTACCCTCTGTGGCAGAGAGTTCCAGAGATTCACCACTCTCTGTGTGAAAAAAGTTTTTCTCATCTCGGTTTTAAAGGATTTCCCCCTTATCCTTAAGCTGTGACCCCTTCCTGGCTTCCCTAACATCGGGAACAATCTTTGGCATCTAGCCTGTCCAAAAGAATTTTGTAAGTTTCTATAAGCCCCTCTCAATCTTCTAAATTCTAGATATAAAAACCAAGTCTATCCCTTTCTTCATAAGACAGTCCTGACATCCCAGGAATCAGTCTAGTGAACCGTCTCGGCACTGCCTCTATGACAATAATGTCGTTCCTCAGGTTTAGATACCAAAACTGTACGCAATACTCCTGGTGTGGTCTCACCAAGACCCTGACCCACTGAGTTACTCCAGCATTTTGTGTCTGTGTTCGGTATAAACCACCATCTGCAGTTCCTTCCCACACTCAGTGTTCATACAGCTGAGTTGTAAAGTTACCCGAGCGGATTATAAGGTGCTGTCCCTTTAGTTTGCGTGTGGCCTCACTCTGCCAGTGGAGGAGGCCTAGGACTGAAAGGACAGTGTGGGAATGGGAAGGGGAGTTAAAATGCTGAGCAACTGGGAGATCCAGCAGACTCCCTTATTGGCAAATACACTCTTGACATGGTTATTCTTAAGAACTCAATTCAACAAGTAAACCATTCACCTTCCTTGAACGACACAATATTATGCAAATGTAAAAATTCAATCATTTTTTAACGCATCAAAACTACATTGAGTGTTGGGCATTTTATTACTCATCCTTTTACCATTTTCCTTTTATCTTCCTGCCTGTGTTTAATTTAGTTGACATTCCTGCCTATCCTCCCCACATAAGAAGCCTTTGAGCTTTCTATTTCCATTTATACTCAGAGTTAAAAATGCACACATTGTTTTGAGGAATAGACTTCTTTACCACATATTGTTTATTTAGTCCTGGGTTTAGCCCAGGTGAGGAATCTGTGGAATTTATTGCCACAGAGGCCATGTCTTGTGGAGGCCAAGACATTGGGTATTTTTCAAAGCGGAGATTGACAGGTTCTAGATTATAAAGGGCGTCAAAGGTTACAGGGAGAAGGCAGGAGAATGGGGTTGAGAGGAGGAGATAGATCAGCCATGATCGAATGGCAAAGCAGACTTGATGGTCCAAGTGGCCTAATTCTGCTCCTATGGTCTCCACCTTTTTCCATTATGCAATTTTTGCTTTTTATATAACTTCTGTGTGGTCGAATTTAGCTTAGAGATACGGCGTGGATTCAGGCCCTTCGGTCCGCTGAGCGTGTGTCGACCACCAGTTCTATCCCACACACAGGGGACAATTTAGATAATCCAATTAACCCTCAGTCTTTGGAGCGTGGGAGGAAACCGGAGCACCCGGAAAAAAACCCACGTGGTCACAAGTAGAACCTACAAACTCCGTACAGACAGCACCCAGTAGCCAGGATCAAAACCGGGTCTCCGGCGCTGTAAGGCAGCAACTCTACCGCTGCCCCACCTGTTCTGGTCCGAGCTTTTACTGAGTATTACCCATCAACACTAGGCCACCCATTTTTCCACTGCCCTCATTATAGGTTATATCTGTAACTATCCTGCATTAATGCTTACATTGAAATGTGTATTCATGCTGAGTTTTCTAATTGATTGACAGAACACAGAGCAGCACAAGAGCAGGCCCTTGGGCCCACAATGTCTATGCCGAATATGATTCCAAGTTAAAATAATCCCCTTTGCCTGCATGTGATCCATATTCCTCCATTCCTGCATGTCCATGTGCTTCACCTAAAGCCTCATAAACATCACTGTTGTATTTGCCTCCACCACCACCCATGGCAGTATATTCCAGGCACCCTAGGCACCTCTCTATTTAAACAAAATTTACCCCCCTCCTCTCCTTCAAACTTTGCCACCTTTAAAGCCACCCACTAGTTTTTGACATTTTCACCCTGGGAGAAAAAGGTTCTGACTGTCTACCCTCTCTATGCCTCACGTAATTTTATATAATTCAATCAGGTCTCCCTTCAGCCTCCGACGTTCCAGAGAAAACAATCCACGTTTGACCAACCCTGTAGCTAATACCATTGAATCCAGGCAGTAATCTAGTAAACCTCTTCTGCACCCGGTCCAAAGCTTCCTCATATTTCCTGCCATGGGGCAACCACAATTTGGGGCGGCACGGTGGCACAGCGGTAGAGTTGCGGCCTTACAGCGCCAGAGACCTGGATTCGATCCTGGCTACAGGTGCTGTCTGTACGGAATTTGTACATTCTCCCTTTGACCACGTGGGTTTTCTCCAGGTGCTCCGGTTTCCTTCCACGCTCTAAAGACGTATAAGTTTGTAGGTTAATTGGCTTCTGTAAATTGCCCTAAGCGTGTAGGATAAAACTGGTGTGAGGTGATTGCTGGTTGGCGTGGACCCTGTGGGCCCAAAATGCCAGTTTCCTCACTCTATCTCCAAACTAAACTAAACTGCGCGCAGTGTTCTAAATGTGGCACTCGAGAGAAAACAGTCCAAGTTTGGCCAACCTCTCCGTTTGACTCATAAGTTTATGATATTGCCCTTGTGTAATATTACACTGGGATAGGTGAGCAGTGAGCTGCAGACATGACACACATGGTCTCCTCCTAATCGCCTTCTGTAAAATGCCATGTACACCAGACATTAGGTAATGTTGCAGATTGACAAATATCGTAAAAAAAAGTTACATTGGTCAACTGGGAACAACATTTTTGCTTGGAAGTGATTATCAAGTATAACTTTAATATCACAACACCTATTAAAGCCATAACACTTGCCAAGTGCCTATTCTCTGTTCTATGCACAGGCGGAGAAGAAACTCCTTTGAAAGCACATCTTTCTCATTCTGTCTGTTGTGATAATGTCCACATTCCCCCCCCCCCCCCCCCCCCCCTCCCCCCTCAGTGTCCCGCTTCAGAAAAGCTTCAACTGTAGATTCGCAAATGTAATTCGTTCTTCAGAAACACTCATAAAACTTTCTTAAAAATCATAATTTTAATCAGGTATTCTGCCCTGATCTATCCTGTAATTCCTGCACTGTGGCACATTGCCGACCTCTTAAACATAACATCTGCTGTTACTTTAGCTCGACTTTCAAAGCGCATTAAAAATATAAATAGTTTATTTCTCAAGGCTATAGCTGACTATGTGTTAAACATTACTGGATATGGGGCATTAAAATTACTCTTTGGGACGATATAGAACACAGCACAGGATAGAAGTATTTGCAAGATGGTCTTATCATTAATGGGCAGAGCATTAAAAATGCAGTATTTTCAACTTTTCATAATAAATGACTTTTCACGTGGAGTTAATATTTAAACTTCATCAAGAATCAGAGTACAATACCTCAACATTGTGATAAATTATATTAGAAATATAGAATATTAAACATAGAAAAGTACAGCACGAGAACAGGCCGCCCGGCGCAAAATGTCTTATGCCAACCATGATGCCAAGCTAAATTAATCTAGAAACAAGGATCTTGCAGATACTGCGTTGCACAAAAGGACACAAAGTGCTGGAGTAACTCGGCGGGTCAGGCAGCATCTCTGGAGAACATGGATAGGTGACATTTTGGGTCGTGACTCTTCTTCAGACTGATGGGTGACGTGTGGGGTCGGGACCCTTCTTCATACTAATCCATATCCCTCCATTCCCCGCATATCCATGAGTCTATCTAAAGGCTTCTTAAACGCCACTATATTATCCGCCTCCACCACCACCCCTGGCAGCACGTTCCAGGCACCCACCACCCTCGGGGTAAAAGAAAACTTGCCCCACAGATCTCCTTTATACTTTTCCCCTTTCATTTTATAGTCATGTCCTCTAGTCTTTGACATTTGCACGCTGGAAGAAAGACTCTGACTGTCTACCCTATCAATGCCTCATAATCTTATATATCTCTTCCCAATATGAATGCATTTGAGATGCATATTTATATCAAAATTGCCGGGGCCTACTCCACCTCCCGGCTGCCAACCATTTTAAGACTTCTTCCCATTCCCACACTGTCCTTTCTGTCCTGGGCCTCCTCCACTGTCAGAGTGAGGCCACATGCAAATTGGAGAAACAACACCTCATATTTCGCTTGGGCAGCTTACACCCAAGTTCAAGTTCAAGTGTATTGTCATGTGTCCCTGATAGGACAATGAAACTCTTGCTTTGCTTCAGCACACAGAACATAATAGGCATTGACTACAAAACACATGAATAAATAAACTGATAAAGTGCAAAATGACAGATAATGGGTTATTAATGTTCAGAGTTTTGGCCGAGCCAGGTTTAATAGCCTGATGGCTGTGGGGGAGTAGCTATTCCTGAACCTGGTCGTTGCAGTCTTCAGGCTCCTGTACCTTCTACCTGAAGGTAGCGGGGAGATGAGTGTTTGGCCAGGATGGTGTGGGTCAGTGGTATGGATATTGATTTCTCCAATTTTGAATAACCTCTGCATTCCCTCTCTCCATCCCTCCCCCACCCTAGTCATCCTGCTAGTTCCACTGTTCGCAACCTTGTATCCCTTTGTTATCATCTCTTCCCCAGCCAACAATGGACCATTATGGGCTCCACCCTTCCTTGGTCATCTGTGGCCGGCCCTGATTTGTCCTGGCCTTTTCCTACCTTTAGTTCCCTCACGTCTACTTTCAGTTTGAAGAAGGGCCCGAATGGGGTTTCGAGGTAATTTTAAAGTTGATTCCAGTTTTTACTTCATGTAAATAGCAGATCCGAATAATGTTGGTTTTAGTTGGACGGGTTAAACCTTGTTGAATTGCCAAATACTGTGAAATAAAAACAGAACATCCTTCAAGTCAGGCAGCCTTTTATTAAAAAGAAACTGAGTTAGTGATGGTCGGCACAGTGGCGCAGCAGTAGAGTTGCTGCTTTACAGCGCCAGAGACCTGGGTTTGATCCTTTGTCTGTATGGAGTTTGCACGGACTCACCATGACCTGCGTGGGTTTTCTCCAGGTGCGCTGGTTTCCTCTCACACTCCAAAGACGTACAGGTTTGTAGGTTAATTGGCTTCAGTAAAATTGTAAATTGTCCCTAGTGTGTGTAGGATAGTGGTAGTGCTAGTGTGTGGGGGTCACTGGCTGGTGCAAGCTTGGTGGGCCGAAGGGCCTGTTTCTGCGCTGTATCTCTAAATGAAACTAAAAAAGACCGCATGGATTTTCTCCTGATGCTCCGGTTTCCTCCCACATTCCAAAGACTTGCAGGTTTGTTGGTTAACTTCTGTAGATTGTCCCTAGTGTGTAGGCCACTCGCTCTAATGACCCTCCCAACATCCTCCACATCTTTTCTGTAATAGGGATACCAGAACTGTACACCTAATAGACAATAGGTGCAGGAGTAGGCCATTCAGCCCCTCAAGCCATTCAGTGATCATCCCCAATCAGTACCCCATTCCTGCCTTCTCCCCATATCCCCTGACTCCGCTATTTTTAAGAGCCTTATCTAGTTCTGGCTTGAAAGCATCCATAGAACCTGCCTCCACCACCCTCTGAGGCAGAGAATTCCACAGACTCACCACTCTGTGAGAAAAAGTGTTTCCTCGTCTCCGTTCTAAATGGCTTACTCCTTATTCTTAAACTGTGGCCCCTGGTTCTGGACTTCCCCAACATCGGGAACATGTTTCCTGCCTAAAGCGTGTCCAAACCCTTAACAATCTTATATGTTTCAATAAGATATCCTCTCATCCTTCTAACTCCAGAGTACAAGCCCAGCCGCTCCATTCTCTCAGCATATGACAGTCCCTCCATCCCGTGATATTAAGCATTTAGAAAGAAAAACGGTGCAGAAGTGATTCATCAGAATGTTGCCAGGATTAGAGGGTGTTATTTCTAAGGAGAGGTTAGACAAACTTGGATTGTTTTCTCTGGAGCATCAGAGGATGAAGGGAGATCTGATAGAAGTTTATAAATTCATGAGTGGTATAGAAAGCGTTGAAATAACCTTTTTCCCAGGATGGAAATATCAAAGACTAGAAGGCATATAAAGCTATGTGAGTGGGGTAAAGTTTAAAGGAACTGTTTGGTGCAACTTTTTTAACACTGGGATGGTGGGGCCTGGAATGCATTGCCTGGGGTGGTGGTGGAGGCAGACACAAATGCTGCTGACAGACATATGGATATGCAGGGAATGGAGGGATATGGATCACAAGCAGGCAGAGGAGATCAGTTTAACTTGGCATCACATTTGGCATGAACATTGTGGACCAAAGTTCCTGCGCTGCACTGTTCTATGTTCTATATGTTCTTAAAAAAAACCCGTACAGAAATGCAAAAGTTACCAAAATACAGAGCTCCAGCAAATGCCTAGAACAGGCTATAGACTTAAGGGGCTGTCCCACTTGGGCGACCTAATTGGCGAGTTTAGAAGAGCTTAAGAGAGTTTGAAAAAATGACTTGTTGAAGACCTCCTTGGACTATGTTGAAGACTAGCTATAACTAAAGGGCCTGTCCCACTGTACAAGGTAATTCAAGAGTTCTCCCGAGGTTTCCCCTGATTCAAACTCGGAGAATGTCTGCAGCGGGTCCATAGAAGTTCATTGATCTCGTAGCGACTCGTACGAGTAAAAAGTAACAATTTGTTTCATCACGAATATTTTTTTACTCGTGGACATTTTTCACAGTGTTGATAAAACGTCATGAGTTTACCGGATTTCCCGAGTACCTACCGTTACGAGCCGCTACGAGGCATCCACGAACTCCTACGGACCCGCTACGGATATTCTCCGAGTTCGAATCAGGGGAAAACTCGGGAGAACTCTTGAATTACCTCGTACAGTGGGACAGGCCCTTAACTTCGGGATAATTGGACACCGAATAGTGGAGAGTGAAGACGACCTCCTTCGACCTCCCTTCGACTATGATGAAGACTATCTACGACAACCTTCGACTACCATCGACTACCCTCGATTACCTATGACTAACATGCCGACCTACTACGACTAAACCTACGAGTAAAAAAAGTATCGATTTTTTTTCCCTGGCGACCTTTTTTTACACGCACGGCATTTTTTATCATATTGAAAAATACGTAGCGACCTAGCTGAGGCCTCGAGTACGCGGAGACCACTCTCGAGCATGAAGGAGAGTTACGAAGACCTCCTACGACTTTATGTCGACCATGCTGCGAGTACGAGTCGAGGGCAAACTTGCCAGAACTCGCAGATTAGGTCACCCAAGTGGGACAGGTCCTTAAGGGAATCGTACGGCACAGAAACAGGCCATTCAGCCCACTGAGTCCAGGCTGGTGATAAAGCAATAATTTACACTAATTAAAAAAGTGGCGCAGTGTTAGAGTTGTAGCCTTAGAGTGCCTGAGTCCTGGGTTCAATCCTGACAACGTGTGCGGAGTTTGTACGTTCTCCCCGTGACTGCGTGAGTTTTCCCTGGGTGCTCCGGTTTCCTCCCACTCTCCAAAGACGTACAGGTTTGTAGGTTAATTAGGCTTCGGTAAAATTGTAAATTAACCGTGCATTCAGAAAGTATTCAGACCCCTTCACTTTTTCCACATTTCGTTACGTTACAACCTTATTTTAAAATGAATTAAATTCTTTTTTTATCATCAATCTACACACAATACCCCAGAATGAAGAAGCTAAAACAAGTGTTTAGAAATGTTTTGGCGCTTTGGCATTTTTACTCTTCATCATTTCATTTCTTTTAAAAGAAATCTGAAGCTGTATATTAGTACCAAACATAAAGTAATAGAAACATAGAAACATAGAAATTAGGTGCAGGAGTAGGCCATTCGGCCCTTCGAGCCTGCACCGCCATTCAATATGATCATGGCTGATCATCCAACTCAGTATCCCGTACCTGCCTTCTCTCCATACCCCTAATAACCATAATAATCTCTCTATGGTTCCTCTGTGGTTTCCATCAATATTGCCCTGTTTACTTGCGTGGGATTCATCCTTTCATCGGATGAAAAACAGAATGTTTGGTTAACTAAGTTCTCATCACTCTAAAGGCATTGTAAAATATAGAATTGATGTGGAGTTAAAGCAGAAACATCTGCAGAAATACATTTTGGAACTAAGGACTTCAGAAGAATTTCCAAAAAAAAATAAAAAAATGTTTAAAGCAAGTTGTAGAGCTGCTGCCTCACAGCGCTAGAGACCCGGGTTCAATCGAGACTACAGGTACTGTCTGTACGGAGTTTGCACTTTCTCCCTGTGAACGCATGGGTTTCCTCCGGGCGTTCTGGTTTGCTCCCACATCCCAAAGACATGCTGGTTCATAGGTTAATTGACCCTCTGTAAATTGAACCTAATGTGTAGTGAGTGATAGAGCAAGGGGGAATTGATGACAATATGAAGAGAACACAATTGGATTAGATTAGTGAAGGTAGACACGAAATGCTGGAGTAACTCAGTGGGACGGGCAGCAACTCTGGATAGAAGGAATGGGTGATGTTTCGGGTCGAATGGCGGAGTAGATTTAATGGCCGACTGGCCTAATTCTGTTCCTGGAATATATGAATCGATAAATTTAGGAATTCATCATCCCAGCTAATTTATCAAATTAAATCTAGGTCAATTCAAGGTAAATACAGGTCAAAGTGTGGCTTGTGACCGAGTAGTTGGGAGCACAGAATATTATTTTTAATTTATTTATTTTTTATATTAATATCAAAAATGGGCAAATTATTTAATGTTGTACCTGAATTGCACGCCATACTCCAAATGCAATGCTACCATTTACTCGGTGAATACTAGAACATAAAAACAGGGATGTGATGCTGGCACTTTATAAGGCACTGGTCAGATCGCATTTGGAGTATTGTGAGCAGTTTTGGGCCCCGTATCTGAGGAAGGATGCGCTGACATTGGAGAGGGTCCAGAGGAGATTTACGAGAATGATCCCAAAGATGATTGGGTTAATGTATAATGATTGTTTGTATTTACGGGTCTGTCTGTACTTGCTGGAGTTTAGAAGGATGAGGGAGAACCTCATTGAAATTTACTGAATAGCGTGGATAGAGTGGATGTGGAGAGGATGCTTCCACTAGTGGCAGAGTCTAGGACCAGAGGGTACAGCCTCAGAATATAAGGACGTACAGTATCTTTAGTATGGAGATGAGGAGGAATTTCTTTAGTCAGAGGGCGGTGAATCTGGCAGGTGGATGGCGGTGGAATCCAATTCATTGGGTATTTATAGAGCAGAGATTGGCAAATTCTTGATTAGTAAGAGCATCAAATGTTATGGGGAAAAGGCAGTAGAATGAGGATGAGAGAGAAAGATAGATTAGCCATGATTGAATGGCAGAGTAGACTCAATGGGCCTATTTTTGCTTCTATGACTGATGTAAAGTGGCCTGACCAAAGCCTTGTAAAGCTGCATCATGACTTCCTGACTCTTATACTCAATGCCCTGCCCGACAAAGGCAAGTGTACAATACGCCAGTATTTTATATTAATCAGGTTACCTTAAGTCAGCAGTCCAGATATTTTGGACAAGGAATGTAATGTGTGTTGTCCTGGCCATTACTCTTGTTATATAGTGAATGAAAGTTAAATGGAAATCCGGAGCAAACACCTTGTGCATAGAAGGCCAGTGAGAGGGAAATTGAAGTTGGGCCAATGAAAGCATGAATTGTCCAATTTTGTGGGTAACCCGCCTGAAGACTTGTCAGTCGACGGGACGGGGAACCATCTGAAGGCTCGTCGGTTGGTGGGACTGGGAACCAGCCCGCTGGCTTGGCTGACGGCGTAGCTGAAATGTCGGTGGTGAGGAGCAAGGGCCGGTAGCAGGGTGAACTGGGTTAATGCCTCCAGTGCCTACAAGGTCAGCTGCAGGAGGCACCCCCAGGACACAAAGATGGCCGGGCGAGGAGAGGGATGTCGGTTTGCGGGAACTGCAGTACATCGAGAATGCAGGCCGAGAGGACTTTGGACTTTGATTAATGGTGCCAAAAATGTGACATATGCAAAAAGAAATTCACAATTCAATTGCATATGTGACAAATAAAGCACTATTGATCCCTATTGAAATATTGACATATGACAATAAAACACACTTGACTCTTGACTCAGGATTACATAGCATTGTGGATCCTCTTCTTCTTCTTCTTAAGCCATTTGCTCCTCTAGGGAGCATAGGCCATTGACAAATGTCCTCCACCTCACTCGGTTGTTGGCAGTTCTTTCGAGAACTCCCCAGTTGAGCCCACTCTCAGACATTTCTCTCGGACACCTCTTCTCCAGCTGTTCCTGGGGCGACCTCTTTTCCTTTTTCCTGGGGGGTTCCATGTCAGGGCTTGCCGGGTTATGTTTGTGCCAGGTTTCCTGAGCGCATGTCCAATCCATTTTCTCCTTCGAATCTGTAAGTCAATGGGCTCCTGGCTTGTTCTTTTCCACAGGTCCACATTGCCTACTTTGTCTCTCCACCAGATGTTAAGTATTCTCCTAAGGCAGGTGTTAATGAATGTTTTGTAGATGCAAGGCAGATGTGTTGACCAAAGATAGACACATTGTGCCGGAGTAACTCAACGGGTCAGGCAGCATCTTGGGAGAAAAAGGATGGGCCCTTCTTCAATCTGAAAGTATGGGTTGGGGGTGGGAGTCCCAGGTTTGATCCTGGCTGTGGATGATGTCTGTATGGAGTTAATACGTTCTTCCTGTGACCGTGTGGATTTTCTCTGGGTACTCCGGATTCCTCCCACACTCCAAAGACGCACAGGTTTGTAGATTTATTATCTTTTGAGATTGTAAATTGTCCCTAGTGTGTAGGGTAGTGTTAGTGTAAGGGGTGATCGCTGGCCGGCACGGACTTGGTGAGCCGAAGGACCAGCTTCCTCATTGTATCTCAAAAGTCTAACCTGTGGAACTGGTTAAGTGACTGGGGTGGAGGAAGTGGCCAAAGGGGGAGAGTAGTGTAAGTAGAAATTATTTAAATTTAGAGAATTCAATGTTCGTATCGTTGGGTTGAATGGCACTTTGACCATTTATTTTTAATTTGCCGTTATCATTTGTAGCATTCCTGACTCCACTCTGAGGAACTCCACCAAAACGGCTGATCCGTGGAATCCAAATTCCAAAGTACTGGAAGAAACGATGGAGAGGGGTTTGCAGAACATTTCCGTAACAGAAGCAAAGATCATCTAATGTAAGTCGTTTACAAAGCAGGCAGAGGAGATTAGTGTTTGGCATCATGGCCACCATTTGGCATGGACATTGTGGGCCGAAGGGCCTGTTCCTATGCTATGTTCTATGTTGTCAGCAAATATTGAGCCAATAAATTCTTATTTAGCCAATAATTTATTCTGTGGTTCTTATTAATCACATGAGCTTTTATGAATTTACGATAATTAAAGATTTTGTAAGAAGTAGGCAGAACAGTTAATGCTTGTTTAGTTTAGTTTTGTTTATTATTGTCAGGTGTACCAAAGTACAGTGAAAAGCGTTTTTGTTCCGTGCTATCCAGTCAGTGGAAAGACAATCGATATTACTAAAAGTTTGATCTTGACCACTTCCTGGTGTCCTGTATATTGATTTTAGAAAAAACGCTGCCACTTACGGCTGTGATTTTTGGCCATCTTACTCAGAGTCACCCTCCGCTGGGCAGGGCAAAAAGAGGATTTTTCCCATCGATTAAAAATAAAAGAGTTATTAGTGTTTAAAAAATGTTGAGATTCTCTCTCCTGAAGGCCATGCCCCTTCCGGAGGGATTATAAAACCCGGAAGTGTTGAGTGCATCAGTCAGTATCTGCAAGTGAGTGTGGTTTTACTGACCCTGAGTGCCCTTAATGTGGTTTGAAAATGAAAATGTGGTTGGTTTGAAATTATGCACTGCAAATGGTGGTTGGTTTGAAATAATGCACTGCAAATTGTGGTTGGTGGTGGTTGGTTTGAAATGAAGCATGGCAAATGGTGAATGGTTTGTAATAAAGTACTGCAAATGGTTGTTGGTGGAGGTTGATTCGAAATGGCAATTGATTAAAAGTCTAAACTTGCCAACTTCCTGTTTGCACTGTATGTTGATTTTAGGTAAAACGCCACCACTTATGGCTGTGATTTTTGGCCATCTTACTCAGTCCCCCTCAGCTCATCAGGTGCAGAGGATTCTTCCCATCAATGAAAAATAAAAGTGTTATTAGTGTTTAAAAAATGTTGAGAATCTCTCTCCTGTCAATCACGCCATGAAGGCCATGCCCCTTCTGGTGGGAGCGGGGAGGGATTATAAAACCTGGAAGTGTGAGTGTGGCTCAGTCTCTGCAAGATGGGGGAGGGAGAGGTCACAATTCTGTCTGAGCTGTGAATCAACTGAACACACTGAATGTCTGCTGAACAATGAGCGTGTTGTTTATGTGGTGTTTATGTGGTGTTTTGTGTGGTTTTATGCTGGCTTTATGGGGTTTCACGCTGCTTGAAATTGTATGAAACTGCATTTGAATTTGGTGGCCTTGCACTCTGCTTAAAAATTGAATTTCAAGGAATAGCCGTGAGTCAACTGCCAGCCCACCAGCCGTGAATGAGCAGCCAGCACATCAGGCTTGAGTTACTGAGCTGCCACCCCAAGAATATCCATACTAGCCCTCTGGAAACCAGTCCCTTCAGCCCACAACACCCATACTAACGCTCCAGAACCCCCCCCCCCACTGGCCGCCAATATTGGAATTGGTGGAGAGGTAGAATATTGTGTTGGGGGACCAGCCCTCCCGTGTGAACATGGGACCCGACGGGTCCCACTTAGTCTAGTACATGATTATAATTGAGCCATCCACTGTGTACAGATACAGGATAAAGGGAATAACGTTCACTGCAAAATAAAGTCCAGCAGTCCGATTAAAGATCGTCCGAGGGTCTCCAATCCGGTACATGGTAGGTCAGGATCACTCTTTAGTTTGTAGGAAGGAACTGCAGATGCTGGTTTAAATCGAGGTAGACACAAAATGCTGGAGTTACTCAGTGGGCCAGGCAGCATTTCTTGAGAGAAGGAATGGGAGGCGGTTTGGGTTGAGACCCTTCTTCAGACTGATCAGGACAAAGGTTATATTCTTTGTGTCCAACCAATCCCTTTACGCATTCTCATATGGAATTCGCATAGTATTATAGAACTGCATAGCACGGAAACAGGCCCTTCAGCCTGAGCTCAGGAAACTGAGGGCCTGAGCTATATGGAGAGGTTGAGCAGGCTAGGACTTTATTCCTTGGAGCACAGGAGGATGAGGGGTGATCTTATAGAGGCACACAACTTGTGGGCGGGATGGATCAGGTACTCTTGCCCAGAGTTGGGGAATCGGGAACCAGAGCACATAGGTTTCAGATGAGAGGCGAAAGATTTGTTAGGAACCTGAGGGTTTACTGTTTATACACAAAGGGTCTATGTGTATATGGAAGGAGCTGCCGGAGGATGGAGTTGCAGCAGGTACTATCACAACTTTTAAGACGCATTTAGACTGGTACATGGATTGGATAGGTTAGGAATGTAGGCCAAACGTAGGCAGGTGGGACTCGTGTAGTTCAGCATGAGCAAACAGGGCCGAAGTTTCACGCTGTATTGGCTCAATGAATCTATGGCTGACCAAGTTGGCATATTGAGTTTAGTTCAAAGTTCAAAGTTCAAAGTAAACTTTATTGTCAATTCAATTAAATTGGATTGAAATTGCGTTTCCCCATACTCCAAATGTGCAAGTAATATTTATAACACAGACAGACAATATACCAATAAGATACACAATATACATTATTTAAAATATTCACAGTGTGCCAGACTGTAGTAAAATGTTGAGGTATGTTATTAAAGTGCAATAATAAAGGTGCAATATAGAAAAGTGCAAATAGCATACTGCAGACATTGAGTTAAAGTTAAATGTTCATGGAATTTTCTTGAGTGTGTTGAGTAATCTGAGGGAAAAAGCTGTTTTTGAATCTGGTGGTTTTGCTCCGCATGCTGCGGTAGCATTTGCCAAATGGTAGGAGAGTGAACAGTTTGTGTGCTGGGTGGGTGGTGTCTTTGATGATATTGGTTGCTCTCTTGCGACAGCGAGATGGGTATAGTTTAGTTTAGTTTTGTTTATTGTCACGTGTACTGAGATACAGTGAAGCTTTTTTGTTGAGTAATATCCAGACAGCGGAAAGACTATACATGACTACAATCAAGCCATCCACAGTGTACAGATACAGGATAAAGGGTATGTCATTTAGTGCAAGATAAAGTCCAGTAAATCTAAAGATAGTCCAAGGGTCTCCAATGAGGTAGCTGGTAGTTCAGGACCGCTCTCACCGCAGTTGGTGATAGGATGTTCAACTGCCTGATAACAGCTAGGAAGAAAATGTCACTGAATCTGGAGGTGTGCGTTTTCACACTTCTGTAATCCTTGCCTGATGGGGAGAAGAGGGAGTGACCAGGGTGAGACTGGTCCTTGATTATGTTGCTGGCCTTGGGTCTATTTTTTTTTGTCCTCAGGGGGTAGTCCGTATCTGGGATGAGCTGTGTCGGAAGAAACTGCAGATGCTGGTTCACAGTGAAGATAGACACAAAATGCTGGAGTAACTCAGTGGGACAAGCAGCATCTTTGGAGAGAAGGAATTGGACACGTTTCGGGTCAAGTCTCTTCTCTCCAGAGATGTTGCCTGTCCCGTAGAGTTACTCCAGAATTTTGTGTCTTTCTCTGGAATGAGGATGCTATAGGAACAATTATTATTAAAAAAAATACATTTGAACAAATATACGGTCAGGAAGAGTTTAGAATAAAAAATTGAATAAAAAATTGAACTAAAAATTCTATAGTGAAAACCCTATAATATATAGTGGTATTCGAATTTGGAAGTAATTAAAAAAGACATGGAAATTGGATAATTTATCACTTTCTCTCCCCATTGCAAATAATCCCTCATTTAAACCCTCAGTGTTGGATAAAGGGTTTGCACAATGGAAAAATCATGGAATTAAAAATATGGGACTTCTTTATAGAAATGGTATTTTGCTCTTGTTTCAGGAGTTACAGCAGAATTACAGATTACATTCAAATAATATTTTTAGATATTTACAACTTAAAGAGCATGTTAAAACACATACATGAGAATACAGAACTAGAGACCCAGATATTCTAGATGAATGTTTGAATAAACACCCTAACACAGTCAAATTAATATCTCACATTTATAATATATTATTAGGCAGTGAGAATCTGCCGACGGAATTATACAGACAAGCATGGGAAAAGGAATTAGCTCAACCTATAACGAAAGATATTTGGGACGAAAACCTACAACATATACACCGATGTTCGTTAAATACCAGACATTCTTTAATTCAATTTAAACTACTACATAGACTGCATTATTCTAAAACAAAATTAAATCAATTTTTTCCTAATATCTCTCCTATCTGTGATAAATGTCAATGCCAAACGGCTAACTTAACCCATACTTTTGTAAATTGTACTAAAATTAAAAATTACTGGATGGATATTTTTAAAATAATCTCTGTAGTCGTTAATATCCAAATGGATCCCGACCCCAAATTAATAATATTGGGCATATCAGAACATTACCTAAAACTCACAATAAACCAAAGACATTTATTTGATTACAGTATATTAATTGGGGGAAAAATGTATATTAACATTTTGGATAAACCCAACCACAGTCCCACGATCAAGATGTGGATTACGGAGATGTCGGAGAGATTAGATTTGGAATCAATTATATTTGTCTTAATTGACAAACCAGAATTATTTATTCGAATCTGGTCTCCATTTATAGATTACTTGAAGGGGTAGATTTGACCGGCATGGAGGCCAGACTGAAGCCCGAACCCAGGACTAGATGAATAATTATGTTCTCTGACCTACGGACCTATCTCCCAAGTTGTATTATTTTTATATTATTATATATATATATTATATTATTATAAACTCCCGAGTTGTTTATCCTATTTTTCTAATTTCTTTCTTTCTTTCTTTTTTTTCTATCTATAAATATAAATAAATAATTAGAGCCAATGTTAAAGGAGGATCCCAGCCACTTTGGTAACTGAGTCTCTGAAAACCTGGATACTTAATATGTAACCGCTAAACAAAGTCTGTACTGGTTTGGATTATGATATGCAGATGCCTCTAATAAAAAATTATTTAAAAAAAAGGAAGAGTTTAGAGAGCAATGGGCCAAATCCAAGACTGCAAGGAATTGCAGAGAATTGTGGATCCAGCCCAGACCATCATGCAAAGCAACCTCCCTTCCATTGACCCCATCTACACTTCATGCTGCCTTGGCAATTCAAAGATGAGTCTCACCCCAGTCACTCCCTCTTCTCCCCTCTCCGAACAGGCAGGAGGTACAGAAATGTGAAAACATATACCTCCAGATTCAGGGACAGTTTCATCCCAGCTGTTATCAAGCAACTGCACTGTCCTCTCACCAACTAGAGACCTGACCTTCCCTCTACCTCATTATAGATCATGAACTATCTTTAATCAGACTTTACTGAACTTTACATTGCACGAAGCGCTGCACCCATTATCCTGTATCTGTACACTGTAGAAGATTTGATTGTAATCATGTATAGCCTTTTCACTGACTGGAGACCACACGATAAAAAAGCTTTTCACTGAAGCTTGGGTACACGTGGCAATAATAAACAAAACTAATATAAAGATACAGAATAGTCCACAATGGGGTAGAGGTGAATCGGACAGTACCCTCGCTTATGGAAGGACCGTTCAGAAGCCTGATAACAGAGGGGGAAAGCAGCTCTAGCACTAAAGTGAAATTGCTCAAGATTTAGCACAGAGAGTGCATGTTGGATGATATTTAGTAATGTAGTTGAATCCAACCCTTTCCAGACTCAAAGGCAATATAAATGAACCTTCAAATAAGAATTGCCATCTGAAACTAAGAACATGAACCTGGCTTATTTTTTCTTCGGATATTAGCTATTTCAAGAAAGCAATAAATGTGCTCTATGTTTTTTCACCCACACATTTTTCTTCGTTAATTGAGCCATTTGGGGAATGTTTCAACTTGATTTTTATACAACACTCTGCGGACTTGTTGATCTGGCAGGCAATTCAAAACCTCGCACAATCTCCCATTTCAGAGGTCCCAACTTAGTTAAAATCGAGAGTCAATCGAGAGTGCTGAATTGTCGTATGTCCCGCAATGGAACAGTGCATTTTTTTACATGCTGGCCTGTAAACACAATGCACATAGGTAATATGTAATAATCAAAAATATTTCAGTAAATTTATAACTCCATAGTAGCCTGGACAGAGTGGATGTGGAGAGGATATTTCCACTAGTGGGACAGTCTAGGACCAGAGGTCATAGCCTCAGAATTAAAGGTCATTCCTTTAGGAAGGAGTTGAGGAGGAATTTCTTTAGTCAGAGGGTGGTGAATCTGTAGAATTCATTGCCACAGAAGGCTGCAGAGGCCAAGTCAATTTATCTTAAAGGGCCTGTCCCACGAGCATGCGACTCTATGCGGCAAGCGCGGCCTAACGTGGTCGCTTGAGCCGTACGGCCTCGTAGGGCCGGTCCCACTTCGATCGCCGGAGCTGTATGGAGTTGTGCGGAGCAGGTCCTCACATCGGCGGGGCTCCGAAAAACTGACAGTGTTCAAATATTCCGCGTGGCAACGGCCTGCCGGCCCGCAGCCGCATTGAGGCCGTACGCACCGCTTT
The DNA here is from genome assembly GCF_028641065.1 of Leucoraja erinaceus. Classification (NCBI taxonomy): domain Eukaryota; kingdom Metazoa; phylum Chordata; class Chondrichthyes; order Rajiformes; family Rajidae; genus Leucoraja; species Leucoraja erinaceus. The sequence continues at coordinate 51,779,409 of NC_073386.1, read as the reverse complement.
GACGGGCATACGCAGCGTCTTGATGCCGTACGTGACGCGCGAACTTCCCGCGGACTTCGCTCGAACTTCACATCACTCACTCGACCTCCGCGCGGCCCCCGCTTCCGGTTTGGTCGCGCTTGCCGCATGCAGGCTGGTGGGACAGGCCCTTTAGGCAGAGATAAATAGATTCTTGATTAGCACGGGTGTTGGGGGTTATGGGGAGAAGGCAGGAGAATGGAGTTGGGAGGGAGAGAGGTCCTCCATGATTGAATGGCGGAGTAGATTTGATGGGCCGAATGGCCTAATTCTGCTCCTATCATTTATGAACAGTGCAACCAAGATAGTTCCCAAGTATCCATAGTTTCAGGAAGTCCATAGTTCCTGAGATTTTTTTACTCAGAGTAGGGGAATCAAGAATCAGGGGGCATAGGTTTAAAGTGGGAGGGAAAAGATTGAATAGGAATCTGATGGGCAACTTTTTCACTCAGTGTAGTGGGTATATGGAACAAGTGAGTTAGTTGAAACAGATATTATAACAGCATTGAAAAGACAGTTGGACAGGTACAGGAATAGGAAAGATTTAGACAATAGACAATAGGTGCAGGAGTAGGCCATTCGGCCCTTCGAGCCCGCACCACCATTCAATGTGATCATCTCCAATCAGTACCCTGTTCCTGCCTTTTCCCCCATATCCTCTCTCCATTATCTTTAAGAGCCCTATCCAGCTCTTTCTTGAAAGCATCCAGTGAACCTGCCTGCACCGCCCTCCGAGGCAGAGAATTCCACACACTCACAACTCTCTGTGAGAAAAAGTGTTTAGTAGGATATAGACCAAATGTAGGCAGGTGAGACAAAGTGGATGGGGCATCTCGGTTGATTTGGGCAAGTTAGGCCAAAGGGCTGGTTTACATGCTGTATGACTCTAAATACGATTCTAATGTCAAGGTGTTGAAGAGCCTGATGGTTGTTGGTAAGAAGCTGGTCTTGAACCTGGTGGTCATAGTTTTCAGACTCTTGCACCTTCTTCCCGATGGTAGGAGTGAAATGAGAGTGGAGCTAGGGTGGTGTGTGCCTTTCATGTCCTATCACCAGACATTTCATCAACGATACCACCATCTTTGATGATGCTGGCTGCCTTTTTGAGGCAGTGTCTGCTAGAATTCCCTACAATGGTGGGGACGTCAGTACCTGTGATAGACCGGGTAATGTCCACCCCTCTCTGTAATCTCTTTCGTTTGAGTGGCTGAACCAGGCCGTGATCTCTGATCATCACACTGTCATCCAATCCCACCCAACATGTGGTTGGTTAATGTCTGTTAGAAAATTATCTGTTGCATAATGGTTAATTACAAAATGTTGCGCTTTGGCCTGAAATACACTTCAGTGAAATGATAAATGGAATCGAGCAGAAGCTTTTTTTTAAATTTAATATTTTTTATATTTTTTATACATTTTTTTAACAAAACAGAACAGAACAAAACAAAAACAAAAAAAATAAATAAAAACAACTGAAAAAGACAACAGGGAAAAAAAAAAATGTTGCGCTTCGGCCTGAAATACACTTCAGTGAATGATCAATGGAATCGAGCAGAAGCTTCATTTTGTTTTTTAAATATCTGCTTTTGTCATGCAATGCACCAGTCACATATTCATCACTCATAACTTCATTGCAAAATGCTCTGTTCCACCAAGCTTATCTTGAATCAGACATGTATGCTCTTTCCTGGTAGATCACATCCTGAGTTAAATGGAAATTTGTGAATTATTTTGAAGTATAATATAGTTTAGTTTTAGTTTAGAGAGACAGTGCGGAAACAGGCCCTTTGGCCCACCAGTGATCCCCACATACTAGCACTATCCTACATACATTGGGCTCAATTTACAATTTTCTTTACCGAATCCAATTGACTCAAACCTGCACGTCTTTGGAGTGAGGGAGAACGTACAAACTCCGTACAGACAGCACCCGTAGTCAGGATCAAACCCAGGTCACTGGCTCTGCAAGGCAACAACTCTACCGTTGCACCAATGTGCCACCCAAAATATTTGAACAAAACACAAAGTGTTGGAGGAACTCAGCAGGTCAGTTTCAATGAGCGTCTAGGACTAGAGGGTACAGGCTCAGAATAAAATGACGTACCTTTAGAAAGGTGATGAGGAGGAATTTCTTTAGCCAGAGGGTGATGAATCTGTGGAATTCATTGCCACAGACAGCTGTGGAGGCCAAGGCATTGGGTAGTTTTATAGCGGAGATTGCCAGGTTCTTGATTAGTACGGGTGTCAAAGGATATGGGGAGAAGGCAGGAGAATGGGGTTGAGAGGGAAAGATGGATCGGTCATGATTAAATTATGGAGTAGACTCGATAGGCTGAATGGGCTAAGAATTCTGCTCTTGTGACTTACAAAGTTATGAACTATCTGTGGAGGGAATAGACAGGCGACGTTTCGGGTCGTGGCTCTTCTTCAGACTCTGGTCTAAAAACGTCACATATCCAATGGTTTAATGGTACTCTATCATTAGATGCTGCCTGACCTGCTGAGTTACACCAGCAGGTTGTGTATTTTTCATGTACAAAAACCTTGTTGACAAATGTCCTTGTAGAAGATAAATATTCACGCTTGTGTCTGGCATTAGATAACTCCACACCCAGCAGTGTGGCTGACTTCTCATTGCTTTTTAGTTTAGTTTGGAGATATAGCACGGAAACAGCCCCTTCAGCCCACCGAGGTCTGTGCCAACCAGCGATCCCCGCATATTAACAAAATCCTACACAATTTACAATCTGAGTGAAATCTCAGTGAAAGGCACTTTTTTGGGACTTTTCCTGGCCTGGCACTGGCCTTTTGGGCCAAAATTCTCCTCTTGGGCTAATACGGGCATTTTGGGCAAAAGGGATTGGTTTCTTGGCTAATAGGGGCCTTGTGCGCCAAAATTAGTGGTTTCAGGCAGGCCAAACAACTAATTTTATTTAATTTCCATTTCAAATTCAAGCACAGGGCAGGCCAAACAATTCATTTAATTTCCATTTCAATTTCAAGCACAGGGCAGGCCAAACAACTCATTTCATTTTCATTTCATTTCCATTTCCATTGCAGTTTCAAGCACAGGGCAGGCCAAACAGCTCATTGCATTTTCATTTCATTTCCATTTCCACTGCAGTTTCAAGCACAGGGCAGGTCAAACAGCTCATTGCATTTTCATTTCATTTCCATTTCCATTGCAGTTTCAAGCATAGGGCAGGCCAAACAACTCATTTCATTTTCATTAAGGGCTAACAAATCATTTATTGCAAGTACATTACAGACTCACAGTTCAGTTGATTCACAGCTTAGAAACACAGTTGTGACTTCCCCCTCGCAATCTTCCAGAGTGACTGACTCACATCCGGGGATCTTGGGTATTATAGTCCTGTATCCCCCCCCCCCCCCCCCAGAAGGGGCGTTACCTTCATCATGGTAATTGACAGGCGAGAGGACCAATCAGCTGATCTCAAGATTTTTTAAACACTCATACCTTTTTTATTTTTCATCGATTGGAAAAATGCTCAGGGCTGCCTCAACGGAGGAGGGCTGTAAGTAAGATGGCCAAAAATCATACTGATATAGGGTAGCTATTTCTTCTAAAATCAATATATAGTGCAGACAGGATGTGGTCAAGATGAGACTTTTAGTTATTTAGATATCTACTGACAAAAGAACACAATCCTTACTGGCAACAGCACAACAGGCTTGTAAACACAGAGAACACAGATAAAACATAATCAACAAAATTCAATACATTAATAACCACAATATTGCAAATAAAACAACAACGTCCATAATGCTCAGGGCATGTGCTCAGGGCGTGTGCTGCACAACTATCCCTGGTCTTCACTGACATTTTCAATCTGTCACTGGCCCAGGGTGTTGTCCCCACTTGCCTCAAGACATCAGCCATTGTGCCAGTGCCCAAACAATCAGCTACAGGGAGTCTCAACGACTTCCGCCCAGTGGCACTCACCCCTGTCATTGCAAAGTGCTTTGAGCGGCTGATCTTGGCTCACCTCAAAGCCTGCCTCCCCCCCCACACTGGACCCCCATCAGTTTGCCTACCGGACCAACAGGTCTACAGAGGATGCCATATCTGCGGCCCTACACTCTGCCCTGACCCACCTGGACAGCAATAACACCTACATCAGGATGCTGTTCATTGATTTCAGCTCCGTCTTTAACACTGTCATCCCCGCTAGCTTGATCACCAAACTCAGCAGACTTGGCATCTCCACCTCCCTCTGCAATTGGACACTGGATTTCCTCACCAACAGACCACAGTCTGTTAGGGTCAACAACCTCACCTCCTCCACTATAACACTGAACACCGGCGTGCCACAGGGCTGTGTGCTCAGCCCTCTCCTCTACTCCCTCTTCACCCATGACTGCATCCCTAAGAATGGCTCCAACGCCATCATTAAATTTGCCGATGACACCACGGTGGTAGGACTGATCAGTGACAACGACGAGTCAGCCTACAGGGAGGAGGTCCAGCACCTGACAACCTGGTGTGCCAACAATAACCTCGTCCTCAACTCCAAGAAGACGAAGGAAATTATTGTTGACTTCTGGAAGAACAGAGGTGGCAGACATACCCCCATGCATATAAACGGGACTGAGGTGGAGCGCGTCTCCAACTACAAATTCCTCGGGGTACACATCTCAGAGGATCTGTCCTGGTCCCTCAACACCTCCAAGCTGATCAAAAAGGCGCAGCCGCGCCTTTACTTCCTGAGGAGGCTCAAGAAAGCTCACCTGTCCCCCCCAGATCCTGACCAACTTTTACCGCTGTACCATCGAAAGCATCCTGACCACCTGCTTCACGGTATGGTACAGCAGTTGCACCGTAGCGGACAGGAAGGCACTGCAACGGGTGGTGAAAACCGCTCAGTACATCATCGGTGCCCCGCTCCCTGCCATGGATGCCCTCCACCGAAAACGGTGTCTGAGACGGGCCGGGAAGATCATCAAAGACCCCTCCCACCCTAACCATGGACTGTTTGCCCTCCTCCCATCAGGGAGGTGGTACAGGAGCCTCAGGTCTCGTACCAATAGGATGAGGAACAGCTTCTACAACAACACAATCACATTGCTGAACTTGGAGTCCCGCCGATAGATTTCTCCAGTCTCTCCATCCACATTGTTTGCTTATTCTGTATTTTTATTTCTATATTGCACTATTACTACGGACTGGCGCTAAACTACATTTCGTTGTAGCCATACTTGTATCTGTGCAATGATATTAAAGTTGAATTGAATTGAATTAATGCAACTGAAGACAGTCCACGGAAGTTTACAATTTAGTTTAGTTTGGAGATACGAGTCCGCGCCGACCAACGATCACCAGTACACTAGTTCTATCCTACACTCCATGGACAATTTACAAAAGCCAATTAATCTACAAACCTGCACATCATTAAGGAAGTGGGATGAAACCGGAGCACCCAGAGAAAACCCACATGGTCACAGGGAGAACGTACAAACTCTGTCCAGACAGCACCCATAGTCAGGATTAGTTTAGATTAATTTGTTGTCACATGCACCGACAGTTTTCACAGTGAAAAACTTTTTGTTGCGTGTTAACCAGTAAGTGGAATGACTACACATGATTAGAATCAAGCCGTCCACAGTGTACAGATACACGATAACGGCAATGGCATTTAGTGCAAGATAATGCCCAGTAAAGTCCGATTAAAGTCTTCAATGATGAAAGTCTATTGAACTTGGGTCCCTGGCGCTGTGAGGCAGCAACTCTACCGCTGCACCACTGAGGTTAGTGTTGTGTAGATATTCTTAACTTTTTTTTAAATTTTAAAATAGAATTTATTCAAGTAATAAATATACACAATACAGGAATCGTGCAAAAAATTAATCCAACATTCTTGGAGGCTTTTCATTCAACTGTTTACACACATGACACCATGTTTTTTCCTCCCCACCCTTGCCACTCATGTGGTCCATTGGCGTGGAATCCCTTTCCTTATTTTTGAGGAGCGTCTTCACCACACCCTGCGCCCCATGTTCAGCCGCGGAAGGACCTTGTTCTAGAGGCTGATAGTTGTCAGGTTAGCACAGGCAAGGAAGGCATCTTTCACCTGTACCCACAAATGAATTCCCCTTTGGTTGGCAGCAAGGAGAGTGTTTATTTTCTCGATCACTTACGTGGCAAGCCCTCTCTGGATTTAATTAACACAGGAACCTATTGCAACACTGACTTAATTTTTTTTTTACATGAAAGCGATTTATCTGCATCTTATTTATATTATACTGGAGGATGTAATAAGTAGCACATGTTGGCCAACATATTCACTGTAAAATGAAACACTTGTTTCATCTGGGAGGGAGAAGACCACAAGGCATTCTGTATCGCTGAAATGATTGCTGGTTTTCAATGCACCTCAGAGACAGTCGTATAGTACAGAAACAGGCCCTGCAGCCCAACATGCCTGTGTCATCCACGATGCCCCATCTGCACTAGTCCCACCAGCCTGTGTTTGGCCCATAGCCCTCTTAGTCTATCCCATCCCTGTACCTTTCAAAGTGTCTTTTAAACGTTGTTATTGTGTCTGCCTCAAAGACTTCCTCTGGCAGCATGTTCCATACACCCACTGTGTGAAAGAGTTGATCTATTAATCTTTGTTAATCCCTGTTAATCTATTAAATCTTTCCCCTCTCACCTTCAACCTGTGTTCTCTGCTTGGTTCCATTAACTTGAGTAAAAGACTGTGCATTCCGCCTATCCATCTCCCTCATGACTTGTACGCCTCTGTAAGACCACCCCTCAGCCTCCTGCACACCAATAAGGGCAGCACAATGATGCAGCAGTAGAGTTGCTGCCTTACAGCGCCAGAGAACCAGGTTCAATCCTGACCTCGGGTGCTGTCTTTACGGAGTTTGTACGTTCTCCCTGTGCCTGAGCTCTCCAGTTTCCTCCCACACTTCAAAGATGTGCAGGTTTGTAGGTTATTTGTTAAAGATTATAAATTGTCCCCAGTATGTAGGAGAGTGCTAGTGTAGGTGATCGCTGATCGCATGGTCTCGGTGGGCCGAAGGGCCTGTTTCCACACTGTATCTCCAAAGTCTAATGAAGTCCTAGCCTGCCCTGTAACTCAAAATGACTTTGAGCACAAACCTTGGCCAATGCTCCAGAGGGATGCAGGTAGAATGCTGTATCTTTGGAGGTATCCACGAGATAGACCAAGGGCCTACCTCCATGTTGACACATGATATCTATGTAATTGCTGAAGGTTAGACATGGACTGGTGTCTCAACCAAAGTGGAGATGGGGCTGTGGGAGGGTTGGGGGGAAGGGGAGGTGGGTGCTGGTAAATAAAGGAGTAGAATAAGAAAAGGTGAGAGGGCAAAGATGTAATAGGAACCTGCCAGTCAACCCAAATGTTCACACAAATGGTGGTGGATGTTTGCAATGAGTTGCCAGAGATAGTAATTGTGGTATTTTAAAGACACTTGGAAGGTACCTGGAATAGAACGGTTTAGAGGGATATGGGCTAAATGTAGGCAAATGGGATTAGCTTAGATGCGGCAAGTTGGGCCGATGGCCCTGTTTCCATGCTGCATAGGTTCAGCATGTAGTCCCCATAATCAGTTGATTTACTGAACGTGAAACCCAGTTCTCAACCTTTCATAGAGCTCTTCCAGAGCATAAGTTCTAGGAGCAGAATTAGGCCATTCGGCCCATCGTGTCTACTCCGCCATTCAATCATGGCTGATCTGTCTTTCACTCAACCCCATTCTCCTGCCTTTTCTCCTCACAACCCCTGACACCCGCACTAACCAGCTGAACCAAAACAGATCAGAAACACTCCCTCATCCAGGGAGTTTTACCTTAAATAGACACAAAATGCTGGAGTAACTCAGCAGTACAGACAGCATCTCTGGGGAGAAGGAATGGCTGACGTTACGGGTCGAGACCTTTTTACCTTACCGTCCATTGTAATCTTATTGCTTCACCTGACTTCCCTTTGTAGCTATTAAACGTAGTCCATTGACGTAGTATAACCACAGTATTGGGCCGGTTACCAATTGAGCTGAGTTAATGTCTGAGAATGGTGAAGGTTTTTTACTATAGACTGTTAATTCATTGAAATTATATTTCCTCTCTGACTGTACTGTATACACTGCTGCCTGGCGTGTAGTTACCTGCCCAGAAATGTTAGCAACAATCCAAAGACATTCTGTGTGTTTAACTGTGATGTTAAGTCCTCCCAATGCCAACCAAATTACACAAGGCATAATTGATTTACACAAGTCGACACAGTGACGCAGCTGGTAGAGCCTCTGCCACACAGCATCAAAAATGCAGGTTCAATCCTGACCTCTTGTGCTGTAATTGTAGAATTTGCACGCTCTTCCTGTGACCGTGTTGGTTTCCTCCAGGTGCCCTGGTTTCTATCCACATCCCAAAGAGATGCAGGTCTGTAGGTTAAATAGCCTCCTTAAATTGCCCTTCATGTGTAGGGAAAGTGGGATAACATGTGATCAATTGTCGGCGTGGACTCGGTGGGCTGATGGACCTATTTCCACGCTGTATCTCAAAACTAAACTAAACTAAACAAAACAACTAAAAACTAAACTAAACAAAACAAGCTTGTGGACAAGCTTTTCCCTTTGAGAAAGGGAAGATTCAAACAAGAGGACATGACTTCAGAATTAAGGGACAGAAGTTTAGGGGTAATATGATAGGGAACTTCTTTACGCAGAGAGTGGTGGCGGTGTGGAATGAGCTCCCAGTGGAAGTGGTGGAGGCAGGTTCATTGGTATCATTTAAAAATAAATTGGATAGGCATATGGATGAGAAGGGAATGGAGGGTTATGGTATGAGTGCAGGCAGGTGGGACTAAGGGGAAAAAAATTGTTCGGCATGGACTTGTAGGGCCGAGATGGCCTGTTTCCGTGCTGTAATTGTTATATGGTTATATGGTTAAAACATACTGTGATAATGAAATGTAATAAAAATGAACTGCAGATGCAAAGATAGACACAAAAGGCTGGAGTAACTCAGAGGGTCAGGCAGCATCTCTGGAGAAAAGGAATAGGTGATGTTTTGGGTCGAGACCCTTCTTCAGGCTAAGAGAAAGGGAATCAAGAGATATAGACAGTGATATAGAGAGACATAGAACAAATGAATGAAAGATATGCAAAAATGTAACTGTGAATCACTTTAGACCTTCCTGAGCTGGTGAGAAGTATCTATTAAAGTCTTGATGCACAATAACATCATTAATGTTGACAGTCCTGTACTACCATTCTCCTGCCCCAGTCAAATGGAATTAGCCAAAGATTCCTTTTTGAAGGTTGTACTGATTTTACAAAATTACTTTCAAAAGTGCCCAAAAGTCATAGACAAACATTTTCCACATAGCAGGGTAATGTCTTGGGAAAGTTATTTGCTGTGCGTATGCAAATGTTTTCCATGTGGCTGTATCAAATATAATATGAATTGAAATTCTATTTAATTGTCTTGTAAATTCTAGACAATTGACCATTGGGTAATTCTCCCTAAAAGCAGATTTCGCAAGGGATTTTGTTGGACTAATTTTGTGCCAGGTAGACTTTAGCACATTCCCCAATCTGATTTGTGTTTGGATTCATTTTTCAAATCCCGGAAGATCTCCTGGAAGAAAACAAAATGAGAATCTGGGATGTAGTATGGAAAAAGATGCCATTGCATGTAGCTCCATGGTACTCCCATGTAAAGATTGTCACCTGACATGCCTGGAAGGTGAGATTAAAATGGATGGATAACAATTAGTGGGAATGCATACAATGGGCCGAATGGCCTGTTTCCATGTTGTATGACTCCATGACTCTTGATAGCTCTTTAAGAGAGTTAGTGCAGGCACAATGTACCCATTCTATGTTGTAAGATACCACAATTCCACAGGTTAGGACTTTATTCCTTGGTGTGCAGGAGGATGAGGGGTGACCTTCTAGAGGTGAATAACGTCATGAGGGAAATAGATAGGGTGAATGCACAGAGTCTTTCACCGAGAGTATCAGAATGAAGAACCAAAGAATATAGGTTTAAGGTGAGAGGGGAAAGATTTAATAGAAACCTGAGGGGCAACTTTTTCACACAAAGGTTTGAGGGTTTATGGAACGAGGTAGTTGTGGCAGGTACTATAACTATAAAGGCATTTGTGGATTGGAAACATTTAGAGGGATATGGGCTAAAAGTGGGCAGGTGGGACTGGTGTAGATGGGGCATCTTGGTAGGCATGGGCAAGTTGGACCAAAGGGCCTGTTTCTGTGCTGTATGATCCTATGACTGTATGAGACCTTTTGAGGATTGCAACCAGGATGCAGATGATACATAAAATATTTTTTCTCTCCTTTTTTTCACATCCTTATATCCTGGCTCCCACCTTAAGCACAATGTCCCAGCAAATTAAAAAGCAATTCTCTTAAAGTGGAGTGATGCTTATATTTGGACTCTATTGCTTCCTCAAATAGGGCACAGTATTTCCTGCCACTTGGGATCATCAATCTTCAAACATGACATATATAGTCCAAGCATCTTCAAGCATGGAAATCATTTTCTCTATGTATCAATAATAGTTTGATGGTACAATAGACAATAGGTGCAGGAGTAGGCCATTCGGCCCTTCGAGCCAGCACCAATCAGTACCCCATTCCTGCCTTCTCCCCATAGTCCCCAGAGCAGGGACTAACTCTACTGAATGTTTTTCCTTCCATTATTTATTATGTAAAGGTATATGTGTGTTATGATTGTGTTTATAGTTTGTTTGGTTGTTTAGTTATTTGTCTTTTTGCACAAAAGTCCGCGAGCATTGCCACTTTCATTTCACTCCACATCTCGTATGTGTATGTGACAAATAAACATGACTTGACTTGATATCCCCTGACTCCGCTATTTTTAAGAGCCCTATCTAGCTCTCTCTTGAAAGCATCCAGAGAACCTGCCTCCACCGCCCTCTGAGGCAGAGAATTCCACAGACTGCATGAGACCTTCTGAGGCGCAGTGGTAGAGATGCTGCCTTACATTGCCAAAGATCCGGGTTCTATCTTCACTATGGGTGCTGTCTGTACGGAGTTTGAACGTTCTCCCTGAGACCTGTATGGGTTTTCTCCGGGTGCTCCGGTTTCCTCCCACGCTCCAAGGACTCAGATGTTTGCAGGTTAATTAACGTCTGTAAATTGTAAATTGTTTCCGGTGCGCTAGTGTACGGGGTGATCGCTGGTCGGTGCAGACTCGGTTGGCCAAAGGGCCCGTTTCCTACGCTGTATCTCCAAATATGTAATGTTAACGGAAGGTCTGGTGAATGGCGAGGGTGAATCATGAACACCCAGCTCGCTTTCCAACACATGTGTTTGAAGGGACTTTTGACCTGTTCTTACAAGAAAAACAATAACCACATTCCAATCTTGTTTTTCTTGTAAGTGCTGCACAAGCTAAACCGGCAGCAGGGATGCTCATCAATGGTCACAGATAAAATCTAACTGGTAACGAGACAAGTGGGCTAGAGAGAGTTTCAGTTCACATGCTGCTGCCTGGTATCCATTTTCAAGAAGACTGCTTTTAAGAGACTTTTGGATAGGATTTGCTGAGAAAGGAGGAATATGGATTGTGTGAAATGTTCCTCAAATATGTCACAATTTAACAGGGAATCATAGAGTCTTCCAGCCATACTTGTGGCTTGTGGCTAAGGGGATCAGAGGGTATGGAGAGAAGGCAGGTACGGGATACTGAGTTGGATGATCAGCCATGATCATATTGAATGGCGGTGCAGGCTCGAAGGGCCGAATGGCCTACTCCTGCACCTAATTTCTATGTTTCTATGTTTCTATACAACATGGACACAGGCACTTTGGCCCAGCTTGCCCGTGCCAACTAAGAAGCCCTATCTACACCAGTCCCACCTGCCCATGTTCAGCCCATATCCCTCAAAACCTTTCCTATCCATGCACCAGTCCAAATGTCTTTTAAACATTGTTGGGGCAGCACAGTGGAGTTGCTGCCTCGAATCGGCAGGGACCCGAGTATCATCCTCACTGCAGGTGCTGTCTGTACGGAGTTTGTACGTTCTCCCTGCGAACGCATGGGTTTTCTCCGATTTCCTCCCCCATTCCAAAGATGTGCATGTCTGTAGGTTAACCTGTAAATTGTCCCCAGTGTGTAGGATTGACCTAGTATACGGGTGATCGCTGGTCGGCGTGGACTCAGTGGGCCGAAGGGCCTTTTCGACACTCTATCTCTCACCCAGACTAATTGTTTGTGTAGAAAGGAAATGCAGATGCTGGTTTATACTGAAGATAGATACAAAGTGCTGGAGTAACTCAGTGGGTCAGACAGCATCTCTGGAGAAAAAGGACGGGTGACGTTTCAGGTCGGGACCCTTCTTCAGACTGGTTTCAACCTAACCAATTTCAAACTAGTTAATATAGTACCAGTCTGAAGAAGGGACTCGACCTAAAACATCACCCATTCCTTCAATCCAGAGATGCTGGCTATCCCGCTGAGTTACTCCAGCATTTTGTGTCTGTATTTTGTGTAAACCAGCATCTGCAGTTCCCTCCTACACTTATTATAGTTTCTGGCTTAACTACCTCAACTGGCAGCTCTATACATCCACCACCCTCTGTGTGAAATAGGTGCCCCTCATGTTCCTAATAAATCTTTCCCCTCTCACCTTAAACTCATGTCCTCTGGTTCTTGATTCCCCTACTCTGGGTAAAAGACTCTGTGCATCCATCCTATCTATTCCCCTCATAATCATATACACCTCTGCAAGATCACCCCTCAGCCTCCCGCACTCCAAGGTATAAAGCTCTAATATGCCCAACCTCTCCCCATAGCTCGGGCCCTCGTGTCCTGGCAACATGCTTGTAAATCTTCTCTCCACTCCTTCCAGCTAAACGTCTCCCTGTCATGAGACTCGCTGTTCTTATAAATAACAGCTATTCCGACCAGCATGGGCTATATCGTGCTTGTATAACTTTATGTGTAATGAAGAACATCTGGGTTTCCTGGCAGCTGTTGCACACAGCGCAGAAAGCTGCGGTTTCCAGATTATATCCTCGGTGGATGAATATTCAGTGGCGAGAACTGAATCGGAGAAAGGAGGAGCTTGGCGGTTCAGATTGGTCTCTCTTGAGGGAGTTAGCGTTCGGGAGAGTAACTGAAGACCAGCTCACAACAGTTAGATGAAGACAAATGAAGAGTCCACGAAGGGTGCAACATCTCTGCATTGTATGAGCCGCTGTCAGCCCTTATACTTGCGTTTCTGGCTACTTTCCACGGTACGACCCCGAAAATCTTCTCAACCTGCATCTCGCTCCTTGAAAACCTTTCTGTCATGTTTGCTGGTGAGTACTCCGTTCAATGTTGGAGTGCAGGCCACGTTTAATCTTTGCCAAGTAAATACTTCAGCCATTCAAGCCGGGGGCGGTATATTTGATTGCATGATTATCGGTACCTGATTTCATTGGACCACAGCAAGAGAATGACCCATGAATCATGTTAACGAACGGTTCTGTCCGTTGAAAAATAAAACCAAGATCTTCCCTGCTTTTTCTCAGAGCTGGTCTCTGCCATTTAAGAGCAGGACACGGACTGTTTAACGCACCGTTTAGAGTACAAGGAACATGGTGCTCATTTGATTCGGAAGTGTTTTAAAACTTTCTGGGGGAAAGTTAGGATCGCCAAGATATTCCTCACTCACTTTGTTCAGGTATGTGGAACAAAGGAGAGGGCTGGCTTCATGAGTTTGTGCTTGTTTCCTGTGTCTACATCTGACATTTACTGTTCTGCTGCCTCATGTCGCTCGCCATTACCCAGTGGAACAGTTATTCAATGTGTAGGAAGGAACTGCAGATGCTGGTTTACACCGAAGATAGACACAAAATGCTGGAGTAACACAGCAGATCAGGCAGCATCTCTGGTAGAAAAGGAATTGGTGACGTGTTGGGTCAAGACCCTTCTACAGACTGATAGTCATTGCGGCCCTTCAGCCCACAATGTCCATGCGGAACGTGAAGCCCAGATAAACTAATCTCCTCTGCCTGCACATGATCCATGTTCCCTGACTCTCAGTCTAACGAAGGGTCTCGACAAGAAACATCACGTATTCCTTTTCTCCAGAGACGCCGCCTGACCCGCTGAGTTATGCCAGCATTTTGTGTCTATCTTGCACATTTATTCAAAACTTCCAAAGCTGACTTCATTCAGTCGATTGTACCGCTAGCTGGCAAAATGTGCTCTTCAAGTTATCTCTCAGGATCTGTCTATTTATGGCACTGTAATCTTTGTAATTAGAATATTGAATAGTTCAGCGCAGGAACTGGCCCTTCAGCCACAATGTCCGTGGCAAACATAATGCCAAGATAAACTAATCTCCTCTGCCATCACGTGATCCATATTTCCTCCATTCACTGATAGTTTAGTTTAGATTAGAGATACAGCGCGACAACAGGCCCTTCAGCACACTGAGTCCACACCCACCAGCGATCCCCGTACACTAACACTATCCTACACAAAATACACAATTTACAATGTATACCAAAGCCAGTTAACCTACAAACCCATACGCCTTTGGAGTGTGGGAGGAAAATGGAGCAACTGGATAAAAGCCCACGCGGTCACGGGGAAAATGTATAGAAACATAGAAACATTAGGTGCAGGAGTAGGCCATTCGGCCCTTCGAGCCTGCACTGCCATTCAATATAATCATGGCTGATCATCCAACTCAGTATCCCGTACCTGCCTTCTCTCCATACCCCCTGATCCCCTTAGCCACAAGGGCCACATCTAACTCCCTCTTAAATATAGCCAATGAACTGGCCTCGACTACCCTCTGCAGCAGAGAGTTCCAGAGATTCACCACTCTCTGGGTGAAAAAAGTTCTTCTCATCTCGGTTTTAAAGGATTTCCCCCTTATCCTTAAGCTGTGACCCCTTGTCCTCGACTTCCCCAACATCGGGAGCAATCTTCCTGCATCTAGCCTGTCCAACCCCTTAAGAATTTTGTAAGTTTCTATAAGATCCCCTCTCAATCTCCTAAATTCTAAATAAAGTATAAACTCTGTGCAGACAGCACCCAAAGTCAGGATCGAACCCGGGTCTCTGGCATTGTAAGGCAGCATCTCTACCGCTGTGCCACCATTTTTTTGTTAAATAAAAGGACATACAAGGATAAAAGCCAATCCCACCATCGGCCACCTCTTGTGTGACCACCTCTCTTGGTGCATCCTGACTCCATGTCAAGCATTTGTTGACTACTCCGCTGTACATCAGTTTGCAATGATTTTGTAACTTCAAGTAGCCCCCAATGTACATTCACTGCAGAGTTAATGGGTTCATCTAATCTTTTAATCCACACTGGACACAAAAATGACAGCCACTTCTAATTTAAAATCTGCACCCTGTGATTAATCAAGGAAACGAGTTCACAAATGAGTACAGTAGTTTCATTGAATTCATAAAGGGACAAAAAGAGAAAATCAGAAAATAGAATATAGAACAGCGAAACAAACCCTTTGGCCAAACTTGATGCCAAGCTCAACTAATCTCCTCTGCTCCATATCCCTCCATTCCCTGCATATCCATGTGCTTATCTAAAAGCCTCTTAAATCCCATTATCATGTCTGCCTCCACCACGACCCCTCCCAGCAGCGTGTTCCAGGCACCCACCACCTTCTGTGTAAAAAAAACTTGCCCGTACATCTAGATATAACTAAAAGTCTCATCTTGTATGTATGTATGTATGTATGTTCCCGAAATACTGCCAAAACGGTACACGATAGCACAACAATTTTAGGGGCATCTCACAATTTGCCTGTGGTGTGCAGTAGCAAGTTTTGTTTGATTTTACAAGGTATTTCCCTTTATAAACTTTAATTTCTATCCCTCCGGGCGGCGGCGGCGAGCCTGCGCAATGCGCTCCTGGGCTGTCAGCCGCGCCTGCGCAGTTGGGGGAGGGTTGCTGGGCCCGCTGCCATTTTCAGATCGCTATTTTGATCTGGCGTCACAACGGGGACTCAACAGGCTTTCGACTTTAGAGATACAGTGTGGAACCAGGCCCTTGGGCCCACTGAGTGGAACTCATTGCCACAAACGGCGGTGGAGGCCAATCATTGGGTATTTTTAAAGTGGAGATTGATAGGTTCTTGATTGGTATAGGTGTCAAAGGTTTCGGGGAGAAGGCAGGTGAATGGGGGTGAGAGGGAAAGATAGATCAGCCATAATTGAATGGTGGAGCAGACTCGATGGACTCCAATGTGTTATGGCCAAAAGTCAAAGTTTGGAGAAGTGTGGGAAGTGTCTGCACTGCACTGCACGAGACAAGAGTCGAGAATGTTTAAATGTCATGCGTGCAAAGGAACAATGAAATGCTTACTTGCAGCAACATACAGATTGGTAAACACAAAACATAGATAACATATAATAATATTTTTTAAACCCAACATATTAATAACCCCAATACTAGTGCAAAAAAGACTGAAAGCAGGCGCATTTCATTCCTACCTATGGGAAGAAGTGACCTCCACGTTCATGAACAGCTTCTTCCCAACATAGAGGTTCATGCATCCGCATAGAGGTTCATAGTTGAGGTTAGTGTTGTGCAGTGTTCAAGAGCCTGATATTTGCTGGGAAGAGGCTGTTCTCGAGCCTGGAGGTCATGGTTTTCAGACTCATGTACCGTCTTCCCGATGGCAGGAGTGAAATGAGAGCGTGGTCAGGGTGGTGTGGGTCTCTGATGATGTTGGCTGCCTTTTTGAGGCAGCGACTCCTGTAGATCCCTTCAATGGTAGGGAGTCAGCACCCGTGATGGAATGGTCGGTGTTAAATCGAAATCTTGACACCTCTCAAAAATGGGCATAATGTGTCCAATTTTAGCCCCATGACTTAAACATAGAAACATAGAAAATAGGTGCAGGAGGAGGCCATTCGGCCCTTCGAGCCAGCATCGCCATTCATTGTGATCATGGCTGATCATCCCCTATCAATAACCCGTGCCTGCCTTCTCCCCATATCCCTTGACTCCACTAGCCCCTAGAGCTCTATCTAACTCTCTCTTAAATCCATCCAGTGACTTGGCCTCCACTGCCCTCTGTGGCAGGGAATTCCATAAATTCACAACTCACTGGGTGAAAAAGGTTTTTCTCACCTTAGTCTTAAATGGCCTCCCCTTTATTCTAAGACTGTGGCCCCAGGTTCTGAACTCGCCCAACATTGGGAACATTTTTCCAGCATCTAGCTTGTCCAGTCCTTTTATAGTTTTATATGTTTTTATAAGATTCCCCCTCATCCTTCTAAACTCCAGTGAATACAAGCTTAGTCTTTTCAATCTTTCCTCATATGACAGTCCCGCCATCCCAGGGATCAATCTCATGAACCTACGCTGCACTTCCTCAATCACATGGATGTCCTTCCTCAAATTAGGAGACCAAAACTCTACACAATACTCCAGATGTGGTCTCACCAGAGCCCTATACAACTGCAGAAGAACCTCTTTCCTCCTATACTGAAAGGAGTATACAAATTTAATTTGGCCAAACTGAAATGGAGCCCTGGAGACTTATTTTCAAAGTCTGTTCCTCATTTGCATATTTTATTTCAACTTGAAGTTTTCAACCAACTTGCGAATCATCCTAAAGTGGTGCCAGAAAATGATGTTTGCCCAGTGCATGAGGATTGCATCAGTTCAATATTGCAGAGCCAACTGTCAAGTCCTTGTTGTGAAAGTTGGCACCTTCTCCAGACCTTCCACCAAAATCATAGACCCTTGCACTGACTGCTACCATGCCAAGTTTGGCCTTGGCAAGTCCTCAGACCATCACATAGCCATACAGCATGGAAAAAGGCCCTTCAGCCCACCAAATCCGTGCCGTCCATCGATCAACCAGTTTACACTACTCAGTCTGAAGAAGGGTCCCAACCCGAAATGTCCTTCATCCATTCCCTCCACAGATGCTGCCCGATCCACTGAATCCCACCAGCTCCAGTGTATTGCTCCAGTTTCCCACATGTGCAGTTCCTTGTGTCTCCATTACACTGGGTCCATTTTATCCTCCGCACTTTCGTATCACCTCTCCACCGATCCTAACCAACCACCCACACACTCGGACCAATTTACAGTGGCCAGTTGACTTACCGATTGGCGTGTCTTTACGAAGTGGCAGGAAACTGGAGCACGGAGGCAGGAACTTGCGATTACAGGGGGGAAACAAGCAAACTTCACTCAGTGAAGGGCGACACCCGGGATCGAACCTGAGTCACTAGGGCAGGATTTCCACCAGATTGCACCACTCCATTATTCCTTGGCATTGACAGTGAACAGACCAAAATGTGTTGGCTGCCTCTCACATTACTCAGTGGCGTCAAGAGCTGTAGCCTAGTCTGATTCAGTGTGCTGGCTCTTGAATAACCAACTTGGATGTAGAGATTGTACCTAGGTGGTTCGAGATCACAGTGTCGAGATGGAATCTTACTTTGTAGACAGGAACTGCATATGCTGGTTTATACTAAAGATAGACACAGTGCTGGAGTAACTCAGCGGATCAGGCAGCATTTTTGGAGAAAAAGGATGGGTGTCGTGTCGGGTTGGGACCCACCTTCAGACTGAGAATATCCTCTTCGGACTTAGTTTGTTGAAGTTACTATACACAAATCACTGGTATTATCAATGGGACGGCACAGTGGTAGAGCCACTGCCTCACAGCGCCAGACCCCGGTTCGATCCTGACCTCGGGTACTGTGTGTGTGTGTGTGTGTGTGTGTGTGTGTGTGTGTGTGTGTGTGTGCGTGTGTGTGTGCGTGCGTGTGTGTGTGTGTGTGTGTGTGTGTGTGTGTAGTGCGTGTGTGTGAGTGGTGCGTGCGTGTGTGTGTGTGTGTGTGTGCGTGTGTGTGTGTGTGTGTGTGCGTGTGTGTGTGTGTGTGTGCGTGTGTGTGTGTGTGTGTGTGTGTGTGTGTGTGTGTGTGTGTGTGCGTGTGTGTGTGTGCGTGCGTGTGTGTGTGTGTGTGCGTGCGTGTGTGTGTGCGCGTGTGTGTGTGCGTGTGTGTGTGTGTGTGTGTGTGTGTGTGTGTGTGTGTGTGTGCGTGCGTGCGTGCGTGCGTGCGTGTGTGTGTGTGTGCGTGTGTGTTTGTGTGCGCGCGTGCGTGTGCGTGTGAGTTTGCACGTTCTCCCTGTGACCGCGTGGGTTTCCTCCGGGTGCTCCGCATTTTCCTCCCCACATTCCAAAGACGTGCGGGTGAGAAGGTTAAGAGTTCCTGTCTGAATTGCCGCAGTTGTGTAGGGAGTGGGGTAACATAGAACCAGTGTGAACAGGTGATCTCGATGGTCGGCGAGGACTCGGTGGGCCGAATGGCCACTTTCCATGCTGTACCTTTCATTCAATGAGGTAATGATTTTAACCAAGGAGTTGGGGCAAGTTGAAGAAATATTCCTTGACATTTTCATTTGAGAAAAAGCGCATAATGTGGCGTCACTTATCCTCAGAGCTACCCACAAACCCAATGACTTGGAAGATCAATGCTGATTAAGCCCCAGGAGATGTTATTCTAGCCTGGCTCCTGGAGGCATGGGTGGTTCAGATGAACTTCAAATGAGTATGTTCTATCTGCTAACATTGCTGGAATGGGGGGGTCGGTGAGAGTAATGTTAAATTTTAAATCCTAATTCTTCCACCACATATTAATACATATTATTCTTCGTAAAGTTCTTGGTATGACTGTCTTTTTGTAAACTTCCTGTGGAGCTCTGCATATAAAGGCAGCTGTTGTTTATGTTGTTTAGGGATTTGCCAAAAGTAAAATGGCATTTTCTTTACTGCCAAAAACAGCAGCAAAATTATTTCTTAAAGGGGCATTTTTCATCTAAAGGTTTTCATAAATGTTGACGATTGAACATTGAAGATTCTGCCATGTTTTTACACTGGGTTAGAGTCATACATCGCAGAAACAGGCCCTTCAGCTCAAGTTGCCCACATTGACCAATATGTCCAATCTACACTAGGCCCACCTGCCTGCATTTGGCCCATAACCCTCTAAACCTGTCCTCTCCATGTACCTGTCTAATTGGTTTTCAGTTGTTGGGATAGTCCCAGCCTCAACTACCTCCTCTGGCCACTCGTTCCATACACCCACCACCCTTCGTGTGAAAAAGTTACCC
This sequence comes from Leucoraja erinaceus, assembly GCF_028641065.1. Classification (NCBI taxonomy): domain Eukaryota; kingdom Metazoa; phylum Chordata; class Chondrichthyes; order Rajiformes; family Rajidae; genus Leucoraja; species Leucoraja erinaceus. Next base: position 51,759,248 of record NC_073386.1, on the reverse strand, counting down.
ATCAGATTCCTATTAAATCTTCAACCCCTCTCACCTTAAACCAATGTCCCTTGGTTCTAGATTCCCCTACCCTGGGGCAAGAGACTCTGTGCAACTACCCAAACTACACCTCTATAAGATCATCCCTCATCCTTCTGTGATGAGTCCTAGCCTTCCCAACCTCTCCTGAGAGCTCAGGCCATCAAGTCCTGGGAAGTTACAAGTCCTCAGAAATCTTATCTGTACTCTTCCCAGCCTGCTCAACCTCTCCCTGCAGCTAAAGGCCCACGAGGCTTGGCAAATATGAACGTGAACTTTATTCTTTACCAGGGCTGAAAAATATGGAGCAAATTTCAGAGAACACAATAAAACAACTCCGGACAATTAATCAATTTGCAGTAAAGACACAAGGAACTTTTTATTATTTTAAAAATTTATTCTTTTAAAAATAAATTGGATAGTTATATGGATGGGAAGGGAATGGAGGGTTATGGTCTGAACGCGGGTATATGGGACTAGGGGAGATTATGTGTTCGGCACGGACTGGAAGGGTCGAGATGGCCTGTTTCCGTGCTGTAATTGTTATATGGTTATATGGTTAAGGAACTGCAGATGCTGGAATCGTGCCTGGACCACTGGAATAACTTAGTAGGTCAGGCAGTATCTGCGGAGGACATGAATGAGTGAAGTTTGGATCGAGAACCTTCTACAGACTCCAAGTTGCCAAGCAGAATGCCAATTGTGAAGAAGTGTCCCGACCTGAAACGTCACCTATCGATGTCGCCCAGAGATGCTGCCTGACCCACTGAGCTACTCCAGCACTTTGTGTTCCAGTCAATTTGTAAGACATTGAGAGATCTTCCAGATAGCATTCTTCATATGGTGCAAAGATTAGCAAGAATTTGTGTTATTTTCTCATCCTGGTGGATATGATGATATAATTTTCTTTTGTTTTTTTTGTTTTTTGTTTTTAATCAACGATTTTAATATTGATAAATGTATTGTGATTTTATGTCCTGTAAGGTGTCCTTGGGTGTCCAGAAAGACGCCAGCAAATAAAATGCATTATTATTATTATTAATGTTCACGCATTGTGAAAATAATATTGTTATTCATGAAAGACATTTACAAGACACCTGGCGAGGTACATGGATAGGAAAGATTGAGAGGGATATTGGCTAAACAGAGGAAAGTGTTACTTGTGTAGATTGGACATCTTGGTCGTCATAGGGCCTGTTTCTGTGTCATGTGACTCTGACTCCAAACAGAATGGCAAATGATTATTAGAAATGACATTATGGACGTTATTATAAATGAAATTAAACTCAAAATAGACTATGTATCAAAAGAAACTTAATTATTATTTAAAATATAAAAATCTAATCTTAAATGAATAATATTTTTCTTCACAATTTTTTTTTCAGTATGTTAAAATCTTTACAAATCTCAGGTGTCACAACTGGTAGAGTTGCTAAAACAATACACAAATAGTGCTGGAGGAACTCAGTGGGTCAGGCAGCATCTGTGGAGGGAATGGAGAGGCGTAGCTTTGGGACGGGACACTTCCCCAGCCTATTTTTTTAGATAAAACCAGTCACTGCTGGGTTGGGATCTATAAGGCTGGAGGATGTGGAGGATGTGGTTTGAGGGATCGTCCGTGAGGTCAAGTTCAAGGGGTGGGTATGAGGAGGTGCCTGAGAGCTGGCGCCTGGCCTCAGTACAATAGATGTCAGCCCACCGGACTATAACTGCACCTCCCCTGTCGCCAATATTGATGACAACGCTTGAATTGGCTGACAAAGTGTCCCAAACAGAAACTTTATTTGTCCAGACAGCACAGTGGCGCAGCGGTAGAGTTGCTGCCTCACAGTGCCAGAGACCTGGGTTCAATCCTGACTACTGCTGCTCTCTGTGTGGAGTTTGTACGTTCTCCCTGTGACCCTGTAGTGTTGTCCGAGTGCTCCAGTTTCCTCACTCCAAAGACGTGTAGGTTTGTACGTTAATTGGCTTCTGCAAATTGTCTTAGTGTGTAGGAGTGGTGAATCTCTGGAACTCTCTGCCACAGAGGGTAGTTGAGGCCAGTTCATTGGCTATATTTTAGAGGGAGTTAGATGTGGCCCTTGTGGCTAAGGGTCCCATCAGGGGGTATGGAGAGAAGGGCGCCAGGTAGAGGGCCTCACATACAGAGACCCGGGTGATCCTGACTATGATCATATGTGAATGGCGTTCTCCCTGTGCAGGCTCGAAGGGCCCAGAATGGCCTCACTCCTGCAGACTAGGTTTCTATGTTTCTGCAAATTTTCTATGTTAGGATAGAACTAGTGTACATGTGATCGCTGGTTGGCATGGACTCGGTGGGCTGAAGGGCCTATTTCCACCCTGTATCACAAAACTACTCTAAACTAAGCTAAATTAACTAAGATGCTGCCTGGCCCATTGAGGTCCAGCAGCACCCTGTGATTTGCTCAAGATTCCAGCATCTGCAGTGTCTCTATAGTAGAGTTGCTACCTCACAGCTCCAGTGACCTGGGTCCAATCCTGACCCCACTCACCGTCTGTGTGGAGTTTGCACGTTCTCTAGTGGCTGCATGGACTTCCTCCGGGTGCTCCGGTTTCCTCCCACATCCCAAAGGCTCCCATATCCCAATGGTGTACTGGTTAGTCGGTTGTTTGGCCTCTGCAACTGTCCTCTGTTGTAAGTGTGTGGCAAGAAAATGAGAAATAGAAGTATTACTAGTCAGGCAAGAGTTCGAATACGTTATAGGGTAAGGTAGATAAAAATGCTGGAGAAACTCAGCGGGTGAGGCAGCATCTATGGAGCATCTATAGGTGACGTTTCGGGTCAAGACACTTCTTCAGACTGATGTGGCAGTGGTGGGGGCGGGAAGAAAAAAGGAAGATGCGGAGACGGTGGGCTGTGGGGGAGCTGGGAAGGGGAGGGGAAAGAGGGAGAAAGTAAGGACTACCTGAAATTGGAGAGGACAATGTTCATACCACTGGGTTGTAAACTATCCAAGCAAAATATGAGGTGCTGCTCCTCCAATTTATGGTGGGACTCACTCTGGCCATGGAGGAGGCCCAGGACAGAAAGGTCGGATTCAGAATGGGAGGGGGAGTTGAAGTGCTGAGCCACCGGGAGATCAGGTTGGTTATTGCGGACCAAGCGGAGGTGTTCGGCGAAGCGATCGCCAAGCCTACGCTTGGTGTCACTGATGTAGACCAGTTGACATCTAGAGCAGCGGATGCAATAGATGAGGTTGGAGGAGATGCAGGTGAACCTCTGTCGCACCTGGAAAGACTGCTTGGGTCCTTGGATTGGGTCAAGGGGGGGAGATAAAGCGACAAGTGTAGCATTTCCTGCGGTTGCAAGGGAAAGTACCAGGGAAGGGGGTGGTTTGGGTGGGAAGGGACGAATTGACCAGGGAGTTACGGAGGGAGCGGTCTCTGCGGAAAACCGAAAGTGGAGGAGATGGGAAGATGTGCCCAGTGGTGGGATCCCGTTGGAGGTGGCGAAAATGTAGGAGGATTATCTGTTGTATGTGACGGCTGGTGGGGTGGAAGGTGAGGACAAGGGGGACTCTGCCCTTGTTACAAGTGGGGGGATGGGGAGTGAGAGCAAAGTTACGGGGTATAGAAGTGAGTGGTGAGTGCCTCATCTATAGTCGAACAGGGGAATCCCCGTTCCCTAAAGAATGAGGACATCTCTGATGCCCTGGTTTGGAACACCTCTTCCTGGGAGCAGATGCGGCGTAGACGGAGGAATTGGGATTAGGGGATAGAGTCCTTACAGGAAGCAAGGTGGGAAGAAGTGTAGTCCAGATAGCCATGGGAGTCAGTGGGTTTGTAGTAGATGTCGGTCAGTAGTCTGTTAATGTCGCTAAGATGGAAAGAGTGCGGATAAGATTTATAAGATTTATGTTGCCAGGACTGAGCTATCGGGAGAGGCTGGACAGGCTAGGACTTTATTCCTCAGAGTACAGGGGGCCAAGGGGTGATCTTATAGTGCATAAAATTATGAGGGGAATAGATAAGGAGTCGAGACCCAAAACGTCGCCTCTCCCTTTTCTCCAGAGGTGCTGCCTGTCCCGCTGAGTTACTCCAGCATTTTTGTCTTGTTTGCAGGTAATAAAAATGTGATCAATTTGAGAAATCAGCTGAAACAAATTTAAAATTGGAAATATTGGATGGAAACTACCTGAACGCGGGTACTTGAATTTGCAGGGAGCAATGCGGTTAGCAGTCCTTGAGTGTTCAATATTCCATAGTAAACAACACACCGTCCATGTGCAGGGATGGAGATTTTTATTGTGGCCTCGTTGTGAAATGGGGAGGGAGTTATTGTCATCCTGGGATTTGCGGGTCAACAAAGAATGTGCTGTCATAGTTTCTTCCACAAAAACATCGGCGAGGGTATTAGCGCTGATTATGACAGTCATAAATAATATTTCATGCTGCTACTGGGCTAGACAAGGAACGGTCTTCTCCGTTTCCATTAGAACAGCAACAGGAGGAAAACTGAGACCTGGCCAAGTTGGCCATCCGCGAGTCACGGCGCCGGGCGGAAAGGGCTCTGCCCTTTTCCGGGGTTACGTCCGCACCCGGGTGGTGCTAGAGAGGGATCACGCCCTGTCCACGGGCGCCCTGGGGGATTTCCGAGACCGTTGGGCACCGCGGGGGGTGGAATGTACCCTTGACAAGGATTGCAACATAGTTCTTTAATACTCAGTATATTTGATATTTAAGAATTGTACTGTGGTGGTGGGTGTGTTGGTATTGTTTTTGGATTGTATCCTCTATAGTTGATTAAAATTATTTTTGGTTAAAAAAATACGGAGGAAAGCTGAGTTTAAGAACAACATGTTATTTGGGTTATGCTAAAGGAATGTTGTTCAGAGAAGTTTAATAATCAATCATTTCCAATGTGTAGTAAAGCACAAAGTGCTGGAAGAACTCAGTGAGTCAGGCTGTACATGCGGAAGGAAATGAACAGATGATGTTTCAGGCCAGTTTGAATCTACAGACTGGTTAATGTTTGTGTCTCCATAGCGAATTTGGATTCAGTTTATGATTATGATTATGAGTCTAAGTTTCAGATTGTGGAAAAGATCTCTGTGTGGGAAGGAACTGCAGATGCTGGTTTAAACTGAAGATAGACACAAAATGCTGGAGTAACTCAGTGGGACGTGCAGCATCTCTGGAGAGAAGGAATGGGCGATGTTTCGGGACGAGACCCTTCTTCAGATGCAAATTAGATCTTTCATTTAACAATCAACAAACACCAGGCCTTCACTGTTCTATCAATGTTCGATTTTAACATTGAGAAGCAGCGCTATTTTTGTAGCTAAAAAGGTGCTGGGACACAGCAAATAAAAATTAAGCCTCATTTATCAAATTTTTTTCCATCAATAGGCTCAATGTTAGGGACTGTTTAACCTAATATAATTACAGAACTCCAAATCTAAATAAATAAATGTTCTAATTCATTAAATTACATTATGCATTAGATAAACACGATTTGTAAACAGATGCAAAACACTGGAGTAACGCAGTTGGCCGGGTAGAATCTCTGGAGAACGTTGGCAGGTGATGTTTGAGCTCAGGACCCTTGTTCACACTGATTGAGATGGGGCAGGAGGGGGGGAGAGAAATCTCAAAGAGTGGTGGAACGAGAACACAGCACCTTGTGTCAAATACTGGAGGGGGTAGATGTAAGGAGGAACATTTAAAGCAGCCAAGAGTACACAGAGTGCCGGAGTAACTCAGCGGGTCAGGCAGCATTTCTGGAGAACATGGATAGGTAACGTGAAAGGGTCGGGACCCTTCCCCAGCCAAATGGGACATGTTAGAAGGTAGACACAAACTGCTGGAGTTACTCAGCGGGACAGGCAGCAGATCTGGAGAGAAGGAATGGGTGACATTTTGGGTCGAGACCCCTTTTCAGGCAAGTTAGAGATGCCCATGCACTATGCTGCTATGTACCATCACAACAAAAGCACAGCTTAGAATTGAGTACCAGTATTTTGGAAAAGTGTTACCAGTAGCTTGTGTTTCAAGTGGAGAATGATGTTTATTCTCAGCTGGATGTCACAGATGTTGTGGTGAGTGGGACAGTAGCAATGGACTTGAGGTCCATCTGCACAACACTGTATAAGCCAGTGCACTACACACAAACCTGCACATTAACATTGTGTATTTTAGTTAACACTGGTCATCGATAAACGTGAACTTATTGGTGCATAATTGTTGTGCATTCCAGAACATTTTTTTTTAACCACCTGATATTTATCGACATATTTAATTTGACCTGCTCAGAACTGACTCCATCTCCACCTTGCATTCTCCCTGAATAGCAGCCAACGTAATCAAAGTCTTGCCCGACCCCGGTCATCCCTTCTTCTCCCTGCTACCCTTCGGCAGAAGGTACAGAAGCTTGATAGCACGCACGACGCACCACCAGACTCAGGAACAGCTTCTTCCCCACTGTTATCAGGCCCTTCCATAAGCGAGGGATACTGTCAGATTCACCTCAACCCCATTGTGGACATTGGACTTTTGGCCCTGTCCCATGGTACGAGTTCATTCAAGAGCTCTCCCGAGTTTAAAAAAAATCAAACTCGTTGTAAGCACGGAGAATGAACGTAGCGGGTACGTCGGAGCTCGGGGACGTCTCTTAGCGGCTCGTAACGCTAATAGCAGGTGCTCGGGAAGACTCGCTAACGGCAGGTAAGCTCTGGAAGACTCGTGAAAATTTTTTCAACATGTTGAAAAATGTCCACGAGAGCCCCGAGTATCGACGAGCGGCCAATACCGAGTTTGAATCAGGGCAAACTCGGGAAAACTCTTTGAATGAACTCGTACAGTGAGATAGGGCTTTATGAAGGGCTACAATGATGAGAACTATATCTAGCTCTCTGTATCTTCTCCTTTGTTCTACCTATTGCACTTGCATTTGACTGGATTGTATTTATGTCGGGTATTATCTGATCTGAAAGCTTTTCACTGTACCTCGCTACACGGGACCACAATAGCCCTAAACCTAAGCTTAATAAAGATTAAACTGTTACACATAGCAACAACAGTGGAGTGATATTGAAATATTTCTCTCAATCATTTTCAATGGCACAATGTAGGGGCTTGGAGTGATGTGTCACTTAAATTCTCATTCTCCCTGCGTCCAAACCTTGAAACTTCTTGAAGCAGATGGTTGCTAGATATTGCCAGTTGCCATTGAAAATCTGGCCCGCATTTCAGATTGGAGTGTATTAGTCCAAGCAGCGAATACCTCTACTTCCGAGTGTCTCTTCTCAATGTTTCTAATCAGTTGAATGCTTTAGTCTTTGATGCTGGGAAGCTGTTATTGATAAATGCCACATTTGAACGTTTGCTAGCTTGTGCACGTTCCCGCCATTGAAATTCTGGAGGCTTTCTGCATTCTGCACAGCTGTTATACAGACAATGCCTGAGTTATTTCCTGCGTCTTCTGCAACGGCCAGTTAATAAGCACAGGTTGTTTAACTGCACTGGTGAAAGGCCGTTAACTTTGAAGGATAGCTCTGCATCTCTCTCTCTCTACAGATGCTGCCTGACCCGCTGAGTATTTCCAGCATTCTGCTCTTATTTAAACCAACGTCAACAACATATGGTTCACGGCTACCTTGGGCAATTCTTATTTTTGTTACCATACTTAATTTCAGGCTGAAAAAGGGTCTCGTTGTATGTTGTACATTTTGCAGAACCAAAGAATTGCAGATGCTGGTTAATACACAAAGGTGACAAAGTGCTGGAGTAACTCAGTGGGTCAGACAGCATCTTTGGAGAACATGGATAGTTGACGCTTCGGGTTAGACTCTAAAGAAGGGTCCCGATGTGAAACGTCACCTAGCCACGTTCCCCAGAGATGCTACCTGATCTGCAGAGTTACTCCAACACATTGTCTCCCTTTGTGCATTAGCTGGCATCTGCAGTTCCTTGTTTCTACCTATTATTTATGCAGGCGTTGGTTGGTGGTGTTGGTTAGCAAGTAGAGGGCAATATGGGGCTGGCAATGGAAGAATATTGACCAGGGGACTGGTTATAGGGAGAGAAGGTGTGTGCCACATAGCATATACAATGGTGCAGCGGTAGAGTTGCTGCCTTATAGGACATTAGAAGCCCGGGCTTGAGCCCAACTATGGGTGCTGCCTGTACGGAGTTTGTACGCTCCCCCTGTGACTGCATGGGGTTTTCTCCGGGTGCTCCAGTTTCCTCCTACATTCTAAAGACGTACAGGTTTGTAGCCTCAGTAAATTGTCCCTTGGGTGTAGGATGGTGCTAGTATACGGGGTGATCACTGGTCTGATCGGGCCTGTTTACGTGCTGTGTATCTAAAGTATCTATGTGTTTTCTGCTGGGATTACAAGCCTTGTGTCTCTATTGGCATCCATTTTACCGTGCAGGTAATAAATAGAACAGCCAAAGAAATCCCAAGTGCTCCTACAAAACTAATAATCTGTTTGGAGAGCACTATAGATCGGGCTTGTGAGAAATATAAAATGTGACCCAGAAATGTTGTTGATTCCAATGTGTTAAATTGGCTGGTGAATTCCTAATTATACACTCGTATTCTCTTACAACTTGGATGGAGGCTATTCAGGCCATCAAGCCTATACTAGCACACCAGAAAATCCCATCGATCATATCCACTGCCATTTTAATCCCCCATTGCATATTCTCTCCCCATCAATTCCCTCCGAAACTACTTATTATTTACTCGCGTGGAATTGCAGCGATTGTGGACTCAGCCCAGATCACCACACAAAGCTCCCTTCCTTCCATTGACTCAATTTATACCTCACGCTGCCTCGGCAAGACCAGAAGCATAATCAAGGACCAGTCACACCCTGGCCACTCCCCCTTCTCCCCTCTCCCATCAGACGTTGCTGTCTTTACCTTGCACTAAACGTTATTCCCTTATCATGCATCTATCTACGCACTGTAAATGGCTCGATTGTAAACACGTACAGTCTTTCTGCTGGCTGGTTAGCAGGCAACAAAATATTTTCACTGTACCTCAGCACATGTGACAATAAACTAAACTGAACTGAAGACGCATTACAAGATGGCGGGTCGTGGCCTGTTTGAAGGGAGCCGCTGCTGACCCAGACCCTGCTCACCCCCGGAGACCAGCAACAACGGACACAGGGCCGGGCGGCGGAAGCTCTCAGAGGGCCTTGCGGGCGGTTGCCAAACCCCGACAGGCAGCTGATCGCAGATCCGGGGAGCCCACCCGGAGTGGGTCTGAGTCTCGTCTCCCACTCGCCCCCGTGGACAGGAAACCAGATGGGGGAGAGAATCGGCGACACCGGTGGATACTGGACACAGCGGCGCTAGAAGAACCCGGGGGGGGGGGGTCATTGAGGTCGGCTGCGGGAGGAACCCCCCCCAGGAAACAAGGCTGAAGGCCCGGAGAGGAGAAGGACGACTCGCTGGCGATCTGACTGAGGTGACGGCTACAACAGGCCTTTATGGCCAACTGCAGCCTGCACTGTGTAAAACGGCACCCAAACCCGGCAACCATTGCATATGGACTCCGTGGATGCATGGGGCACTTAATCTGGGATTGTCTTTATGTATGGCAACAATCCCACTGATATATATACAAAAATATATATTTCTCGGCACCTTTGGCGCATGTGACAACAAAAGAGCCATTGAACCTTTCAAACTTCATCATCACCATCGATGATCCCTGGAAGCCAAGTGTGATGGTCCTCCTGGTGGGTCCAGTACCCGGGTCTTGAGACGGCTGAAGAGGCCGACCCGGGAGCCGCAGACTCTACCTCCAGGCGGACGTCCATATGTGACCTCTTTGACCGCGGGGAGATTCAGACCCGGACACCCCCCACAGAGACGGTCCTTGACAGAGACAGACCCGGGACCAACAGCATGGCGTCTCTCCCTGCTGCAGCGTTCTTCCACCTGTTGTGCAACTACACCCGCCGGCCAGACACCACCACCCGCCTCTTCCACCGTCGAAGCCTGAAGAAGAGTCTTGACCGGAAATGTCACCTATTCCTTTTCTCCAGAGATGCTGTCTGACCCGCTGAGTAACTCCAGCTTTTTGTGTCCATTTTTGGTTTAAAGCAGCATCTGTAGTTCCTTCCTACACCTTACAGGATTCATTTTGATTCCTGGCTTCCACCTCACTATACCACCCTGTTTCTTAACTAATGAAGTTTGGCATGTTGCCCATAGAGCATAGCATAACATGCGTGCTTGGAATGTCAGCTCCATATAGCCAGTTTCATCAACACACTCAAAGGCCTTGACATTTTGGCATAATTCTTAGAACTCAGCATCCCCAGTATCATCAGATTTGGAGCCTAATGTGCGGTTTTCTCTTGGACTTGCAAAGTCACAACAAAGATAAAAAGAGATACTGTAAAAATGTTTACGATACCAAGAACTCTCAAAATTATTTTACTTTTTAAAACTATTGTTAAGATGGTCAAGTATTTCCAGGATGTGCACTAAATGTTTTAGTTTTAACGATACAGTTTTAGTTTTGGAGATACAGTGTGGAAACAGGCCCTTCGGCCCATTGAGTCCATGCTGACCAGGGATCACCCCGTACATATTATCACTCCTATATATTAAGGGCAACCTACAATTAACCTACAAACCCACACATCTTTGGGATCTGGGAGGATACTGGAGCACCCGGAAGAAACCTACTGTATGTGGTCACAGGGTGAACGTGCAAACTCCACACAGGCAGCACCCGTAGTCAGGATCGAACTTGGGTCTCTGGCGATGTGAGGCAGCAACTCTACCGCCGCGTCACTGCGCCACCTCAAAGAATGCGCCGTCGTAAAGGATTACAATGTGACCCATTGGGGGGGGGGGGGCCTCAGAGCGTATGTTGGGTCAATATTGAGTTTGAATCCGACTCAGTGGTTCGATATTAAATATTTATTTCTTTTTGGTGGCCTTCAACTGAAATAAAATCAGTTGCGAGCTTAAAACATATTCAACATAGAAGGACAAATAATTTGAGGCGTCATTCAGAGGCAAATAATTTAACATTAGCAAGAGATGAAACTCTTTGCTAGGAGTGGTTTTCCAAAGTTTTGGCTCAACGGCAGAGTTTTAGTGCTCAGAATCATTGTTGATATAGCTGCTCTTAGTTTGGGATTGACGTCAAACACAAAAATATCCATCGGTACAGCATTAACATGTCATCTTGCTCTGGTAGAACCACTGCCGTACCTGACAGTACAGAGACCGCAGTTCGATCCTGACCTCGGGTGCTGCATGTGTGGAGTTTGCAGTCTTTCCCCGAGAACGTGTGGGTTTCCTCCGGGTGCACTGGTTTCCTCCCACATCCTGAAGACGTGCGGGTTTGTACTTTAATCGGCCCTCTGCAAATTGCCCCTAGTGTGCAGGATGTGGATCTGGAAGTGGGATAACATGGGACTAGTGTGAACGGGTGATCGATGGTCGGCGTGGACTTTGTGGGCTTTGGAGCATCAGAGGTTGAGGGGAGACTTGAGAGAAGTATATAAAATTATGAGAGGCGTGGATAGGGTAGAAGCGTTTTCACAAGATGGAAATGTCCAACCGTCGAGGGGAGAGCTATAAGGTGAGGGGGGAAATATAATGGCGATGTGCGGGGGTATTTTTTAACACCCCCGCACAGTAGGGGCCTGGAACACACTGCCAGGGTAGGTGTGGAATGACCTGTTTCCATGCTGTATTCCTAAAATAAATTCTTCCAAAGTCAGAGTAGCCGTTGGAATAATTAATTTTTAAATGCTCAATCGCGGTTTAAATATGTAAAAACATCAAATAAATTGTAATCGCACATTTGATGTTTTTTGCCGTTGTGAATATTCAGGCATAAAAACTTGTTTCAAAACTTCCATGTAAATGGACTAAAGTTGGAGAGGAACTGATGGAATTTACAGAGAGTTGGCAGAAGAAAGTATAGGTTGCTAAGCACTATTGCAGTGTTTGGGAAAACATTGCAATATTTTTGCCCATGCTCCTCACGTGATTGGAATGTCTAACTTATTCTCCACGATGGCCAAACTAAGAGAGCTTATTTCTCTTTAGCATACATCTGCGGCACTTTATATCCATTTTTATATCGTTTTTTAGTTTAGTTTAGTTTAGTTTAGAGATACAACGCGGAAACAGGCCCTTTGGCAAACCGGGTTCCCGCCGACCAGCGATCCCCGCACATTATCCTACACACACTAGGGACAATTTACATTTGTACCGAGCCAATTTACCTACATATCTGTACGCCTTTGGAGTGTGGGAGGAAACCGAAGATCTCGGAGAAAACCCACGCAGTCACGGGGAGAATGTACAAACGGCGTACAGACAGCACCCGTAGTCAGGATCAAACCCGGGTCTCTGGCACTGCAAGAGATATTTGAGATACAATGTTTGTCATTTCTATCATCTTTACACTCCAACGCAAGTTCTTTGACTTCACCAATCACACTTCTCTCATTCAGTGAAGCTGGCACCTAACTTGGGATTTTCAGGATGCTTTTGGCTTCAGTATGCTTCGGTAAACAAGGTATATGGTTTCCCTGCCTAACGTTGCTAGAGGCATTGAATATAAGAGTCAGGATGTTATGATGCAGATCTGTAGGACTTTGGTTAGGCCTCAAATGGAATTTTGCGTGCAGTTCTGCCCCCCCCAATTACAGGAAAGATGTGGAGGCTTCAGAGAGGGTGCAGAGGAGGTTTACCAGAATGCTGTCTGCATTAGAGAGTTTCAGCTGCGGGGGGAGAGGTTGGAGAGTCTTGGAATTTTTACTCGGGAACGTCAGATGTTGAGGGGAGACTTGATAGAAGTATATAAAATTATGAGAGGCATAGATAGGGTAGACGGACCCTTTTTCACAAGGTGGAATTGTCCAACTCTGGAGGGCAAAGCTATAAGGTTGGAGGGGGAGCATTTAATGGACATGTGCGGGGCACATTTTTACACAGAGAGTGATGTGGGCCTGGAACGCTTTATCAGAGGTGGTGGTGGAGGCAGAGGCAGATACGATAGTGGCATTTAGCGAGGTTTTAGAGAGGCATGTAGGGAAAAGAAGGAAATGCAGATGGGGCAGATGAGATTAGTTTAAGTGGGCATCATGTTTGGCCCAAACACTGTGGGTCGAAGGGCCTGTTCCTGTGTTGTACTGTTCTATGTGCTTATTGTCCGATTTATTGAAGTGGGCTTATTCATAATTTATGGAGTTGATGGGGAATACAATTTGTGGCAGAATATGAGCCACAGAGTTAGAATGCGTGCTATGAGGAAAATGATCTGTTGGAAGAAGTATTACTTATTACTTGGCCTGTAAGCACCAAACTAACCGTCTAACATTTGCTCTGCTCAGCAGTCGACAGAATAACAAGACTGAATGACCCCTGTGTATTGTCAACATTCATAAAAGATAACAATTTTGAAGCAAATATCCATTAGTAAAAGCCCATGCTTGCTTCAGCAGCTAGCAACCCAAGTTATAGCCAGAGTTAGTGCCGCAGAATTTATATTCCTTCCTTTCTTCATAGGACTATGAAGAAACATCGTAGATTTACCAAGATGTTGCCAGGATTAGAGGGTCTGAGCTATAGGGCGAGGTTGGGTAGGCTTGGACTCGATTCCTTGGAGCGCAGGAGGACGAGGGGTGATCTTATAGAGCTGTATAAAATCATGAGAGGAATGGATCGGGTAGATACACAGAGTATCTTGCCCAGAGTAGGGGAATCGAGGACCAGAGGACATAGGTTTAAGTTGTGGTGGGAAAATAGGAATATTTTCACACAAGGGGTGGTAGTTGTGTGGAATGAGCTGCCGGAGGAAGTAGTTGAGGCTGGGACTATCCCCAATATTTAAGAAACATATAGGCGGGTACATGGATAGGACAGGTTTGGATGGATATGGACCAAATGCAGGCAGCTGGGACTAGTGTAGCTGGGACATGTTGGCCGGTGTGGGCAAGTTGGGCTGATGGGCCTGTTTACACGCTGTATCACTCCATTACTCGTGAGTTGAACATGAACCCTTGTGCTCGAGATAATATATTAAAGCCTTGATATGGGAGCTAAGCAGTCCAAGTGGCGCGTGAGGCAGCGGCTCTACCCCCTGTGCCCCTGTGCCGCCAACACTACCTCGCCTACGAGTATACTGTGAAGGCAGTTATTGAAAGAAGGGTCTCGACCTGAAACATCACCCCTTCCTTCTCTCCAGAGATGCTGCTTGTCCCACTGAGTTACTCCAGCATTTTGCGAATAAGGTGGTTGTCAAAGTGAAGTGGGGATTTATAGTATCTGGGAGGAATTCACGTGGCTTTTCACCAACGTGCATGTTAAATGTAAGGCCAGGTAGGCTTGTAGTGCATGCTATCTTGCAGCAGCTCCAACCAGCAAGGTGGTCTTCTGTACGTTTAATGTCACACGGAAGAGATACAAGAGAGATGAACGTTGGTTGCAATGGTCTAAGCCCCAACCCGAAACGTCATCTTTCCATGTCTTCCACAGATGCTGCCTGACCCACTGGGTTACTCCAACACTTTGTGTTTTACTCTTGATTCTAGCATCTGCAGTTACTTTTGTCTCAGAATCACTCATGCCCCATTTGTTTGGATTGGTTATGAAACTAACGGCCGCATCGTGAATGATTATCCACGGTAGCGCCATGGTGCGGAGGTAGAGTTGCTGCCTCACAGCGCTATAGACCAGGGTTCAGTCCTGACTATGCGTGCTGTCAGTATGGAGTCTGTACCTCCTCCCTGTGACCACGTGGGTTTCCTCTGGGTGCTCTGGTTCCCCCCACATAAAAGGCTGGCAGATTTGTAGGTTAATTAGCCTCTGTAAAAATTGCCCTTAGTGTGTAGGAAGTGGATGAGAAAGTGTGATGACAGAAATAGTGTGAATGGGTCATCGACAGGCAGCATGGACTCGATGGGCCAAAGGGCCTGTTTTCATGCTGTATCTTTCAATCAAAGCTTGATGGTTCCTTACATGTTGCAAGGATGAAAGAAGAATCAGAGGACAAAGATTTAAGGTGAGGAGGGTAAAGATTTAATAGGATACTGAGGCGCAATGTTTTTACAAAGGGTGGTGGTACTGTATATCAGTGATTCCCAACCTGGGGCCATCCATGGCAAATTTCAGGGGGAGCAAAGAAAGATTTGGGGATTTAGGGGGCCACTGGTTCAATGGAGGGGGCCACTTTTATTTCAGCTAATAAAATCAGGGGGGGCCACACAATTAAAGAGCCCAAAGGGGGGCCATGAACTAAAAAAGGTTGCGAAACACTGCTGTATATGGAACAAGCTGCTTGAGGAGGTCATTGGTAGTCGGCATGGGCTAGTTGGGCTGAAGGGCCTGTTTCTGTGCTCCATGACTCCATGGCTCGAAGTGGAAAAACGATGGTCAAAACTTAAGACTAGGGTACAACCGCAAAGTACGTCTTGTCAATGCTTATATTTTTTGTAACAAATCCCTCTGTGTGCTGTCAGAGAGTGACAGATATTTGATTATTATGGGTGTCAGGGGTTACGGGGAGAAGGCAGGAGAATGGGGTTGAGAGGGAGAGATAGATAGATCAGCCATGATTGAATGGCGGAGTAGACGTGATGGGCCAAACGGCCTCATTCTGCTCCTATAACTATGAACTATGAACGGCCATTGTGCAAAGTGAATAAATATTTCAGGAAACTAGAAGGCACAAATGCCAAAATAAAGAGGCCGGCTTTGAAGTAGGTTTCAGTTATAGTGAGGCGGGAAGTGAGCATTACCAAAAGCAACAGTGGAACCAACAGTTTCCATTCTAGCATCACCATTGTTTCTCGTAAAGAGCTTTTAACAACAGCAGCGAGTCTTTCAAAAGTTTCATTTGCGCACAGTCACATAGATGATATGTTGAAAGATTCCCTGATCTCCTTTCGATTATTTTGCTCTGGATACAAGTTGAGCAAAAAGCTCCGGAAGGCGGGGGAATATTTGGTTCTTTTGCCTTTTGTTTGCTTTGGAGATACAGCGAGGAAACGGGCCCTTCGGCCCACCAAGTCCAATGATCACCCACCCGTACATTAGTTCTATCCTACACACTAGGGGCAATCTACAGAGGGCCAATTATCCAACAAATCTGTACTTCTATGGAGTGTGGGAGGAAACCGGAGCGCCCGTGGAAAACCCACACGGTCACAGGGAGAACGTACAAACTCAACACCAAAGGGTCTGTCCCACCTTCACGACCTTTTTTTACTCGTGGACATTTTTCATCAGGCTAAAAAAAAACGCCCCGACCTACTTGATGCCACGAGTACCTACGACTAACATCACGGCCTGCTACGACCTACCTACGATCTCCTACAACCTCGTGACGACCATGCTGCGAGTATGAGTCCAGGGCAAACTCGGCAGAGGTTGTGAAAATGGGAGAGGCCCTTTAGGCAGCGCCTGAGTTTAGGAACGAACCCGGGTCTCTGGCGCTGTGAGGCAGCAACTCTACCGCTGCACCACCGTGATACAGTAGAACTTCTCCCACTTCTATTCTGGAAGAACCTATGGGTTCTTCACTGCTGATTCAAGCTGTGGTCTTCACCCCAATCCTCAGCTCAAATAGCTGTTGAAGCGTTCTTTCACCATCGAACCGGACTAACGGTGATTGCACAGAGCAATGTGGGAGGTTTTGTATCCCAGGCAATGTTTTGTCAAAAACCAAAGATCCTTTTTTTTTCTCTCTCTCACTCGGAGCTTTGCCTGTGTGAGTGGAATACATTGCTCGATGGGTCTGCTTTGCATTAGTGGCAGTGGGCAGAGTTGCAATAGTATTTCATCATTTTATACAGTATCCGAGATTCGCAGTAACACATGGGCTAAGTATAGAAGGAGGCATTTTTCTCAGATTGAGGATGTGCTGCTTCCATTACAGTTCTGTGAGTTCGGAAATGGCAATAGAGTCATACAGTCAAAGGGTGATACAGCATAGAAACAGGCCGTCCAGCCCAAATCGCCCACACCGGCCAACATGTCCCAGCAACACTAGTCCCACCCGCCCGCGTTTGGTCCATATCCCTCTAAACCCGTCCTATCCATGTACCTGTCTAACTGTTTCTTTTGACCTCTCTGTCCTGGGCTTCCTCCACAGCCAGAGTGAGCAACACCGGAACAGCACCTCATATTCCGCTTGGGGAGTCTGCATCCTGGTGGCATGAACATTGAATTCTCACAATTCTGTTAGCCCTTGTTGTCTCCTCCCCTTCCTAGCTCTCCCTCAGCCCTCGGGCTCCTCCTCCTTTGTCTTTCTTCACCCCACCTCCCCGCACCACCCATCAGTCTGAAGAAGGGTTTCGGCCCGAAACGTTGCCTACTTCCTTCGCTCCATAGATGCTGAGTTTCTCCAGCTTTTTTGTCTAACTGTTTCTTAAACGTTGGAATAGTCCCAGCCTCAACTACCTCCTCTGGCAGCTCGTTCCATAAACCCACCACCCTTTGTGTGAAAAAGTTACCCCTCAAATTCCTATTAAATCTTTTCCAATTCACTTTAAACCTAGGTCCTCTGGTCCTCGATTCACCTACTCTGGGCAAGAGACTGCGCATCTACACGATCTATTCCTCTCATGATTTTATACACCTCTAAAAGATCACCCCTCATCCTCCTGCGCTCCAAGGAATAGAGACCCAGCCTACTCAACCTCTCCCTATAGCTCAGACCCGCTAGTGCTGGCAACATCCTTGTAAATCCTTGCCCATACTTGGCCTGTACGCTGCCACAGGTAGAGCAGGAGGTTCCTGAGGGGGTCAACTGAGTGTGCTGGAACGTACCATCCCCCACAAACTGTGTCGCAGAGGCGCAGCGGGTAGAGCCGCTGCTTCGCCACGCCAGAGACCCAAAGATAGGGATGTGGAGAGGATTCCTGTAAATGGGAAATTCCAGAACCAGAGGGCGCAGCCTTAGAACAAAAGGATGTACCTTTAGAATTGAAATAAGGAGGGATATCTTTAGTCAGAGGGTGGTGATGCTGTGGAATTCATTGTCAAAGACGGCTGTGGAAGTCAAGTCAATGGCTATTTTTATGGGCTATCCTCAAATACATCAGGTATTTTGAAAAAGGAGATTGATAGATTGGTGATTAGTAAGGGCGTCAAAGGTTACGGGGAGAAGGCAGGAGAATGGAGTTGAGAGAATAAAATAGAGCAGCCATGATCGAATGGCAGAGTAGACTCGATGGGCCAAATGGCCTAATTCGGCTTTGATGTCTTATGGTTCGATCCTGAAATCGGGTGCTGTCTGTGTGGTGTTTGCACGTTCTCTTTGTGACCGCGAGGGTTTCTTGCGGCTGCTTCAGTTCCCTCCCACATCCCAAAGACGTGCGGGTTTGCAGGATAATTGACCCTCTGTAAATTGCCCCTAGTGTGTAGGGAGTGGATTTTGAAAGTGGGATGATATAGAACTAGTGTGAACGGGTGATGGTTGATCTACATGGACTCAGTGAGCCCAAGGACCTGTTTCCATGTTGTATCAAAAACGAGGTTAGACTAAAAACTAAATTCCTCTCTGTTCCCAACAAATGGAGTCTTGGTTCTCAATGCCATTTTGAAAGACGCTTCTCCATTTTGGTGGGAATTATGCGCTTATTAAAAAAAAGGGATTTTAAGAACATTCTGCTGCCAATCTAAATAATCTCTTGAGTTGATGGAGCTTGGAATACAGACTTTGGTGGTCAGGGGTGTGGCATGCAAGCGGTGTGCCTCACCCATCTGAACTAGGGAGGGTGTTTTGTGCCTCACTGCAGGAGATGTGGAGGAAGGAACTGCAGATGCTGGTTTACACCCAAGATAGACACAAAATGCTGAGTAACTCAGCGGGACAGGCAGCATCTCTGCATAACAGGAATGGGTGACGTTTCGGGTCTAAATCTTTCTACAGACTTTCTTCAGTCTGTAGAAAGGTCTTGCCCTGAAATGTCACCCATTCCTTCTATCCAGAGATGCTGCCTGACCCAATGAGTTACTCCAGCATTTTGTGTCTATGTTCGCTGCAGGAGATATTGGCCGTAAGCGTTTGTTTGCATTCGCTGCTGTTGCAACTGGAGGGTTTTGTAGATCCATCGGTGGTGATATTGCTCCAGGAACTCAAGGTGCCTGCTATAGGTGATTCATGTCTCAGAAGAGAACAGGAGATGGGTTCACTCCTGTGAGTTAGCTCCCAAGATACGTGAAGCAATTCACTTTCCCCATGGTGTGACAAGAACCTTCATTGTCAGAAGTGCTTGTTATACAACAGGGGCAGAGTGCCAGAGGATCATATTTTTTTGCAGATGTTAAGTGTGGAATTTCAGTTTCAGTGTAGATTATTGTCACGCAAGGTACAATGAAAAGCTTTTTGTTGCGTGCTAACCAGTCAGCAGAAAGACAATGCATGATTACTATCGAGCCATTCAGTACCGATTCATGATAAGAGAATAACGTTTAGTGCAAGGTAAAGCCAGTAAAGTCCGATCAAAAATAGTCTGATGGTAGCTCTCCATAAGGTAGCTCTCCAGTTGGTGAGACGATGGTTCAGTTGTCTGATAACAGCAGGGAAGAAACTGTCCCTGAATCTGGAGGTGTGCGTTTTCGCACTTCTATGATATCCAACTCAGTATCCCGTACCTGATGAGAGAGGGGCCACATCTAACTCCCTCTTAAATATAGCCAGAGAACTGGCCTCAGGGCAGAGAGACCGGGGTGAGAAAAAAGTTCTGGTCTTTTTAAAGATTATATCCTTAAGCTGGCCTTGTCCTGGACTGCTCGGGAGGTTCCTGCAGAGCGCCAACCCCTTAAGAATTTGTAAATGGAGTCCTAATGGAGAGAGTATAAACAAGTCCCTTCATCTCCTGACATCATGAGATGAGGCCTTCTCTCACTCGTGTCTCCTCAGTACCCCACAGCTCCGCCCTTGCTCCCCATCCCCCTAGTAGCAACAGATACAGTGTCCCCCTAGTCCTTACCTTCCACCCCATCAGCCATCACATACAACACATCATCCTCCAAAATTTCCGCCACCTCCAACGGGATCCCACCACGAGCCACATTTTCCCATCTCCACCCCTTCCTGCCTTCCCCTTCAACCGCAGAAGATGCAACACCTGCCGCTATACCTCCTCCCTCAACTCCGTCCAGGGACCCCGACAGTCCTTTCAGGTTAGGCAGAGGTTCACTTGCACTTTCCTCCAACCTCATCCACTGTATCCGTTGTACAAGATGTGGACCCTTATACATCGGCGAGACCAAACGCAGACTGGGCGATCGTTTTGTGGAACACATTCGCTCAGCCCGCCTGAACCAACCTGAGTTGCTAAACACTTGAATTCTCCTTCCCATTCCCACACAAACCTTTCTGTCCAAGGTCTCTTCCATTGTCAGAGTGAGGCTAAATGCAAATTGGAGGAACAGCTCACATGCAGTATTTTGCTTGGGCAGCTTACAGCCCAGTGATTTGAATATCGATTTCTCTAATTACAGGTAGCCCCGGCATTCCCTCTCTCGCTACCCCTCCCCCACCCAAGTCGGTCCAGCTTCTCATTTGCACCCTACAAGCAGTTTACTTTATAGCCTTTTGTAGCCTGTTTCCTTTATCTCCGTTACTGTTTTGCATATCTTTAATTCATTGTTCTTTATCTCTCCACATCACCGCCTATATCTCTCATTTCCCTTATCCCTAACCAGTCTGAAGAAGGATCTTGACCCGAAACGTCACCCATTCCTCAGAGTTACTCCGGCTTTTTGTGTTTATCTTCAATGGAAGGGAGGCCGGTTTGTGTGATGGTCTGGGCTGCGTCCACAATTCTCTGCATTTTTTTGCGGTCTTGGATGGAGCTGTTCCCAAACCAAGCTGTGATGCATCCTGATAAAATGCTTTCTACAGTGCATCTGCAGAAGTTGGTGAGAGTTGTTGGGGACATGCTGAACCTCCTAAGCCTTCTGAGGAAATAGAGGCACAGAGGTGGGAGATGGTGGGTCTATCATATGCTTTCTCATATGCTCCATCAGAGACTTTATCAAATGCTTCAAAGAGCCAGTAGATAATATCTTGAAGCTTGACTAGTTTTTTTTAATTTTATTTTTATTAGCAGTACAGTAAATCACATTAATACATTGCATATATCTTATTACATTATGTTGTACCACTTCATTTTTTGAGCTTTAAAAAAGATAGAAATAAAAGAAGTAAGGAAAGTAAGCAAAAATCGTGAAAGTGCAGGAAAGTGGTGGGAGAAGAGAACCCCTTAGGGAAGGAATTAGAGAAGGAAGTAAAGAAAAGAAATAAGACCCTAGAAAGAAAAGAAAAAAAAGAAGAAAGGAAAATCAATCGCTCTATTGTAACACAAAACTCCGCAAAAAAGGATACACCAACTGTGTTTTTATTTAAAATTTATTTTATACCCCCCGTTACCAGGTCCTGGTAGCCTTTATGTTTTAACTTATTATTGCACCTTATGGGCTTGACTTTAGTTGAGATTAGTTTATTTATTATTGTCACATATACCGAGGTACAGTGAAAAGTTATTTCATATGTGCACTTGTGCACGTGCGGTCCGCATACTACCGCGTACTTATTGGTTTAAATTGTCACGTGTGCCGAGGTACAGTGAAATGTTATCCTATCAAATTATACATACATACATACATACATGTGTGCATTGAAGTCACGCACAAGAGCAACAGGGAGAGTAAAGAGAAAAATGCCACAGTGCAGAATATGGTACCCGGTCGTGGCGTCGAAGGACAAGAAGCTGAAGCGAAGAAGTGGAAGCCAAATAACCGAACGGAAACGACGGCGAAAAGTCAAATAACCGAAAAGGCGCAATGTCGAAAAACCAACTCACCGAACAGACGCAACGCCGAAAAGCCAAATAACGGACATGACGTCACCGGGGCGGACGGGACTTGTCAGAGATTGGTCCAGACTCCCGCGTCCATCACATCACTGGCCGTGGGAGATGGGCGGGTGGGGGTCATTTTCCCCACACAATACCACCCGGGGCTGGAGGGTGTCTGGGCACTCTGAACCCGAGCACCAAGCTGTAAGTGGCCGCAGGAGCGCATCCCTCAGGGCAGCCCCCACTCTCCTCCCCCCTCCCCCTTGGGGTCAGCGTTGGGCTGTGGATCGGCAGCACACGCACATATGGAGATGAAAACCCGGTAACATCTCTGTCAGCTGCTGCACAGTTGGGGACAGTCCGGTCCCTCCGCCCACCCAGAGTCACTGACCGCAATGCACCGCCACCGGACCCCGACCCCGACACCAGGGTGATTCACCCCCCCCCCCGGCGTTGTCATGTCCGATATTTGGCTTTTCGGCATTGCGCCCCTTCAGTCATTTGGCTTTTTCAGCGTTGCGCCTGTTCGGACAGGTGGCTTTTTAGCGTTGCGCCCTTTAGGTTATTTGGCTGTTTGGCGTTGTATGCTTCCACTTCTTCGCTTCGGCTTCTCGTTCCTCGACGCCACGTCCGCACACGGCAGAATATAGTGCTATAGTGTTTTAGCCAAGAGTCAGGTCAAGTGTCATATATTCGGAAACAGAATGATGAAATTCTTCCTTGAGGCAGCACAACAGATTTGTAAACAGCACAGCAGATATGTAAAGTTACAGTTACAGAAAATGTGCAGGGGAAGAAAAAGTGCAAGATCTTTCATGAAGTAGGTTGGAAGGTCGTGATTATGCCCTATTTCATGGGCGTTTTCCTGATAGTCTCTTTGTACTGACTGTATTCAATGGTCTCATAACTGTGGGGAAAAACTGTTCCTGAATCTGGTGGTTCGTGCTTTCAAGCTTCTGTATCTTCTGCTGGATGGGACACGGTAGAATAGGGGAGCGTGAGGTGTGAGTTGTCCTTGATTGTGTTTTCTGCTTTCCTGAGGCAGCGTGATTTTGATGGAGTTCATGGTGGACAGGTTGGTCTGTGTGATGGACTGGCCTACATCCACAACTCCCTTGCAGTCTTGGGCAGAGACTAACTAAGCTGCGATGCATCCCAATAGGACATATCTGATGTTATAGCATATTGGTTATGGAGTGAAGGTGATTATAGGTTGAATAATCTCCCACTTGTAGTGTAACTTTAACTTTACTTTAGACTTTAGAGATTCAGCGTGGAAACAGGCCCTTCGGCCGACCGAGCCCATGCCGATTGGTTACTAGACTTCCTCTTGGCAGCATTCCCTTGTTTGGGGGTGGGGGGGGGAGGAGGGGGGGAACAGGAAATAAAAAATTGCCGCTGCTACTCCCGAGTCCCACCCCTCAAATACCACATGGTGGCGCAGCGGTAGAGTTGCTGCCTTACAGCGCCAGAGACCCGGGTTCAATCCTGACTACCGGTGCTTGTCTGTACGGAGTTTGTGTTTTCTTCCCGTGACCTGCGTGGGTTTTCTCCGATATATTCTGTTACCTCCCATACCCAAAGACGTATAGGTTTTGTGCGTTAATTGCCTTGGTAAAATTGTACATTTTCACTAGCGTATGTAGGGTAGTGTTAATGTGCGGCGAGGACTTGGAGGGCCGAAGGGCCTGTTCCCTCACTGTATTTATAAAGTAAACTAAACTGAGCTACTAACCTCATGACGCTTTAAAATTATTTGCTGGAAAACTGCAAATTCCACTTGTATGACCTCCCACAGTAACTTGCAGCAGATCGAGACACTACTTATAGCTGCTGCACAGGTCAGCTATAAACATGCTTCACTGTGACTATCGTTTAGAAGCTCGTGATTTCTAACTAAGAATCTAATTGAGAATAATATCCTCAGCAAGGTCAATGGTTTGCAGGGTAGTTGCTGTTGAGTTTCTAGTTTGATTTCAAATCACAACGTTTTATAAATTAGGTTGGCACAGCGGCTCAGCGGTAGAGTTGCTGCCTCACAGCGCCAGAGACCCAGTTTCGATCCTGACTATGGGTGCTGTCTGTGTGGCGTTTGCATGTTCTCCCTGTGACCGCGTGGGTTTTCTCTGGGTGCTCCGGTTTCCTCCCACACTCCAAAAACGTGCAGGTTTGTAGGCTAATTGGCTTCAGTAAAGATTGTAAATTGTCCCTAGTGTGTGGAATACTGCTAGAGTACGGGGTGATTGCCGAACGGCGCGGACTGGGTGGGCCAAAAGGCCTATTTCCGTGCTGTATCTCTAAACTAAACTAAACTAAACACTAAATGCAACAGCACATCAACAAACAATGTTGACAAGAGCTGGAGTAGTTGTTACAGTAATTTATAAGAAGAGCAGCCTAAGTAGTCATTTTAAATTGTTTTTAAAAGTTTCCTATTGTTTGGAAATACGGCATAGAAACAGAATTCAAGTCTGCGCCGACCATTGTTCACCTGTTCACAGTAGTTCTACGTTATCCCACTTTCTCAGGAGCAACTTCTCTGAGGGACAATTCGCCTACAAACCCACACATTTTCAAGCTGTGGGAGGAAACCTTAGCGCCCGGAGAAAACCCAGGGAGAACTCCACAGAGACAGCACCCGAGGTCAGGATCGATCCCTGGTCTCTGGCGCCGTGAGGTAGCGGCTCTACCAGCTGCATCACCGTGGCTGAAATGACAATTTTCCTGAAGAGGTGTGGAAAGTTGCAAAATTCCAATAAAATTAACCGAATCAGCAGTTGTTGTCTAATCCACTATGTTATCCCATATGGAACCCATGCAGACCAAGGCAATGTAACGCCCTGTTGAGCTTTCTGTGATTTGGTAGATTATCTCCACTGAGTCAGAAGGTAAGGGCTCAAGTTTCAACCTGGAAACTGAAGTCAAGTTGACTATCTGGCACCAATACGAGGGCCTGACCTTTGGATGAAGTGTTAAGCTCCCCTTTCAGTGGAATGTAAGTAATCTCTTGGTGCTAGGCTGAAGAAGAGCAGAGGGTTTTATCCCAGTCTGACAGCCCACATCGACATAAAAGCAGATGATTCAGATACCATTAAATCCTTCTTTCTTGGCATTTTTCCTACTTCTGTGATTACACATTGGCACTGTGGCGCAGCAGTAGAGTTTGTTGCCTCATCGCGCTAGAGACGTGGTTTTGATCCTGACTATGGGTGCTGTCCATATGGAGTTTGTACGTTCTCCCTGTGACCTGTGTGGGTTTTCTCCAGGTGCTCAGGTTTCCTCCCACACTCCAAAGACATGCAGGTTTATAGGTTAATTGGCTTTTGTTGAGATTGTAAATTGCCCCTATTGTGTAGGATAGTGCCAGTGTATGTGGATTGCTGGTCGGCATGGACTTGTTGTATGAAGGGCCTGTATCTGCACTATATTTCTAAACTAAACTTAAAAAAAAGCTAAAATGAAACATTGAGATGAATTAATTGGGACTTTCAAAAGGGCCTGTCCCACTTTCCCAAGTCCTCTGCCGAGTTGAAAAGGACCTTAGGAAAAAAATCAAGATTTTTTTAAATCTACGAACTCCTCCCGACTATATTTTTACTCGTGGACTTTTTTGTCATGCTGGAAAAAACGTCCCGACTTACCTGATGCCCCGAGTACCTACGGCTGGCATAACGCGCCGCTACGAAATATCTACGGACTCCTACGGCCTCCTCCGAGTTTGAATCAAGGGGACAACTCGGGAGAATTTGTGAGTAACTCGGGAAACTGGGACAGGGGCTTAAGGATGTTTCAGGAGCTAATGCTTACAACATAGAAGATAGAAGAGTAAATGACAGAAACAAGCCCATAATGCCTGTGCCCAGACATGATGCCAACACCAATTCTCCTCTGCCTGCACATAAACCATATACAGTACTTCCATTCCCTGCACATCAATGTGCCTATCCACAAGTCTTTTAAATGCTACTATTGTATCTGTCTCTCCACCACCTGGGGGAGTGTCGTTCAAGGCATCCTTCGTCATTAAAACAGATTTCAGGTTCACCTGTTTCTTCTACAAGAAGGCAGTCGGGGAGATGGACAATGTTCTTGCTTTGCTTCAGCACAACAGAATTAGTATTCAGAGAGAGTCACCATATACCAATGAATATTCTATACTGCCTAGTAATGTTCACGCTTTGATTGAGTGAGTTAATAGCGTGAGATGGGGGAAGAAGCTCTTGGAGGGGCTCCTGTATCTTCTACCTGAAGGCAGCGGGGAGATGAGTTCTTTGAGAGCATCTTGGACAATACAGCTCATCCCTGACACACTGGTCAACCCGAGGAGCACCTTCAGCAACAGTGTTTAAGAAGGAACTGCAGATGCTGGAGAATCGAAGGTACACAAAAAAGCTGGAGAAACTCAGCGGGTGCAGCAGCATCTATGGAGCGAAGGAAATAGGCAACGTTTCGGGCCGAAACGTTGCCTATTTCCTTCGCTCCATAGATGCTGCTGCACCCGCTGAGTTTCTCCAGCTTTTTGTGTGTACCTTCAGCAACAGACTGGTTCCACCAAGATGCAGGACTAAACGCCACAGGAGATCCTTCTTCCCGGTGGCTATCAAACTGAACAATTCCTCCTCCTTCTGTCGTGGGGGCAGATTGACTCCCTCCCCCCCCCCCCCCCCCCCCCCCCCCCTCCCTCCCCCCCCAATCTTTGCATTTCATCCATCCTTTGCACTCCTCACTTTAGTTTCATGTTTCATGTATCTAGTGTTCTATGACTGTTGGCAGACCAATTTCCCTCCTGTGATCAATAAAGTTCTATCGTATTGTATCATATCAACTACAAGTAATGTGCAGTAATATGGGAAGCACAAAAACATTGTATCGAAAAGTGCTGAGGTATCTCTGGAAAAAAGCGGATAGGTGATGTTTTTATAAGTGATTGGAGCAGAATTAGGCCATTCGGCCCATCAAGACTACACTGCCAATCGATCATGGCTGATCTATCTCTCCCTCCTAACCCAATTTTCCCGCCTTCTCTATATAACCCCTGACAGCCATACTAATCAAGAATCTATCTCTCTATACCTTAAAAAAATACCCGTTGACTTGGCCTCCACAGCCTTCTGTGGCAATGAATCCCACAGATTCACCACCATCTTGGTGAACATCCTTTAATTCTCAGGCTGTGACCTCTGGTCCTAGACTCTCCCACTAGTAGAAAGATCCTCCTCAGTACCTTGGGTCTGTACCTTTCTTCAGACATCTGTGACTAAATCTAAATATGTTTATGGAGAGATAAAATGCTTACTGGTTTACTCACGATAGATTCTGATTCTCTCTTCAGGTCTCGAAGTCCGTCCATTTAAAATGATCCACGCTTCCTTCCCAATGATGCTGCTGATGCTGCTTCATTGCCTTGGGCTTGCAGGCGCCCAGGTGAACCCAGGTGAGCAGGCACACACTTTGTACGAAGGAACTGCAGATGCTGCTTTACAGAGAAAATAGACATAAAATGCTGGAGTAACTCAGCGGGACAGGCAGCATCACTGGAGTGAAGACCCTCAGTCTGAAAAAGAAGGGATTCGACCTGAAACATCACCCATTCCTTCTCTCCAGAGATCTCTGTCCCGCTGAGTTGCTCCAGCATTTTGTGTCTACTTGTCACACTTTGAGGAACAGTGAAGGAGCCACACTGTTTGTACGCATGCTTCATCCCACCTTGGCTATTTAGTCATAGTCAATGTGTCATAGAGTGATACAGTGTGAAAACAGGCCCTTCTGCCCAACTTGCCCACACCAGCCAACATGTCCCAGCTACACTAGTCCCACCTGCCTGCGCTTGGTCCATATCCCTACAAACCTGTCCTGTCCATGTGCCTGTCTAACTGTTTCTTAAACATTGGGATAATCACAGCCTCAACTACCTCATCTGGCAGCTTGTTCCATACACCCACCACCCTTTGTTTGTTTCATGTATCTAGTGTTCTATGACTGTTGGCAGACCAATTTCCCTCCTGTGATAACACCCTAAGTTACCCCTCAGATTCCTATTAAATATTTTCCCCTTCACCTTGAACCTATGTCCTGTGACATTCAGCTAATAGAAATAGTTTAGTCTATTATTGTCACATGTATCGAGGTACAGTGAAAAGCTTTTTTTGTTGTTGTGTGCCATCCAGTCAGCGAAAAAGCTATGCATGATTACAATCAAGCTGTCCACAGTGTACAGGTGCAGAATAAAGAGAATATTATTTAGTGCAAGATAAATTCCGATTAAAGACAGTCCAAAGGTCACCAATGATGTAGATGGAGGTCACGGCCACACTCTAGCTGGTGAGAGGACTGTTCCGTTGCTAAACCTTTCCTATCCATTGTGTTGCAATTCAATGTGGCTTGGTTCGGAAACTTGAGCGCCCTGGAGCGGAAAACGACTACAAAAAGTAGTAAACACTGCCCAGTCCATCATCGGCTCTGACCTCCCGTCCATCGAGGGGATCCATAACAGTCGCTGCCTCAAAAAGGCTGACAGCATCATCAAGGACCCACACCATCCGGGCCATACACTCATCTCCCTGCTACCTTCAGGTAGAAGGTACAGGAGCCTGAAGACTGCAATGACCAGGTTCAGGAATAGCTGCTTCCCCACAGCCATCAGGCTATTAAACTCGGCTCGGACAAAACACTGAACATTAATAGCCCATAATCTGTTTATTTGCACTTTATCAGTTTATTCATTCATGTGTGTATATATTTATACAATGGTATATGGACACACTGATCTGTTCTGTATTTGTGCCTACAATGTTCTGGTGTGCTAAAGCAAAGCAAGAATTTCATTGTCCTATCAGGGACACATGACAATAAAACTCTCTCTTGAACTCTTGAATGAAAGCTTGGCAGAGTACAAAACGCAGCAACTTTTGTCAATGTTACACATTCCAGATATTGGTGCTGAGGAAAGTAAACATGGAAAACGTTGGATGCCACGTGGCTCAACTAGGTTTTAAGTCAGCTCAAATCCACAGGTCATAGAGTTATATGGAAGTTATAAAGCATGGAAACAGGCCCTCCAGCCTGACTCACCCATGCCAGCCAAGCCGCCCACTTAACCTCCAAATGGCAACCTTTAGCCCATATCCCTCTAAACCTTTCCTACTACCCAGGTCCCTGTCAAAATGTCTTTTAAAATGGTGCTATAGTCCCTACCTCAACCAACTCCTCTGGCAGCTCGTTCCATACACCTACCCCACCCCAGTGTGAAAAAGTTGCCCCAAAGGTTACAGTTAAATCTTTCCAACCTCACCTTAAACCTTTGCCCTCTGGTTCTTGATTCCTCTCCCCTTCGCTGCTCATGTACCTGTCCAAATGTCTTTTCAATATTGTTATTGTACCTGCCTCAACTACCTCCTACATAGAAACATAGAAACATAGAAATTAGGTGCAGGAGTAGGCCATTCGGCCCTTCGAGCCTGCACCGCCATTCAATATGATCATGGCTGATCATCCAACTCAGTATCCCGTACCTGCCTTCCCTCCATACCCCCTGATCCCCTTAGCCACAAGGGCCACATCTAACTCCCTCTTAAATATAGCCAATGAAGTGGCCTCAACTACCCTCTGTGGCAGAGAGTTCCAGAGATTCACCACTCTCTGTGTGAAAAAAGTTCTTCTCATCTCGGTTTTAATGTGAGTTTTAATGTTAATCCTCTGGCAGTTTGTTCCATACACGCACCGCCCTCTCTGTGGAAAAGTTGCCTTCAGGCTCCTATTGACGCTTTTCCTTCGAACATTAAACCTATACCCTCTGGTTCTTGATTCCCTTATCCTGGGTAAAATACTTTGTGCATTCACATTTTTATTCTCCTCCTGATTTTATACGCCTCGATAAGACCATCCCTCAGCCTCCTGCATTCCAAGGAATACAGTCCTAACCTGTTCAGCCATTCCCTATAGCTCAATCCCTCAAGTTATCTGCACTAAACCTTATTCCCTTTATCCCGTATCTGTACACTGTGGATACCTCATGTATAGTCATGTATAGACTGGATAGCACGCAACAAAAAAGCTTTTCACTGTACCGTGGTACACGTGACAATTAACTAATCTAAACTATTCTCTTTATCCTCTATCTGCTAAGTGTGGACGATTTCACCGTAATCATGTACAGTCTTTCCGCTGACTGGATAGCACACAACAAAAGGTTTTTAACCGTAAAATAACTTTTAACTGTACCTGTGACAAGAAACTAAACAAAACTAAACATACTCGTAAACACATATTGCTTTGTTTTTGGATGGTGTTGAGAATTTTGAGGAGCAAAAGGAGCTGCAATCATCTGGACATGTGGACCATTCCATCACACACCTTGCTTGTCACTTGTAGACATGGAGTGTCTAATTCACTGCTAGCAGTTATTTCATGAGGGCTTGTATACAAAAACAGAGATGTAATGCTGAGGCTCTATAAGGCGCTGGTCAGGCTGCAATTGGAGTATTGTGAGCAATTTTGGGCACCATATCTGAGGAAGGATGTGCTGGCTCTGGAGAGGGTCCAGAGGAGGTTTACAAGAATGATCCCAGGAATGATCAGGTTAACCTATGATGAGCATTTGTCGGCACTGGGCCTGTACTCACTGGAGTTTAGAAGAATGAGGGGGGACCTAATTGAAACAGAGAATAGTGAAAAGCTTGGATAGAGTGGATGTGCATGTTTCCACTAGTGGGAGAGTCTAGGACTAGAGGTCATAGCTACAGAGTTAAAGGTCGTTCTTTTCGGAAGGAGATGAGGATACATTTCTTTAGTCGGAGGGTGATGAATTCTTTGCCACAGAAGATATTTTTAAGGCAGAGATAGATAGATTCTTGATTAGTACATGCGTCAGAGGTTATGGGGAGAAGGCAGGAGAATTGGGTTAGGAGGGAGAGATAGATCAGCCAGTCTATCTTGGTGGTCTATCTTGATTGCCTATTTTAGACCACGTTATCAGCCAATAACCATATGAATGTTAAAACAAACTGCTGGAGTAACTCAGCGGGTCAGGCAGCACTGTGGTGGTAGAGGGATGGTTGGTTTTGGGTCGAGTCTTGTCAACTCCCTTCACAACTGTTCTGTTCTGTATCTGTACACTGTAAACGGCCTGATTGTAATTATGTATAATC
The DNA here is from genome assembly GCF_028641065.1 of Leucoraja erinaceus. Lineage (NCBI taxonomy): Eukaryota > Metazoa > Chordata > Chondrichthyes > Rajiformes > Rajidae > Leucoraja > Leucoraja erinaceus. The sequence continues at coordinate 51,728,260 of NC_073386.1, read as the reverse complement.
TTCCTGCTGACTGGATAGCAAGCAACAAAAAATCTTTTCACTGTACCTTGGTACACATGACATTAGACTAAACTAAACTAGTCTGTATCTCTACACTGTGGGCAGCTTGATTGTAATCATGATTGAATTGAGACAAGCGTACAGTGACAGAGAAGGAGAGAGAGACACAAGGAACTGCAGATGCTGGAATTTTGAGCAAAACGGAAAGTGCTGGAGGAACTCAGCAGGTCAGGCAACATCTGTAGAGAAGACAAAATGTAGAAACAAAGAACTGTGGATGCTGGTTCAGATCAAAGGTAGATACAAAGTGCTGGAGTAACTTAGCGGGTCAGATGGAGTTGATAGAATGGAGAGGCTGGGCTTGTATACTCTGGAATTTAGAAGGATGAGATCTTATTGAAACATATAAGATTACTAAGGGTTTGGACACGCTAGGGGCGGGTGAGTTCCTGATGTTGGGGGAGTCCAGAACCAGGGGCCACAGTTTAAGAATAAGGGGTAAGCCATTTAGAACGGAGATGAGGAAACACTTTTTCACACAGAGAGTTGTGAGTCTGTGGAATTCTCTGCCTCAGAGGGTGGTGGAGGCAGGTTCTCTGGATGCTTTCAAGAGAGAGCTAGACGGAGCTCTTAAAGATAGCGGAGTCAGGGGATATGGGGAGAAAGCAGGAACAGGGTACTTACTGAATGTGGATGATCAGCCATGATCACATTGAATGGCGGTGCTGGCTCGAAGGGCCGAATGGCCAACTCCTGCGCCTATTGTCTATTGTCAGGCGGCATTTTTCCGGCCAGTCTTGATCTGAAATGTCACCCATCCTTTTTCTCCAGAGATACTGCCTGACCCGCCATGTTACTCCGACACTTTGAGTCCATCTGTGGAGAGAATGTCAGGTGACGTTTCAGGTTGGGCTGATGGTAGTAGGGGGAGAGAGCAAAAAAGAGAGATGGGGGTGGGACAGTGATAGGTGGATACAGGTGATGGCAGTTTGAATAGACTATGGGTGGAATAAGTGACAAAGACTGGAGGTGAAAAGGAGACAAAAGTGTCACATAAGGAATAAAGAGGGGTGAGATGTAAGGCTGGAGGGAGGTATGTAGGTGGAAGGGGACAGGTGAGGGTGAGATCAAGCATGGCACGGTGGTGCAGTGGTAGAGTTGCGGCTTACAGCGCCAGAGACCCGGGTTCGATCCTGACTACGGGTGCTGTCTGTACGGAGTTTAAACGTTCTCCCCCTGACCTCGTGGGTTTTCTCCGGGTGCTCTGGTTTCCTCCCACACTCCAAAGACGTACAGGTTTGTAGGTTAATTGGCTTGGTATAATTGTAAATTATCCCGAGTGTGTGTAGGGTAGTGTTGGTGTGCGGGGATCGCTGGCCAGCACGGACTCGACGGGCCAAAGGGCCTGTTTCCATGCTGTATCTCTAAATGCAACTAAACCAAAAACAGATGTGTGTCCCTTGTGTGGGTTACCACCTCCTGCGGAACAATCTGGCAGGCATGTCCTTCAGGAAATGACTAACTTCACCAGCTGGTAGAGCTGCTGCCTCACAGCTCTAGAGACCTGGGTTCGATCCTGAGTACAGGTGTTGGCTGTGTGGAGTTTGCACGTTCTCCCCGTGACTGTGTGGGTTTCCTCCAGGTGCTCCGGTTTCCTCCCACATCCCAAAGACGTGCGGGTTTGTAGATTAATCGGCCCTCTGTAAATTGCCCCTAGTGTGCAGGGAGTGGACGAGCAAGTTGGATAACACAGAACTAGTGTGAACGGGTGATCGATGGTCGGCGTGGACTCGGTCAGTCCAGATGTAGGGTCCGGACCTGAAATGTCACCTTGTCCATTCCACAGATGCTGCCTGACCCACTGAGTTACTCCGGGGACCCTACTTTGTTTTATTTCTCTGTAACTGTCTTGAAGCCCATTAGGAATAAAATCTAAGGTAAATGCAAAAAGCTGGAGTAACTCAGCGGGTCAGGCAGCATCTCTGGAGTAAAGGAATAGATGACGTTTTTGATTGAGACCCTTCATCAGACTGAGAGTTAGGGGAGAGGGAAACGAAAGTTAGAGAAGGTACATAGAACAAATGAATGAAAGATATGCAAAAAAGTAACGATGATCAAGGAAAGGTGGAGCCCACAATGGTCCATTGTTGGCTGGGGGGGGCAAGGTAATAAGGAGTTATGCAGACAGTGAAACTCAACAGGACGACAGTGAAACTAGTACGACAACTAGGGTGAGAGAGGGATGGGTAGAGAGAGAGGGAATGCAAGGGTTACTTGGAGATATCAATTATCATACTGCTGGGCTGTAAGCTGCCCAAGTGAAATATGAGATGCTGTTCCTCCAATTTGCGCTGGGCCTCACTCTTGACAATGGACGAGGCCCTGGACAGAAAGGTCAGTGTGGGAATGGGAGGGAGTGCTTGGGAACCAGGAGGAATACTGGAGGAATAAAATCTATTTTTGCATTGAACTTTGGGAAAGCTTACTTTTACCGTACCACTTTCTCTCTATAACATTAGGTGGTTGAAATATGATTCTTTTATCCGTCTACTGGCACTTTCATCCATCCACTCGGGTGCTTGAGACTGAGACTCAAAGTAGCTGAAATGGAAGCTTGTTTAACAGCTGAAATCACAATCCTCTCCTCACCCTCAATATTGCTCGTTAATTTCAACACTTGGGAGCTGTGGAATGTTTTTAGTGGTAGTGTTTCCATGCTCGGAAACAGGCCCTTCGGCCCACCGAGTCCGCACCGACCAGTGATCCCCGCACGTTAACACTATCCCGCACACACTAGGGACAATTTACATTTACACCCAGCCAATCGCCCTACAAACCTGTTCGTCTTTGTAGTGTGGGAGGAAACCAAAAATCTCGGAGAAAACCCACGGGGTCACGGGGAGAACGTACAAACTCTGTACAGAGAGCACCCGTGGTCGGGATCGAACCCTGGAGCTGTGAGCGCTGTGAGGTAGCAACTCTACCGCTGCGCCACCATTATGTTTCGTGTTAGTAAGGAGGACCCTGAACCAAATTTGCAGTTTCCGCCCAGGCTCTGCAACTTTTGCTGCAGAGACTATGTAAACTGAGGCATTGGCCTGTCAGCCAGAATTGAGCACCAGAGCATTGCTGCATGCCATTCACATTGCTGCCGCAGTTACGGATTGGTCAAAGAGCCATGCATGCAAGCAAGTATGTTAATAGGTTAACCAACAGCCTCCACAGCCGTTTGGGCAACTGATCATTCAATAAGCCAGAGAGAAGCCCTGACCTCCCATCTACCTCATTGGAGATCTATTTTTAATCAGATGTTATCGGACTTCAATGTTATATCCTGCACAAAATGTTGTACCCCTTATCCTTTGCTGGTGCACAGTTGACGGCTTGATTGTAATGTACAGTCTTTTGTCTGACAAGATAGCACACAACCAACCTCGGCATTATTGTGCTTCGGTACACATGACGATAATGAACAAAACTAAACTAAACTATTTCACACTGTTCAATGTGCCATGTTCGTGCATCTTGTTCCTTTCGAAATTGTAAAATAGTTATTGACCAGTGTCTCAGTGCACTTTTGTAATACTGTAACAGTATTGTAACAGGAAAACCTGTACTGGTAAGTATTCTCTATTACATTGTCCGTTCCCAATCTATCCAGGCCAATGAGCCGAAATTATGAGCTGAAGAGATGTGGCTTCTTACAAGAAGTAATCTTAAAAGAACCAGCCGATCTAAGTTAATATAATCAAGGACATAACGCAGCATCATCAAGGACCAGTCTCACCCCGGTCACTCCCTCTTCTCCCCTCTCCCATCAGGCAAGAGATACAGAAGTGTGAAAACGGACATCTCCTCCAGATTCAGGGGCAGTTTCTTCCCAGCTGTTATCAGGCAACTGAACTAATCTATCACCAACTAGAGAGGAGTCCTGACCTATCATCTACCTCATTGGAGACCCTCAAACTATCTTTAATCGGACCATGGTAGATGCAAAATGCTGGAGTAACTCAGCGGATCAGGCAGCATCTCTGGAGAAAGGAATGGGTGATGTTTCGGGTCGAGACCCTTCTTAATTGGACCATACTGGACTTTATCTTGCATTGAACGTTATTCCCTTTATCCTGTATCTGTACACTGTGGACGGCTCGATTGTAATCATGTACTGTCTTTCCACTGACTGGATAGCACGCAACAAAAGGTTTTTATTATACCTCAGCACACGTGACAATAAACCAAACAAATTAATTATCAATCCTAGTAATAACCATAATTAATTAATTAAACAAATCAATCAAATCAATCACATTGATTAATTGCATGATATCCTGTGACTGTAGATGGCAATAATCTGATGATGACCAGCCTCAAACATTTTTTGAAGGGTCCTAACCCGAAACGCCACCTATCTATGTTGTAGAAACAAAGAACTGCAGAAGCTGGTTAATACACAAAAGGACACAAAGTACTGGAGTAACTCAGTGGGTTAGGTACCATCTTAGGCAAAGGCTAGGACTTTATTAGAGTCATAGAGTTATACAGCATGGAAACAGCTTGCCCACACCGACCAACATGTCTCATCTACACTAGTCCCACCTGCCTGCGTTTGGCCCATATCCCTCTCAACCTGTCCTATCCATGTACCTGTCGAAATGTTTCTTAAATGTTGAGATAGTCCCTGCCATCAAACACATCCTCTGGCAGCTTGTTCCATACACCCGCCACCCTCTGTGTGGAAAAGTTACCCCTCATGTTCCTATTAAATCTTTCCCTCCTCACCTTAAACCTCTGTCCTCTGGTTCTCGATTCCTCTACTCTGGGCAAGAGTGCGTTTACCCGATCTATTCCTCTCATATTCCCTGCCGCGCAGGAGGCCGAGTGATGGTCTTCTTGAGGGGCATAACATCATGAGGGGTACAGATAGGATGAGTCTTTTACCCAGGGGAAAGAAATCAAAAACCAGAGGTCATGGATTTAAGGTGAGGGAGGCAACATTTAATTGGAACATAAAGGGCCTGTCCCACTTGGCCGTCATTTGCACGCCATTTACGCGGTGTGGTAGCGTGTGGGTAGCGCGGGACGGGCGCATGGAGTGGCGTTGTGTAGTGTGGAGTTGCGCACGGTATCGCACAGAGCTCCAGGATTTCGTTTTGCACTAAATCTTCGCGCGCCACCGGCCTGTCGCGTAAATGACGGCCAAGTGGGACACCCTGGCGCGGAGCAACTGCAGCAGAAACAGGCAAACGATCGCCGAGCTCGGCCTGGGCCTCCGGATCCGCCCCCACTCCTTCTCCCACAGCGGGGCCAAGACGTTTGGAGATAGACACAAAATGTTGGAGTAACTCAGCGGGACCGGCAGCATCTCTGGAGAGAAGCAACGGGTGACGTTTCAGGTCGAGACCATTCTTCAGACTCAAGAAGAGTCTCGACTCCTTCTCTCCAGAGATGCTGCCGGTCCCGCTGAGTTACTCCTGCATTTTGTGTCCATCTTCAAATGACATCACGCGCTCCAGGCGGCTGTGCGGACGCATGATGATGCGCGCGACCATCGCAAGACCGTCACTACTGGCCTGTCACGTAAATGACGGCCAAGTGTGACAGGCCCTTAAAGGGCAATTTAGGTTGGGTGTATGGAACGAGCTACCAGGGCAGGTAGTTGAGGGAGATACTATAACAGTATTTAAAAGACACTTGGACAGGTACATGGACAGGGAAGGTTATAGGGATTTTGTCTAAATGGGGTTAAAGAGGACTGGTTTAGATGAGGCATCTTGGTCAGCATGGATGAGTTGGGCTGAAGGGCCTGTTTCTGTGCCATAGCCCTCTATGACTGACATCTATGGATGGTTTTGCTTAAGATTCCTGCATCTGTAATCCCGTGCCTCCATTTCCCCCTGTCGTACCTGTAGAACCATATATCTAAAGCAGCGGAAAAAAACAGCTGCTTCATTTTCTGATGAAGAAAAACTACTTGAAGGCTTGGCACTCTCTCATCCTTCCAGACAGCTTTGGTCTTTAACCAAATTTTTACACAAGGTGAAAAAAAAAGAGGAATCATTGTTTGCTTAGGCAGCAAGATATCCTGATTGTGCTTTTCCTATTTACATTCTCTAATATTGTTTCTCAGAAAACATTGCTGCAATAATTGACATGAGCTGACCCTTTGGTCACACCGTAGCATAGACATAATTTATGTGTACTGGAGCCAGTGGTAAGACAGTAAATATCAGGGAAACAAGCAGCCCATTCATCTTGTAGTTTTTTTTTCCCCCTCCGCACATATGCCACGGTTTTACAGCTTTGCCTGAGGATTGGTCCGGGCAGCTGTAACGTCCGTGCAGAGTCGAGCCCAGTACTTTTCCACTCTTTGCAGTCAAATCTCATATTGTAGCTCGACTTATGTGTGCGTCCAATCCCTGGCTCTGTGGCTGACAACAGGCACCACCTATCCTGCTTGATGCCACATGGGCAAGGCATGGAGAGGGAGGGGAGGGGAGGGAGGGAGGGTGGGGGGGGAGGGGGGGGGAGGGGGGGGGGAGGGAGGGGGGAGGGGAGGGGGGGAGGGTGGGGGAGAGGGATGGGGGGAGGGGTGGGGGGTGGGGGGGGGGGGGGGGGGGGGGGGGGGGGGGGGGGGGGGGGGGGGGGGGGGGGAGGGGGGGGGGGGGGAGAGGCAGGGGAGGGAGCGGAGAGAGGGGGGAGAGGAGGGGGGGGGGGGGGGGAGTAGAGGGAGGGGTAGGGAGGGGGGAGAGGAGGGAGGGAGGGTGGAGGGGGGCGTTGAGTTGGAGGGGAGGGGGGAGGGGGGGGGGGGAGGGGGGGGGAGGGAGGGGGAGGGGGGGGAGGGGGGGGAGGGGAAAGGAAAGGGGAGGGGCAAGAAAAAGGGAGCAGGGGGGCGGGAGGAGGGAAGAGGATGGGGAGGGGGGGGAGAGGTGGGACGAGAGGAGGGGAGAGGAGGGAGGGAGGGGAGGATGGAGGGGAGGGAGAGGAGAGGGGGGGGGGAGGGGGGAGGGGAGGGAGGGGGGAGCTGTCAGCTGACAAATTTAAATGGAGACCTGACCAAAACTCACAAAAGTCTGATGACTTAAACAAAAACAGAGCCACTAGTGTCTGGAAGCAGGGCGATTGCAAATAGCTCCAGTTATCAGGCAACTGAGCCGTCCTCTCACCAGCGAGAGAGCAGTCCTGGCCTCCCATTTATCACATTGGAGACCCTCGGACTATCTTTAATCAGACTTTACTGGGCCTTATCTTACACTAAACATTGTTCCCTTTATCCTGTATCTGTTCACTGTGGACGGCTCGATTTAAACTATGTGTAGTATTTCTGCTGACTGGATTACACAAACCGAAAAGGCTTTTTACTGTAGCTCGGTACACGTGACAATAAACTAAATGAAACTAAAGTCTGTAGATGTGACTCTGCTTGTTTGTCTGAAGATTCTGTCTTACTTAGCCCCACTGAAGATGAGAGGGAAAATATTTAATATGAACCCAAGGAGCAACCTTTTCACATAAAGGGTGGTGGGTGCATATGGAACAAGCAGTCAGAAGAGGTAAATGTGGCAGGAAATAGATAGGGTGAAAGCGCAGAGTATTTTACCCAGCTTAGGGGAATGAAGAACCAGAGGGTGTAGGTTTAAAATGGGCAAGGGAAGATTTAATAGGAACCTGAGGGGCAACTTTTTCACTCAAAGTGTGGTGGGCATATAGAACGAGCTGCCAGAGGAAGTAGTTGAGGCAGGTACTATAACAACTTTTAAAACGCATTTGGACAGGTACATGGACAGGAGAGGTTGGGTTAGGTTAGGGTTTGGGTTGGGGTTAGGGGCCAAATGCAGGCTGGTGGGGGTAGTGTAGATGGGGCATCTTAGTCAGTATAGGCAAGCTGGGCTGAAGGGCCTGTCTCCATGCTGCATGCCCATGTGACACTGCCAATCCATAATCTCCCTCCACCAATCCCCACTCATTAGGGGGTGGAAGTTAAAAGCCATGATGTCTTTGAATTACAAAACTTTTCTCTGGGAATTACACCGTCATCCTGCCATGATTAATTTTGCGTTTGATTTAAAAAAATAGCAGGCTTGTTTTCTTTGGAGATATTATCAATCGGCATAAATCCTGTCATTCTGTTTGGCCAAAGACGGTCAAAGGCCTTTTGAAGTCTGCTCTTTCTCCAAACCGGGGATGGAGAGCTTCCTAGTCTTTTCAGTAACATTCCCCGACTGTATTCATGTTTATCGGGATAAATGACCATCTTTATTTACTTTTTTCTTTCTTTTTAAGAATATAAAATAAGGGACACACGTTGCCCAATGTATTCATTCAAGGGAGGAATGTAAATGAAATGCAAATATAACCCCTGGCCATGCTTTCTCTACACAAGTGTTGTTCAACTTCAATGAAATTTGCCCTGCATGCTAAATTATTTGGCATCGAGGGTGGTATTTAAAGATCTATACCTTTGTGAAGTTAAAATACGTGCAACAATAGCCACCAGGTTTTCATAAAAAGTACCTTTGTCTTATTAAATGTCACTACCAAGACCAAAAGTGGCATTTTAGAGACACAAGGAACTGCAGGTGCTGGAATCTTGTGTAGAAAGACAGAGTGCTGAAGTAACTCAGCGGGTCAGGCAGCATCTGGGGAGGACATGGATAGGCGACGTTTCGTTGCGGGGGGGCCTTCTTCAGACATTTTGGGATTAATTCGGACTTTGTGAACATTGAGAAAATAATGATAATGATTCAGAAGCAGCACATTATATATATATTAGTATATATATTAATTCATATATATATATATTAATTAATATATATATAAATATATATATTTCATACGTATAGCAGGGGACCCCTGGCTGTTAAATCAGAAGTGTGAAAAAGCACACCTCCAGATACAGGGACAGTCCTGCTGAGTTACTCCAGCATTTTGTGTCTCTCTACAGTTTCTTCTCAACTCTATATCAGGTACAGGTAACTGAACCATCCTGTCGCCAACTAGAGAATGTCCCTCGCCTCCCATCTACCTCATTGGAGACCCTCGGACTATCTTCAAACGGACTTTACTGGACTTTATCTTGCGATCAACGTTATTCCCTTTATCCTGTACCTGTACTTGAATGTAATTGTGTGTAGTTTCGATTATTATTGTCACGTGTGCCGAGGTGCAGTGAAAAGCGTTTTAGTTGCGTGCTATCTAGTCAGCTGACTTTTTGCCCTCTGTAGATTAGCAAAAGTGTAAATGAGCCTTGGATTAATGAATTCCCAAAAGTAACGGGTTGAAGGTAGGATCTGCAATAAACCTTGTACATGTTACAATGTTTGCTGACCATCAACACTGAGAAAGTGTAGACAGACACAAAAAACTGGCGAACCAGCGGCTCAGGCAGCATCTCTGGAGAGAAGGAACGGGTGACGTTTCGGGTCAGGGGAGAGGGAAACAAGAGATATTAATGGTGATATAGAGAGATATAGAACAAATGAATGAGACACAAAAAGCTGGAATAACTCAGCGGCTCAGCCAAGCAAAAAGCAACAGACAGCACAAGGAAGTGTAACCAGGAATTTTAATCCAACCCGTCCACCCCCAACCCCTTAATTTTACTTTACCAATTGGTGATTAATACGGGGCCATGTGTAAAACTAATATTTCAACCTATCTCCTGATTTATGTTAAAATTCACCTCCTCTAACCAATTATGACTAAGATCTTCCCAGAAATGATTTAGACACAAAGTACTGGAGTAACTCAGCTGATCAGGCAGCATCTCTGGAGAACATGGCGAGGTGATGTTTTAGGTGGAGTTTGAAGAAGGATCCCAACTTAAATCGACACTTATCCACGTCCTCCACTTTGCTTCATTGACCTGCTTTCTTTCTTCAGTACTTTTTGATTTTCACATCTTTCTATCCTTTACTATCTAACTTCTTTTTCTTATTCTAATCTTTTTTCAATGTAACAAAAAAAAAAAAAGTTGTACATAAAATGTATTATGAAAATATATATTAGGCACTTTGGTGCCATATGATAGTAATTACTTCTAATAAAATAAATTATTTAAAATAAAAAAAATAAAAAATAAAAAAAATTCTCCTCTCATATGACTAAGATCTTCCCAGAAATGATTTAGACACAAAGTACTGGAGTAACTCAGCGGAGTTGACCTTGCTTCTCCAATGACATGGCAAGGTGATGTTTTAGGTGGTAACCTTTCTTCAGTTTGAAGAAGGATCCCGACTTAAATCGACACTTATCCACGTCCTCCAGGGATGCTGCCTGACCTGCTGAGTTACTCCAGTACTTTTTGATTTTCATTATTGTAAACCAGCATCTGCAGTTCCTTATTCATTGTAAACGACTTAATGGGTAGGGTAGGGTGCGAAGAAGGTCTCCCACCTGAAAAGTCGCTGGTTTGTGCTTTGTTTTTGGAACTGCAGATGCCAGCAATTCCTTGAATCTATACCCTACGATTATCGTTGGCATGGGCGATACAATTTTCATAGACGTGATTTGAGAACTCACTGTAGAGGTTGAAACTTGCTGTTTCTGCATGTCATACACACAAAAAAGAACCAAAGGTCGATGCCTTATTACACAAACAGATGGCATGTCAGCGCATGAGGGTCGGCACTGTGGCGCAGCGGTAGAGTTGCTGCTTCACTGCCCCACAGACCCGGGTTCGATCCTGACTGCGGGTGCTGTCTGTACGGAGTTTGTACTGTTTCTCCCTGTGACCGCGCGGGTTTTTGTCCGGTGGCCATTTCCTCCCATCCCAAAGACGGCCGGGTGATGCAAGGCCACTTTGCTCCAAGAAGGAACTGTTGTTGCTGGAAAATCGGACGTACACAAAAAAGCTGGAGAAACCAGCGGGTGCAGCAGCATCTATGGGCGAAGGAAATAAGGGTTTCAGCCCGAAACGTTGCCTATTTCCTTCGCTCCATAGATGCTGCTGCACCCGCTGAGTTTCTCAAGCTTTTTTGTGTACCTCAGGTTTGTAGGTTGATTGGCCTTCTGTAAATTGTAAATTGTCCCCAGTGTGTAGGATAGTGCTAGTATATGGGGTGATCGCTGATTGGTGCGGTCTCGGTGGGCCGAAGGGCCTGTTTCCGCGCCGTATCTCTAAAGTGGTGAACTAAGGCTTCAATGTCTCCGTCTTATGAGCCAGACTCCTGACTTTCTGTTGCCTTCCCCAGCTGTTTGCCGTTACCCCCTTGGGATGTCTGGAGGGCAAATCCAGGATGAAGATATCACCGCCTCCAGTCAGTGGTACGACTCGACAGCAGCCAAGCACGGCCGGTGAGTTGCCGATTCCTGCTCTCAGTGGCCGCTTAAATACCGTGGGTCTTGTACATCACCGACTCAGTGACTGCTCCCAGCCTAGTGGTTTGGTAACAACGCAGGGACGCATGGCTTTAGGGGCAAATAAAATAGATATAAAGGATTATCGTACAGGGCCGGAGATGGACATTTGACCCATTTCGTAAGGAGAAGGAGGGAGGGAGGGAGAAAGAGGGGAGGGAGAGGGGGAGGGAAAGAATGGAAAGGAGAGAGAAGTGGAGAGGGAGTGGGGGAGTGAAGGAAGTAGGAGAGAGGGGGAAGGGAAGAGTTGGCAAGGGAGAGAGGGTGGGAACTTGAGTGCGGGAGAGAGAGATGGAGTGGGAGGGAGAGAGAAAGGGAAGGTGATGGTGGGGGAGAGAGGGAGGTAGGGAGAGAGAGAGAGGGAGAGAGGGAAGGAAGGGCTGGAAGGAGAGGGATGGATTTGGGGAGAAGGAGAGAGGGAAGTTGGAAGGAGAGAGAGAGAGGGAAAGAGAGGAGTGTAAGAAGGAGATAGGGAGGGAGAGGAGTGTGTGGGGGAGAGAGAGAGGGCAGCCCAGCTGGTCCATGCTCCCCCATGGCCCCTGGTGATGAAACGGTTGCGAGCAATAATTCCTTGACTTTGGGCGCCACGGTGGCAGAGCGGTAGAGTTGCCGCCTTCCAGCGATTATAGCGTTAGAGACCTGGGTTCGATCCTGACTACGAGTGCTTGTCTGTACGGAGTTTGTACATTCTCCCCGTGACCTGCGTGGGTTTTCTCCGGGTTCTCCAGTTTCCTCCCACACTCCAAAGACGTGCAGGTTTGTAGATGTTTTTTTGGCTTTCCATCACAGCGATGTGATGGATGTTTATGTAAATTATGTTGTGTCTTGGGTCTATTTGTTTGTAATGTATGGCTGCAGAAACGGCATTTCGTTTGGACCTCAAGGGGTCCAAATGACAATTAAATTGAATCTTGAATCTTGAATCTTGAGATCAACTGGCTTGGTACAAATGCAAAAAAATTGTTCCCAATGTAGGATAGTGTTAACGTGCGGGGATCGCTGGTGAGTGGGCTGAAGGGCCTGCTCAAAGGCTCTGTGTCTCTAAACTAAACTAAAAACTCTTGTTCGTTCACTCTCGTCTCTTGAAGCGAGTGGCTTTACTTTAGTCCTTGGCTTCACTGAACATGCTCTGCGACTGATGAGCCATGCGGGCTGACAAAGTCTTGCTTCCTTGCATCCCTAGACTGGACCTAGAAGGAGGAGATGGAGCCTGGTGCCCACAAGGGCCGGTGAACCCACACGATACGGAGTTCCTGCAGGTTGACCTGCGGAGCCTGCACTTTATTACCCTGGTGGGAACCCAGGGCCGGCACGCCAGAGGCCACGGCAATGAATTTGCCCAGACCTACCGCCTGGACTACAGCAGGGATGGAAACCGATGGAACTCGTGGAAAAATCGATTCGGCAAACAGGTACATTCCAGTCTCGAGGCTGGAGAAATAGCGTCTCAATGGCAGTTCAGAAGCCTTGATATTTTTCCACCAGAGGGTGGTGAATGTGTGGAATTCATCGCCACAGACGGCTGTGGAGGCCACGTCAGTGGGTATATTTAAGGCAGAAATTGACAGATTCTTGATCAGTACGGGTGGCAATGGTTATGGGGAGATGGCAGGAAAATGGGTTGAGTGGGAAATATAGATCAGCCATCATTGAATGGCAGAGTAGACTTGATGGGCCGAATGGCCTTATTCAGCTCCTTTCCCATTTCAGGGACAATTTGGCATTGCCACCATTGAATCTCCTTCCCAGTATCAATATGCTGTGGCTAATATTGACCTGAAACTGTAACGTGGCTATAATGTGGCTAGAAAAACAGGTCAAAGGCACGGAATCTGAAACGTTGGAGGTTGAGGGGACACCTGATGCAAGTGTATAAAATTATCAGAGGCATAGATAGGGTAGACAGTCAGAATCTTTTTTTCCCCCAAGGTGGTAATATCAAAGACTGCTTTAAGATGAGAGAGTAGAGATTTAAAGGAGATGTGCAGGGCAGGTTTTCAGGGCTGGAGACCCAGTTCGATCCCGACCTCAGGTGCTGTCAATGTGGAGTTTTCACGTTCTCCCTGTGACAGCGTGGATTTCGTTCACGCTAGTTCTACCCTGCTCACTCGGGATAATTTAACAGAAGCCAATTAACCCACAAACCTGCATGTTCTTGGAATGTGGGAGGGAACCGGAGCACCCGGAGAAAACCCTTCCACAATCCAAAGACGTGCAGGTTTGTAGGTTATTTGGTTTCTGTACATTGTCCCTAGTGTGTTGGATAAAACTAGTGCAAGGGTGATCATTGTCAGCGTAGACTCGGTGGGTCAAAGGGCTTGTTTCCATGCTGTATCTCCGAACTAAACTCCTAAGACGGCGTCTTCCAAATCCACCATGTCAACCTGGTGGAAATCCGGACAGCAAAATCATACGAAACGATAGAACGTATTTATCCCAGAGGGAAAATTGATCTGCCAACAGTCATAAACACATAGGTCTGTGTAACACCCACTCGCCTGACTTCAGTCTGAAGAAGGGTCTCGATACGAAACATCACCCATTCCTTCGCTCCAGAGATGCTGCCTGTCCTGCTGAGTTGCTCCAGCTTTTTGTCCTGTCACCACCCCCTCACACTACCCCCCCACATCACCCCCCCCACACTATCCCCCCACACCACCCCCCCACATCACCCCCCATACCACCCCCGAGCCACACTCCTCCTGACTTAGCACATGGAAACCAGAACCAGGGGCCACAGTTTAAGAATAAGGAGCAAACCATTTAGAACGGAGACGATGAAACCCTTTTTCTCACAGAGAGTTGTGAGTCTGTGGAATTCGCTGCCTCAGAGGGCGGTGGAGGCAGGTTCTCTGGATGCTTTCAAGAGAGAGCTAGATAGGGCTCTTAAAGATAGCGGAGTCAGGGGATATGGGGAGAAGGCAGGAACGGGGTACTGATTGGGGATGATCAGCCATGATCACATTGAATGACGGTGCTGGCTCGAGTGGTCGAATGGCCTCCTCCTGCACCTATTGTCTATTGAAAAGTGATGCGTGGGGCGGCGCGACCAACATCGCAGTGGCCTCTGCAGTCTGTCTGTGTATTTTTTATTTTTTTGTCCTGTTGAGGGTTTAGTTTGTAGCGGGTTTTTAAATGTGTATATGTGGGGGGTGGGGGAAACTTTTAAATCTCTTCCCTGCATGGAGACCCGACCTTGTCCCTGTCGGGTCTCCGTTGCCGTTGGGGCCTAGCGCCGTGGAGCGGCCTCCAACCGGAACGACCTGGAGGCTCAAGTCACGGAGCCTGTGGAGCTGCGGAGCTGTGGATTTGCCGCAGACTTGCCAGCGCCCGCCGGGGGCTCCAACACCAAGTCCCGGGGCAGGGCCTTACATCGCCCGGCGTGGCTTTGAGTGGCCGTGGGACTTGCTAGCGCCCGCCGGGGGCTTTGACCTCGACTTTGGGAGAGGAATGGAAAGCAGAGGAGAGACAAGACTTTGCCTTCCATCACAGTGAGGAGAAGACTCACTGTGATGGATGTTTGTGTAAATTGTGTTGGTGTGTGTCTTGGTTCTTTTCTTGTATGGCTGCAGAAACCAAATTTCGTTTGAACCTCATGTGAGGTTCAAATGACAAATAAAAGGTATTGTATCATATTGTATTGTATTGTATTATTGCCATTTAATTGTCTCATGCTTTCTTCTTCTTCAGATAATTGAAGGAAATGTCAACCCGTATGATCCAGTGTTGAGGGATCTGGAGCCTCCAATGATAGCTCGATTTGTCAGGTTCATACCAATTACTGATCACTCAATGAGTGTGTGTATGAGAGTGGAACTCTATGGATGTGAATGGTTAGGTAAGTGAATGGGCCGAATGGCCTACTCCTGCACCTATTGTCTATTGCCCATCGAATCAGACCTTTAAATCCCAAACTACCCAGCCAATCACCCAGACTTACACATTCAAATGGGCAGTGTGTAGATGAGAGGGTGGGTGGGGAGACGGGACTTGGAAAGATTATACTGAGATACAGATAGAGAGATACACTGTGGACAGCTTGGTTGCAAGCTCAGGTACAGTCTTTATGCGGATTGGATAGCACGCAACAAAATAAGCTTTTCACTGTACCTCCGCACACAGGGCAGTTAAGTATTAAACTAAACTAAACTAAAGCATGGAAACAGACCACTTGGGACACCGATTCCACGCTAACCATCTGAAGATCTGAAATGTCACCTCTTCCTTTTCTCCAGAGATGCTGCCTGACCCGCTGAGTTATTCCAGTATTTTGTGTCTATATGTTCTGACCATCAACCACCCATTGACACTAATCCTACTCTAATCTACATTTTTTCCCCGCACATTGTTATCAATTCCCCTCAAGTTCTACCACTCACTTCTAAACAAGGGACAATTTAGAGAGGGCCAATTAACCTGCAACCCAGAGGAAACCCACATGGTCGCAGGGAGAATGGGTAAATTCCACACACGGACAGCACCCGTGGTCAGGATCGAACCCGGGTCTCTGGTGCTGTGAGTCTGCGGCTCTACCCACTATGCCACATTGCTACCCCTAGAGTTGAGGAGGTGACGTACATATACAGGGAGAGATGAGCTTTTAACACTAAGGAATGGTATTAAAGGAGAGATATGTGAAAATCACTGCAAATAATATAAAGAGGTGAACTTATCCACACTATCTACACAATGCAGATCACCATAAGATAGACACAAAATGCTGGAGTAATTCAGCGCGTCGGACAGCATCTCTGGAGGAAGGGAATAGGTGACATTTCTGGTCAAGTCCCTTCTTCAAATTGAGCCATAAACCAATTTAGTGAGACCTTGCAGTGCACATTTGGAAAAGAAGTTTTAAAAATATACCCATTCTTGCTTTTATATGCTTTGATTTTAAGTAACAAAAATTATTCATCGTTCATCCAGTCTCTCCCCAAACGTGGAGAAAATGATTAAATATATTTTATGAAGTTGCCTTTAACGACGAGAATGTTGAATTGCCTTTCTAGATGAGGAGGAATATCTTTAGCCAGAATGAAATGAAATGAAATGATTCATTGTGGTGAATCTGTGGAATTCAATGCCACAGATGGCAGTGGAAGCCAAGTCATTGGGTATTTTTTAAGGCAGATAGGTTCATGATCAGCAAGGGGCCAAAGATTCCAGGGAGAAGGTCGGAGAATAGGGTTGAGAGGGAAAAATAGATCAGCTTTACGGGAATGTTGCCAGGGTTTGAGGGCCTGAGCTATAGGGAAAGGTTGAGCAGTGTCGGACTCTAGGCTGTTCTTGGGTCAGTCCAAGAACTTTTAGGGAGATGAGGGGTGATCATACAGAGGTTTAGAGAGGGTAAAGGGCCTGTCCCACTGTACGAGTTTACCCAAGAGCTCTCCCGAGTTTAAAAAAAATCAAACTCGTGGTAAGTACGTAGAATGTACGTCGGAGCTCGGGGACGTCTCTTAGCGGCTCGTAACGCTAACGGCAGGTACTCAGGAAACGCGGTAAGCTCGGGAAGACTCGTGAAGATTTTTCAACATGTTGAAAAATGTCCACGAGAGCCCCGAGTATCTACGAGCGGCTATTACCGTAAATCTCCACGTTTGAATCAGGGGAAACTCGGGAGAACTTGAATTAGCTCGTACAGTGGGACAGCCCTATTAATGTACAGCGTACTTTCCCCAAAGCAGGAGAATCACGAAACTGTGGACATTGGTGTGAGGTGAGAGGGGAAAGATTTAATAGGAACCTAAGAGGCAACATTCTACACAAAGGGTGGTGGGTATATGGAACGAGCTGCCAGAGGAGGTAGTTGAGGCAGGTCCTATCACAACATTTGGACAGGTACATGGATAGGAAAGGTTTAGAGGGATATGGGCCAAATGCAGGCAGATGGGACTAGTGTGGGGCATGCTAGTCGGCACAGGCAAGTTGGGCCGAAGAGCCTGTTTCCACGCTGTATGACTCTACGATTGAATGGCGGAGCTGACTCGATGGGCCGAACGACCTTATTCAGGTCTTTGGTCTTATGGACTTATTATGGCTTTAACTGTAGCCCCAAAGCTGCTGATGTTCTGACCCTGGATAGACACAAAATGCTGGAGTAACTCAGTGGGACAGGCAACATCTCTGGAGAGAAGGAATAGGTGACATCAGTCCAGAGATGCTGCCTGGCCCTCTGAGTTACTCCAGCGTTTTGTGTCTATCTTTGATTTAAACCAGCATCTGTAGTTCCTTCCCACACATTGTTCTCTCTGACCAGCCAGTCCCCTGTACTACCATGCAGTGCTAAATCGTATTTCACACTTTGGAAACCTCCGTCAGCAGAGGTTGTGAAAGCTGCACAGTTTCCACGCTGTCACACTCCTAAAGAAAAAGAGATTCAGACTGACTGTAAACAAATGTGACTACCATTCTCCCTCGGGATTTAAACAAAGGCCAAGCTTTCTTCTGGATGCAAACCTCAAGGCTACTGAAATCTTGTGGGTTGGCAGCAGAGTGGATTACAAAGTGAGTCACAATCACAAGAATACTTGGTTTTGTTTTTTTCGCCCTGATTTAGGGATTGTTAACGAAGGAAGGAAGCAAAATGCTGGGGTAACTCAGAGGGACAGGCAGCATTTCTGGAGAGAAGGAATGGGTGACGTTTCGGATCGAGACCCTTCTTCAGTTCTTCAGTCTGAAGAAGGGCCTCGACCCGAAACGTCACCCATTCCTTCTCTCCAGAGATGCTGCCTGTCCCTCTGAGTTACTCCAGCTTTTTGTGTCTATCTTCGGTTTAAATCAGCATCTGCTTTCCTTCCTATACAAAGGAAGGAAGCAGTTACATTTACATGCTGTTTTATTACATCCTCAGGATAAACCCAGAGCAATCTTCTAAATGGATTGCTTCTGCAGAACAAATAAGTGTAGAGGCTGGAAAGCTGGCTTCAATGCGACAGATACTCAGCAGGTCAGGCAGCATCTGTGGAGGGAAAAGTTCATCTTTCACATTGAACATTCTTCATTAGAACGTTCTTCCTTGGAGTGCAGGAAGATGTGGGGGGGTTTTAGAGAGGTGTATAAGACCACGAGGAGAGTAGATAGAGTACAGTCTTTTATCCAGAGTAGGGGAATCAAAAAAACAGAGCATCATCACCATCATCGTTGAAAGTATCAGTGCCTTACAATGCCATGTACGACAGTGATCGCAACTTCTACTGAAGTGTGGATGGCCGTTGGCTCGCTAGGAGCTCATCCGCCCTTTGACGGGTCTTGTTTTTGGTCCTACTGGGGGTCCACAGCCCCCTCCTCACCTGGAAAACCAGGTGGGGGAGACGGTTTAGTCGCCGACTACCCGACCATGGAGCAGGTAGCACGGGGTTACATGGTACCCGTGGCGGAGGGGGAAACTCCCCCTGACCTGACACACCAAAAACCAGAGGACATAGGTTATTGTGAGAGGGGAGAGATCCTCTCCGAGAGGGTAGGATGGAACTGCAGATGCTGGTTTACACCAAAGATAGACACAACATGTTGGAGTAACTCAGTGGAACTCTGGCGAGAAGGAGCGGGTGACATTTCAGGTTGAGACCCTTCTTCACAGAGTGCACATATGGCCCGTGGAGATAGTTGAGGTAGGTACAATAACAACATTTAAAAGACATTTGGAAAAGTACATGGATAGGAAAGGTTTAGTGGGTTATGGGCCAAATGGGAGCAGCTGGGAACAGTGTAGACGGGGCATCTTTAGCCCAAGGAACTGTTTCCATGTTGTATCATTCTATGACATTAATTTAGTTTGAAGTTATGACACTAATTTAGCTTCAGTTCGGCTGTTCCCAGGATGAGGTTTTCCATACATCCAAGATGTCTTCATTCTTTATTAATGTGGTTTCACTCTTTCTGTTATAGATGGATTCCACACCTGTGTCTCCTCTGTGTCCCGTAGTTCTGCCCTCACTCCCCCTCCCCACAGATGCAACAAGGACAGAGTTTCCCTGGTCTTTACCTTTCTCCCCACCAGCCTCCGCATCCAACACATCATCCTGTGACATTCCCGTCACCTCCAATGTGATCCCATCACCAACCTACTAACTCCCACAGCTATCTAGACTATACTTCCTCTCACCCTGCCTCCTGCAAAGATTTGATCCCCTACTTCTCCCTTACAATTCTTCCATCTACACCACATCTGCACCCAAGATGAGGTGCTCATTACCAGGACATCCGAGAGGTCCTCATTCTTCAGGGAACAGGGGTTCCCTTCTTCCATCATAGATAAGGCCCTCACACGTATCTCCTCGGTACCCCACAGCTCCACTCTAGCTCCCCTGCCCCACGCTCGCAGCAGAGATAGTGTCCTCCTAGTCCTCACCTTTACCGCACCGGCCGTTGCATACAACACAAAATCCTCCGACATTTTCACCACCTCCAATATCATCCCACCACATTCACATCTTCCCATTTCCACCCCTTCCTGCCTCGCGCAGACAGAATACAATATATCATCTCCCCCCCCCCCTTTGCCCCCACCCCTACCTCCACCAAAGTAAATTAACCAGTCCACAATTCGCAACAATGTATACCTCTTAGAATCATACCATCCCTAGCCAACAATGTGCCCATCAGGGAATGTACGCATTTGCCTGAGGTCATCTGTTGCCAGTTTTGACGTCCTGGTCTTTTCTCTCCACTATGAGTCTGAAAAAGGGGCCTGATTCGAAATGTCACTTGTCCATGTTCTCCAGTGATGCTGCCTGACCTGCAGAGTTACTCCAGCATTTTGTGTCTATCTTTGAGCTAGACTTCTGTCTGGTTCTCAAATGGATTTCAAAGCAAGACTTATTTGGATTAAAGTCCCATACAAATTGGTGGATGGGGCAAATGAAATGTGCATAATGAGTCAAACTAGATAAATTACAGTAGATGAACTGCGGATGGTGTATCTCTGATGTGACTGGTTTGTGTCGTTCTACAGATGGTCTTGTGTCTTACAACTGTCCAGTGGGCCACCAAATATTCTCCTCCAAGAACCCCACAGTTTATTTGAATGATTCGGTCTACGATGGTGCAATCAGTTCAAGGTAATTGATTATGTTATTCATTTATTATATATTTTATTGATGGGCGGTACAGTGGTGCAGCGGTAGAGTTGCTGCCTCACAGTGCCAGAGACCCGGGTTCGATCCTGTCTACGGGCGCTGTCTGTACAGAGCTTGTACGTCCTCCCCGTGACCTGCGTGGGTTTTCTCCGGGTGCCACCGTTTCCTCCCACACTCCACAGACATACAGGTTTGTGGGTTAATTGGCTTAAGCAAATTGTAAATTGTCTCTCGTGTGTAGGGTGGTGTTAGTGTTGGATCGCTAGTCGGTGCGGACTCAGTGGGCCAAAGGTCCTAAAGTCTAAAGTAGGATACCCTTCGCTCCTCAACAATGTGACATTAGCTCTTTATTCCACCCATTTCATTAAAAATTAATACAACGGCTAAGATTAGAACTTCTTTGCCTCTGAAATTCCCGTTTCTACTTTTCAATACAATCCCCGAGCAATGAGTCTAACAAAGTTACAGAACCCTAAGTTCTTCCAGTGTCAAGAAGCACTCACAAACAAAACATTCATTAACACCATTCAAACTCTTAGGCACAAGGAGCTCAATGTATAAATAAACTAAAACTATTCAAACATTGTAAATCAGCCAAGACTATTATTAGTTCCTCAGATATAAGTCCCTGATGAATGAAGACCACGCACTTCTTCTGCATTATTTCGAATCTGGAGCCATTTATCTGTGAAGACTTTGCAGCAATAGACACAGAGTGGTGGAGTAACTCAGCGGGTCAGGCAGCATCTCTGGAGGACATGGATAGGTGACGTTTCGGGTTGGGACCCTTCTCCAGACTGTTTGTCGTGGGGTGAGAAAGCTGGAAGAGAGGTGGAGGTGGGACAAAACCTGGCGAGTGATAGGTGGAAGATAGAAACAAAGTGCTGGAGTAACTCAGTGGCCCAGGCTGCATCTCTGGAGAAAATGAATAGGT
Source organism: Leucoraja erinaceus (assembly GCF_028641065.1). Taxonomy (NCBI): domain Eukaryota; kingdom Metazoa; phylum Chordata; class Chondrichthyes; order Rajiformes; family Rajidae; genus Leucoraja; species Leucoraja erinaceus. Next base: position 51,706,894 of record NC_073386.1, on the reverse strand, counting down.
GATGCTGCAGGTTAGAGCCCTTCTTCAGACAGGATACCGGTGAGGTTGTCAGGAATAAAAAGGAGACTTAAGGGCCTGTCCCACTTACGCTACCTTTGCAGGTGACTGCCGGCACCCGTGATAGGTCGCCGAAATTTTCAACATGTTGAAAGATGCTACGACTCTTTGGAGACCTCTCATGACCACGGTTGTGAGAGGTTTCCTACGGTGGTGCGAGGTTGCCAAAGAGTCGTAGCGTCTTTCAATTCAATTCAATTCAATTCAACTTTAATGTCATCGCACAAATACAAGTATCAGTACAACGAAATGCAGTTTTGCGTCAGTCCGTAGTAGTTGTACATAAAGAAAAACAAAAAAAATAGAAAGAGGGAAGATACAGAATAATCAGGAAATACAGAATGATTAAACAAAGGGGACGGAGGGACCAGAGAAATCTATCGGCGGGACTCCGAGTTCAGCAGTGTGATTGTGTTGTTATAGAAGCTGTTCCTCATCCTACTAGTACGTGACCTGAGGCTCCTGTACCGCCTCCCTGATGGGAGGAGGGCAAACAGTCCATGGTTGGGGTGTGAGGGGTCTTTGATGATCTTCCCGGCCCGTCTCAGACACCGTTTTCGGTGGAGGGCATCCATGGCAGGGAGCGGGGCACCGATGATGTGCTGCGCGGTTTTCACCACCCGTTGTAGTGCCTTCCTGTCCGCAGCAGTGCAGCTGCTGTACCATACCGTGAAGCAGGTGGTCAGGATACTCTCTATGGTACAGCGGTAAAAGTTGGTCAGGATCTGGGGGGACAGGTGGGCTTTCTTGAGCCTCCTCAGGAAGTAAAGGCGCTGCTGTGCCTTTTTGATCAGCTTGGAGTTTCAACAGAGTGTAGGGCCGCCGATATGGCATCCTCTGTAGACCTGTTGGTCCGGTAGGCAAACTGGTGGGGGTCCAGTGTGGGGGGGAGGCTGGCTTTGAGGTGAGCCAAGATCAGCCGCTCAAAGCACTTTGCAATGACAGGGGTGAGTGCCACTGGGCGGAAATCGTTGAGACTCCCTGTAGCTGACTGTTTGGGCACTGGCACGATGGTTGATGTCTTGAGACAAGTGGGGACAACACCTGGGCCAGTGAGAGATTGAAAATGTCGGCGAGGACTGGGGATAGTTGTCCAGCACATGCCCTAAGCACCCGGCCAGGGATGCCATCGGGGCCGGCAGCTTTGCGCTCATTCACCTTGCTCAGTGCATCTTGTACAGCAGAGGTGGAGAGTTCTGGTTGCCCCTGAATTTTCAACATGTTGAAAATTTCAGCGACCTATGACGAGTACTGGCCTGTAAAGGTCGCGTAAGTGGGACAGGCCCTTAAGTTCAATTTAGTTTATTGTACCGAGGTACAGTGAAAAGCTTTTGTTGCGTGCTATCCAGTCAGTAGAAAGACAATACATGATTACAATCAAGCCATTTACAGTGTATAGGTACATAGAAACATAGAGACATAGAAAAATGGTGCAGGAGTAGGCCATGCGGCCCTTCGAGCCTGCACCACCATTCGACATGCATTTCGTTGTCTCTGTACTGTACACTGACAATGACAATTAAAATTGAATCTGAATCTGAATCTGATATGATCATGGCTGATCATCCAACTCAGTATCCCATCCCTGCCTTCTCTCCATACCCCCTGATCCCTTTAGCCACAAGGCCCACATCTAACTCCCTCTTAAATATAGCCAATGAACTGGCCTCAACTACCTTCTGTGGCAGAGAATTCCACAGATTCACCACTCTCTGTGTAAAAAATGATTTTCTCATCTCGGTCCTAAAAGACTTCCCTCTTATCCTTAAATTGCGACCCCTAGTTCTGGACTTCCCCAACATCGGGAATAATCTTCCTGCATCTAGCCTTTCCAACCCCTTAAGAATTTTGTAAGTTTCTATAAGTTTCTATAAGATCCCCCCTCAATCTTCTGAATTCCACCGTGTACAAGCCGAGTCTATCTAGTCTTTCTTCATATGAAAGTCCTGCCATCCCAGGAATGTCTGGTGAACCTTCTCTGTACTTCCTCTATGGCAAGAATGTCTTTCCTCAGATTAAGGTTAGTCCTCATGATAAGGGTATAACGTTTAGTGCAAGGTAAAGCCAGCAAAGTCTGATCAAGGATATTCCGAAGGTCGCCAATGAGGTAGATAGTACTTCAGAACTGCCCTCTGGTTGTGGTAGGATGGTTCAGTTGCCTGATAACAGCTGGGAAGAAACTGTCCCTGAATCCGGAGGTATGCGTTTTCACACGTTTATACCTTTTTGCCTGATGGGAGAGGGGAGAAGAGGGAGAGGCCATGGTATGACTCGTCCTTGATAATGCTGCTGGCTATTGCCGAGGCAGCGTGAAGTGAGAAAAGGAGAGAAGAGGCCCGAATTGTGAGGTAGAGATATGTGTGGAAAGGGATAGTGCAAAGGGGAAAGGGGGAGCACTTTCAGGGCACATGGAAGGGAGGGGGAGAGAAAAGAGTTTGGGGAGGGAGGGAGGGGGGTAAGTGAAAGGGTAGTTGGTTAGTTGCCTAAAATTGGAGAGTTGAATGTTCACACCAAAGATAGACACTAAGTGCTGGGGTAACTCAGCGGGTCAGGCAGCATCTCTGGCTAAAATTGATAGGTGACGTTTCGGGTCTGGACCCTTCTTGTGACTCACACTGAAGACAGACACAAATGCTGGAGTAACTCAGCGGGACAGGAAGCATCTCTGTAAAGAAGGAATGGGTGACGTTTCGGGTCGAATCTGAAGAAGATTCTCGACCTGAAACGCCACCCATTCCATCTCTATTATTCTGACAAAGGGTCCTGACCCAAAACATCACTGATCCATGTTCTGATAAGATGCTGCCTGTCCCGCTGAATGACTCCAGCATTTTGTGTTCCTGACGGACACGCACGCACGGGGACACACATACATTGTGTAAGCCAGCATCTGCAGTTCCTTGTTTCTATCTAACATATGCTTTAATGTAGAAACAAATAACTACAGATGCTGGTTTACCAAAAGATACACAAAGTGCTGGAGTAACTCAGCGGGCCAGGCAGCATCCCTGGAGAACATAGATAGGTGATGTTTTTGTTTGGAACACTTCTTCAGTGATATGTTTAAATGTGCTTTGATGTGTTCAATGGTGCAGCTGCTGGAGCTGCTGCCTCACAGCGCCAGAGACCGTGGCTCGATCCTGACCTTGGATGCTGTCTGTGTGGAGTTTGCACACTGTCCCTGTGACCACATGGGTTTCCTCCAGTTCTCCGGTTTCCTCTCCCTTTCCAAAGTCGTGCGGGTGTGTAGGTTAGTTGTAAATTGTCCCTAGTGTGTAGGGAGTGGATGAGAGTGTGGGATAACATGTAACTAGTGTGAACGGGTGATTGATGGTCGGCGTGGACTCAGTGGGTTTCTTTGCTCTAAACTAAATCTAAATTAAGCAGATAATTTGTCCATTGCATCATATTCCTTTTCATTCCTGCCTGTTCCTTGTGTTGCTGGAGCCAAGTACTGTGTCCTCTGGAAATGGTGAGAAAGTTACATTGAAAATCAGCAGGAATTAGTACAGAATGTTCTGCAGATAATGGGTGACATTTCGAGTCGGGACCGTTCTTCAAAACCTCCTTCACGTTCCTTTGTTCTTAGGATGGTTTCCGAAGGACTCGGGCAGATGACAGACGGCGTCTGGGGTTTGGACGATTTCACCCAGAGTCACGTCTATAACGTGTGGCCAGGATATGACTACTTAGGATGGCGGAACGACAGCTTTGAAAATGGATTCGTGGAGATCTTGTTTGAGTTTGATCGCATCCGGAATTTCACTGCAATGAAGGTGCAAATTTCTCAATAATCAGTGAATCTGTCTTGATTCCCATTCATTCATTTACTCCACTCATTCCTCCCTCCATCCCTGCATCCAAACTTCCATGCATCCAACTCTCAATCTATTCATCCGTCCCTATCCACCCATCCCTTCATCCCTCTCTCCATCCATCCCCTCATCCCTCTCTCCATCCATCACTCCACCCCTCTCTCCATCCATCACTCCACCCCTCTCTCCATCCATCCCCTCATCCCTCTCTCCATTCATCTCCTCATCCCTCTCTCCATCCATCCCCTCATCCCTCTCTCCATCCATCCCCTCATCCCTCTCTCCATCCATCCCCTCATCCCTCTCTCCATCCATCACTCCACCCCTCTCTCCATCCATCCCCTCATCCCTCTCTCCATCCATCCCCTCATCCCTCTCTCCATCCATCCCCTCATCCCTCTCTCCATCCATCACTCCACCCCTCTCTCCATCCATCCCCTCATCCCTTTCTCCATCCATCTCTCCACCCCTCTCTCCATCCATCCCCTCCATCCCTCTCTCCATCCCTCTCTCCAACCCTCTCTCCAACCCTCTCTCCAACCCTCTCTCCATCCCTCTCTCCATCCACCCATCCATCCCTACTGCCTTCCCACCATCCCTCCATCCATCCAAGGGTTCTTTAAAAATAACGGCACATCTGGTCTCTCTACTTTTTTTAACATGATACGCAGGGGTAACCATTATTTCTAAACAAACTCAATGTTCCCATTGTCTTTAAAGTACAGTTTGGTACTATTGTAAAATAAATAAATTGTTACTTCCTTTTGAGGTTCAATAACAGCTGAAATGATTATATTTATATAATTGTAGTTCATTCCTGCACATAATTTTCAATCCAATGATTTCCAAAGTTCTTCGGTTGGGTAAAAAGCCAAGGTCCCCAACAGACGCTGTTCTTGGGCTCAAAATACTTGTTAAGCAAAACATTTCTAAATGAGAGGCTTTAACAGCAAGGATTGTCTAGGACCTGTAACTCCCACCATTTTACATTGCAGTTTTAACACCATCATTTGCATTGATGGCGTTGACTCGTGGCACAGTAGGGTGGTGCAGTAGGGCGGCACGGTGGCGCAGCGGTAGAGTTGCAGCCTTACAGCACCAGAGACCTGGGTTCAATCCTGACTAGGGGTTCTGCCTGTATGGAGTTTCTATGTTCTCCGTGATGACGTGAGTTTCCTCCTTGTGCTTCGATTTCTTCCCACATCCCAAAGACGTGTGGGTTTGTAGGTTAATTGGCTTCTTTAAATTATCCCTAGTGTGTAGGACTGAACTAGTGTACAGGTGATCATCGGTCAGCACAGGTTCAGAGGGCCGAAGGGCCTGCTTCCATGCTGTATATCCAAACTAAACTAAACTAAACACTCTGCAGTACTGTAACAACATTTAAAAAACATTTGGTCAGGTACATGGATTGGAACGGTTTAGCGGGATATGAGCCAAACGCGGGCAGGTGGGATTAGCGTAGATGGGGTATCTTGGTTGGCATGGGCGAGTTGGGCCGAAGTGTTGTATGACTCTATGTAGCAATGTTACAACATTTTGAGATTTAAAAAATCAAGTCTGCAATTTATCCCATCAGATAAAGCATAAAAAGAAGTTTAATTTGACACCTAATTCACTTTCATATCTCAAGTAATAAAAACGTTATGGCCATTTTCATACTCGGAAATTAGCATCTTGTTCCCTATTGATTTTCTATGGACATAACAAAAAAGCTGTGATCATGGACAGTCAAAAGCCCATAACCTTCTTAAAAATTAAGAGAACTGAATGAAATTTTCAGTTATCATAGATTGAAACATTCTGAAACAAATATAAAATAATCTTACTTGGATGACATTAAAGCATATAATTAGTTAGTTACCCAATTGTAGCTAATTTCAAACTTCAATTTACTAGATCTAAACATCTATCCATTTCTTAATAAATGATTAACATTTTTAAATAGCCTAAGTGTCCAAATAATATTCACAAATAATTCACAATAAAACATGATTTTAAAATCTCATTTACATCAATTTATAGGCCAAATGGAAGGAATTTAGTGTTCAATTGCTGTAAGTCCATTTTAAATCAGCTTTCTAGTGGGTTCCTGTGAACGCGCTGGTTTAGAACGTTCACATTGCGCTGGATTTGTGCCCTCAAATGCCCAGAAAAATACTGCGGGATATAAAGAGCCCAAAATGAACTACTTGCTATAGTAAACTTTGTATAAAGGGGTCTTAAGAAGCCCCTTTTAATGTAAAAATAAGGTACATACCTTTAATTGTAAAGCTTCTTTATAAAACCCTGGGGCTGCGAGAGGTCGCGGGTTGAGAGAGTGATTATAAAACTATTATAACTATTATTCGAGGCCTATAAAACTAATAATACCTTTTGCGACGGGGTCTTTCAGCGATTTTTCGTTAATGATTTACTAGGCTGAACATCTTCGATTGGAACAGCCTAGTAAAAATCGCGTTTTAAACCCGCCCCCTCTAAACAGCGCCAAAATCGCTCACACGGCCTGGGGCAGATTCTCAGCGACGATTCAGGTAGGTTTTGCAACATACCTACTCTATGGTTAACTTTTCCCAGTGGAGTTTCTTTTGAAAATACATTCGATACCCAGACAGATCCTGACTTAAGAACCAAAAGTCCCTTCAATCGTTGCACAATAATATATCATTAGAATTCAGCTTCACTAAATCCTAAGCATCATTAATTACAAAATTACATTTTTAAGTGGTTACATGATAACCGCTGTTAGTAGAGTACTTATTACAAACAGCTGGATTTGATTTTGCTTCAGTTACGTTATGAGATGTGTATAGTGTGTAGAACTACAGTTAATTTCAAAGGTTTCAAAGGTCTTTTATTGTCACGTGTACCAATTAAGGTACAGTGATGTGTGAATTACCATACAGCCAAACCAAAAAAAGCAACAAGCCACACAACTATATAAAAGTTAACATAAACATCCACCACAGTGGATTCCCCACATTCCTCACTGTGATGGAAGGCAATAAAGTCTAATCTTCTTCCCTCATTTTTCTCCCGGGGTCAGGGCGGTGGAACCATCCGTTGGGGCGATCGAAGCTCCCGCAGCCGGCAGTCGAAGCCCCCACGTTGGAGCGATCGAAGCCCCCGCGTCAGGGCAGTTGAAGCTCCCGTGTCGGTGCGGTCGAAGCTTCTGCGGCTTGGAGCTCCCGATGTCGGTCTCTAAACAGAGACCGCGAGCTCCAAGATGTTAAAGTCCGCAGGCACCCGCGGCAGAGCTCAGAGGTCGATCCCTGGCAAAGGGATCGCGGGCTCCACGATGATAAGTCCACGGGCACCCGCTGTAGAGCTCTTGAAGTCGGTCTCCAGCAGAGGCCGCCAACTCCTCGATGTTAGGCCGCAATGCGGACAGAGATACGATACGGAAAAAAATTGCATCTCCGTCGAGGTAATAGATTAGAAAAAGTTTCCCCCAACTCCTTCCCCCCCTCCCCCCCCCCCCCCCATAAAACAAGCTAAAGAACACAGAACACATACATTTAACACATACTAAAAAAACAATGAAGAAGAAAGAGACAGACAGACTGTTGGCGAGGCAGCTATTGCTGGCGCCACCTGGTAATTGACACAGCTTGGAACAGAGTGACTACCCAGATAGTTTTCCACAAGACAATTGCCTTAATCTATGTTTCCTGCACATTATTTTTCATCAGCGGTCCTGAGGAATGGACAAAACCAACTCCAACATATAAGCTGGACAAAATGAAGTGTGTCCAGACACTAGGTAAAAGAGAACATTTGCACACCGGTTTTAGTTCACCAGTGCTATCAAGTTTTTGCTAACATTGAGCTGCACGGTGGCGCATCAGTAGAGTTGCGGCCTTACAGAGCCAGAGACCCGAGTTCAATCCTGACCTTGGGTGCTGTCTGTACGGAGTTTGTACGTTCTCCCCGTGACCCCGTGGGATTTCTTCAGGTGCTTTCTCCGGGTCCCAACCCAAATCGTTGCATGTCCAGTCCCTCCACAGATGCCGCCTGACCCACTTGAGTTCCTCGTGCATGGAGTCATAGAGTGATACAGTGCGGAAACAGGTCCTTCGGCCCAACTTGCCCGCACCAGCCAACATGTCCCTGCTGCACTAGTCCCACCTGCCTGCATTTGGTCCAAATCCCTCCAAACTTATCCATGTGCAATTTATGTTTTGCTCAAGATTCCAGCTTTGGCGGTTCCTTGAGTGTCCAAAATAATAATCTTGTTAGGAATGTAGGCCATCCCAGCATTACGGGCAGGGAAAGAGGGTGGATTGTGATCCTATCGTAAAGTCCCTATCATGAAATTCTGTAACGCCTCATCTGCCTCATCTGCGTGACAAAAAAAATATGAGCGAGTTGAAAACATTAAGAAACTGTGGGCCAGTTTCTGTGCAGTACCATTCTATGTTCCATGTTAAGATGCTGTGGAAACAATTCAAAGTTCAAAGTTCAAAGTTCAAAGTAAACTTTATTGTCAATTCAAATAAATTGGATTGAAATTGCGTTTCCCCATACTCCAAATGTGCAAGTAATATTTATAACACAGACAGACAATATACCAATAAGATACACAATATACATTATTTAAAATATTCACAGTGTGCCAGACTGTAGTAAAATTTTGAGGTATGTTATTAAAGTGCAATAATAAAGGTGCAATATAGAAAAGTGCAAATAGCATACTGCAGACATTGAGTTAAAGTTAAATGTTCATGGAATTTTCTTGAGTGTGTTGAGTAGTCTGATGGCCTGAGGGAAAAAAGCTGTTTTTGAATCTGGTGGTTTTGCTCCGCATGCTGCGGTAGCGCTTGCCAGATGGTAGGAGAGTGAACAGTTTGTGTGCTGGGTGGGTGGTGTCTTTGATGATATTGGTTGCTCTCTTGCGACAGCGAGATGGGTATAAGTCCTGGATTGAAGGTTGGGGTGATCTGATAATCTTCTCTGCTGTCCTCACCACTCTCTGTAGTGCCTTCTGGTCAGCTATTGTTGATACATGCACAACTGACTAGCTTGCAGTTGAATTTCAGGTTAGTTTAGGAAGGAACTGTAGATGCTGGTTTAAACCGAAGATAGACACAAAATGCTGGGGGAACTCAGTGGGACAGGCAGCATCTCTGGAAAGTTTCGTTTATTATTGTCATGTGTACCAGAATACAGTGAAAAGCTTTTTGTTGCTTGTTATACAGTCAGCAAAAAGACTACAGAGGATTACAACTGTACACAGTGTACAGCTCCAGGTTAAAAGTTATAAAGGGCCTGTCCCACTGTACAAGGTAATTCAAGAGTTCTCCCGAGTTTCCCCTGATTCGAACTCGGAGAATTACGGTAATAGCCACTCGTAGGTACGCGGGGCTCTCGTGGACATTTTTCACAGTGCTGAAAAAACTTCACGAGTTACCGCGTTTCCCGAGTACCTGCTGTTAGCATTACGAGCCGCTACGGGACATCCAAGAGCTCCAACGTAGCCGTTACGTACATTCTACGTATTTACCACAAGTTTGATTTTATTTAAACTCTTGAATTATCTTGTACAGTGGGACAGGCCCTTTATGTATAGTACAAGATAAAGTCTAATTAAAGATAGCTCGAGTGTCTTCAATGTGGTAGATAGTAGATCAGGCCCGCTCTCTAGTTGATGATAGGATGGTTCAGTTGCCTGATAACAGCTGGGAAGAAATTGTCTCTGACCTTGGATATATGCATTTTCCCACCTGTACCTCTTGCCCGATGGGAGAGGGGAGAGGAGGGAGTGACCATGATGAACCTGGTCCTTGATTATGCTGCTGGCCTTGCCGAGGCAGCGTGAAGCGTAGATGGAGTCAATGGAAGGGTGAAAGAGCAAGATGTCTTGTGTTATGCTGCGTGCTTATTTGCACTAGATTTTGTGTGGAGATTTAACCTACCCTTTGCTAACTGCAGGTCCATTGCAATAACATGTTCACAAAGGCAGTGAAGATATTCCGGGAAGTGCAGTGCTTCTTCCGCTCAGAACCAGGGAAGTGGGAGCCGACCCCCGCCACATCTGTTCTGGTTCTGGATGACGTCAATCCGAGCTCCCGCTTTGTCACCGTTCCACTGCAACAGCGCATGGCAAGTGCCATCAAATGCCAGTTCTACTTTGCTGACACGTGGATGCTGTTCAGTGAAATTTCTTTCCAGTCAGGTATTGCCATGTGATTTTTTTTTTTCCTTTTGGTCTCAACTTTCAGTATTGTTTTCCCTTGCGATTCCTACAGTACATTTCTTCCCCCCCATTGGATGCTGCTTAACATTACCCTTAGCACAGTGACGCAGCTGGTAGAGCTGCTCCCTCAAAGACATATAGGTCTGTAGGTTATTTGGCTTTGTTAAAAATTGTAAATTGTCCCTAGTGTGCAGGATAGTGATAGTTTGCAGGGTGATCGCTGGTCGGCGTGGACTCGGTGGGACGAAGGGCCTGTTTCCACGCTGTATCTCTAAATGTACCAAGGTACAGTGAAAAGCTTTTTAGTACGTGTTATACAGTCAGCGAAAAGACTGTACAGGATTACAATTGTCAACAGAGTACATAAAGGGTATGACGCTTGGTGCAAGATAATGTAATCTAATTAAAAATAGTTCAAGGGTCTTCAATGAGGTAGATAGCAGGTCAGGATCGCTCTGGATAGTTGGTGATAGGATGGTTCAGTTGCCTGATAACAGCTGGGAAGAAACTGTTCCTGAAACTGAAGGTATGTATTTTCACATTTTGCCTGATGGGGAGGGGAGAAGAGGTAAAAAGAGATGGGGCAAACAATCCTATCAAATCAGATACTATACATAAATACAATCTAGCAAATCTCAAGTGCAGCAGGTAGTTGACGCATTGCACTTATCTTACTGATAATATTAATAATGTTACTGATTCGTATGTGAAAAAATAATGTAACTATCTTGGGGCACGTGATGACAAAGGAATTATTGAACCGTCGAGCAAAGGGAAAGATGCAGAGTGAATGTAGTTCTCAGCATTGTAGCGCATCAGTTCCAGAGATTCATTCAGATCCCAATGGAAATCTGCCGCTACAAACATCTCTCGATCTGACAAGAGGTGAAATCTGACTGCTGGTGCTACGTTTGCATCGTAAATAAAACGAAGAAATTCATAAAATAAGAAGATTTCACAATGGCACGATTGTTCTTCTCTTTGCAGACACTGCGATGTACAACAACTCGGGCGTTCACCCAACAGTGAACATCGACACTACAACCCACAGTGACATTGGTAAGAAGCTACGGATTCAGCTAAAGACCTCCAAACACATTCAAACAAGCCTTGTCTCCCCATTAGATATTCCGAAAGAATGATGTCTTATTTCCCTTATCACATACACACATGCTGAGAAAATGATATCGCTGGTGCCAGGATATGTCATATAACCATATAACAATTACAGCACGGAAACAGGCCGAAACTCGATCCTACAAGTCCGTGCCAAACAACTTTTTTCCCTTAGTCCCACCTGCCTGCACTCATACCATAACCCTCCATTCCCTTCTCATCCATATGCCTAACCAATTTATTTTTAAATGTCAACAAATTCTTTTTTTTAACTTATTTATTTGTATTTTATTTTAATCTGGTAGGAACTGCAGTTGCTGTGACTTTATGCTGGGCCACTGACAAATGTAATAGCCTCTCTGTTACATGGATAAATATCACTCAATTTCCAGTTTCTCCAACAGTGCCTCAAAATACTGAGGAGCAGTGTGAATGCATTCAGGAATAGGTCAGCACATCCATCATCTCTCCGTCTGTTAATGCAGGTCACCTCAGGTCATCTGTAGGAGGGAATTCTGTGCTATACCCGTACCCTGTATCTGGCTTTACTCAGATAGGCACAGACACAAAATAAAACATAGATCAGTGGTGAGTCTCTCAAACAAGTCGGTTTATTGAAGGCCTTAACAGTGTGCACTGAAAAACACTTTGAGAGAACCCCAAGATTTGTTCACTTTCAAAGATTCGCAGTACCTACAGCTTGTATCTGTTCTCGTGGCACAATGGTCACATGAATTCTATATATTTTTAAATGTCATCATTGATCAATGTCACTGTAACCTTTCATCTTTGTCTTTCCCGAGAGATATCTTTAACCCTATGCTCCCTGTTACTCAGTACACCACTCTTCCCATTTTGTATAACAAATAGGTAATCATAAATGTCAGTACTACTGATTAGTTTTATTACCCCCAATATTTGCTTCAACTAAACTAGCTGTGCTTTGGAACCTGAACACCATAATAAATCTATTCACTGCTTCACTAACATCCTTAACGGACCCCTATGTTGGCCACTTTTCCCATCATGCTTCCCCAGTATGTAAACTCTTGGGTTAAACAGATTATGAACTATGTTTATTCATTCATTTGTTCTATATCTCTCTGTATTGTCTATATCTCTCGCTTGACTCTCAGTCTGAATGAGGGTCTAGACCCGAAACGTCACCTATGCCCTTTCCTCAGAGATGCTGCCTGTCCCGCTGTCTAGCTTTTTGTGTCTATTTTCATTATTTCCTTATACTTTTCTAAATGTTTTACATCATTTGAGGCCCCAACAACATTCTGGTGTTGTGAGATGTGTGTGTATGTAAGGGATCTGCATGAATGCAGGTACGAAATCTGTGTAAAGAGCCCAGGTTCCAGCCCTCTCGAGACTTCAATGCCATGGACCAAGACCCTGCTCTAACTAGACTTATAAGTTTCAGGTGAGAGGAGAAAGATTTAATAGGAACCTGAGAGGCAACTTTTTCCACATGGAAGATAGTGAGTTTATGGAACAGGTTGCCAAAGAAGGTTGTTGAGGCACTATCTATTAGTTTACTTTAGTTTTGTTTATTAACATATGCACCAAGATATGGTGAAAAGCTTTTGTTGCATGCTAACCAGTCAGCGGAAAGACAATACATGAATAAAATTGAGCCATCCAAATATAGGATAACGGGAATAATCGTTAGTGCACAAAGTCGATTAAAGATAGAACGAGGGTCTCCAATGAGGTAGATCTAAGATTTAAAAGACATTCGGACAGGAACATGGATAGGAAAGGTTGATGTACTCCAAAGTGCAATCAGTTCGCAGTGTGTGTTTCAGTGTGCTTTAAAAAAAATTGCCCTTCAGGTTCCTATTAAACTTTTCCCCTCTCACCTGAAACCTATAAACAACCAGCTCTATAAGTCTAGATAGAGCAGGGATAGCCCATGGCATGGAAGACCAATTAGGGCTTGAAACTGGGCTCATTACATACATTTATCACCCGAGGGCCTCAGATAACGAGGTGGTGTTGCCTGCATTAATCAGACCAAGAATTGATTAAATCGAGTCTCGACCCGAAGCGTCACCCATTCCTTCCATCCAAAGATGCCGACTGTTCCGCTGAGTTACTCCAGCATTTTGTGTTTATCAAAGAGTTGATGAACGTACGCACACTATTCCTGAATGCATTTGTGCTATTACTCTGTACTTTGATGTACCCCAGAGCAATCAGCTAGCAGTCCGTGTGTGCTTCAATATACTGAGATTTACACAATGAAAAGCACCCAAAACTGTTTCAGCCCGAGTTCCTTAGAGATGAGTCAAATACAAGTACAATTGTCTTGAAAGTATTCATGATCTATTTTGTATAAACCCACTTCCAACCAGCTAATTGACCGACTCCATTCGGTTTCATCTCGGCAAGAAATAAACTTTTATAGCCACGCATTCCAAAGAGATTAACTGTCACTGATTGTAGAACGCAAACAGGATATATTTCAATTACTGACCTGAACGGCTGCCAGTTAATGAATCAGCCAATGTGGCGCACAAATCTTGTTCTGTTTCCGAGCCTGTGTTTATCGTGTCACATTCTCTTTGAAGACCAATGTTGGAAGACCGTGTCCTTGGTTCATTGGTTCATTCTGGGACGTCATACAACAGTACAGCACAGGAACAGACTCCTCCAGCCCACAATGTCTGTGCCTAACACAATGCCAAGATAAACTATTCTCCTCAGCCTGTACGTGATTCATATCCCTCCTTATCCTGCATGTAAATGTGCCTGTCCAGAAGCCTCTTAAACACCGCTATCGTATCTGCCTCCACCACCACTTCTGGCAGCATGTTTCAGGCACACACTACCCTCTGTGTAAAAAAACTTGCCCCGCACATCTCCTTTAATCTTTCCCCCTCTGAACTTAAAACAATGTCTTTTAGTCTTTTACATTCCTATCCTGGGAAAAATGGTTGTGACAGACTACTCTATCTATGCCTCATAATTTTATATACTCCCATCAAGCATATACATCGAATGCATCTACTGCATTTGGTGGTCCTGATGTGGCCTCCGTTACATCAGCGAGACCAAGCATAGACTAGGCGAACGTTTCACCAAAAACCTATGCTCAATCCGCCAAGGCCTGCTGGATCTCCCAGTTGCCAACCATTTTAATATTTCCACTCAATCCCACAATGACCTTTCTCTCCCGGGCCGCGTCCATTGCCAGAGTGAGGCCACACGCAAACTGGAGGAACAGCACCTCGTATTCCGCTTGGGTAGCTTCCAGCTAACATAGAAACATAGAAAATAGGTGCAGGAGTAGGCCATTCGGCCCTTCGAGCCTGCACCGCCATTCAATATGATCATGGCTGATCATCCAACTCAGTATCCTGTACCTGCCCTCTCTCCATACCCGCTGATCCCTTTAGCCACAAGGGCCACGTCTAACTCCCGCTTAAATATAGCCAATGAACTGGCCTCAACTACCTTCTGTGGCAGAGAATTCCACAGATTCACCACTCTCTGTGTAAAAAATGATTTTCTCATCTCGGTCCTAAAAGACTTCCCTCTTATCCTTAAACTGTGACCCCTAGTTCTGGACTTCCCCAACATCGGGAATAATCTTCCTGCATCTAGCCTGTCCAACCCCTTAAGAATGTTGTAAGTTTCTATAAGATCCCCCCTCAATCTTCTGAATTCCAGCGAGTACAAGCCGAGTCTATCCAGTCTTTTTTCATATGAAAGTCCTGTCATCCCAGGAATCAGTCTGGTGAACCTTCTCTGTACTCCCTCTATGGCAAGAATGTCTTTCCTCAGATTAGGAGACCAAAACTGTACGCAATACTCGTGGTGTGGTCTCACCAAGACCCTGTACAACTGCATTAGAACCTCCCTGCTCTTATACTCAAATCCTTTTGCTATGAATGCTAACATACCATTTGCTTTCTTCACTGCCTGCTGCACCTGCATTCCTACTTTCAATGACTGGTGTACCATGACACCCAGGTCTCGTTGCATCTCCCCTTTTCCTAATCAGTCACCATTCAGATAATAGTCTACTTTCCTGTTTTTGCCACCAAAGTGGATAACCTCACATTTATCCACATTATACTGCATCTGCCATGCATTTGCCCACTCACCCAACCTATTCAAGTCACCTTGCAGCCTCCTAGCATTCTCCTCACAGCTAACACTGCCCCCAAGCTTCGTGTCATCCGCAAACTTGGAGATGTTGCATTCAATTCCCTCATCCAGATCATTAATATATTATTGTAAATAGCTGGGGTCCCAGCACTGAGCCTTGCGGTACCCCACTAGTCACTGCCTGCCATTGTGAAAAGGACCCGTTTACTCCCACTCTTTGCACGGTATGAACATTGAATTCCCCAATTTTGGGTAACTACCTTACAAACAACTCCTCCCCTTTCCTCACCCCCCTCTATTCCCTGTGGCCCACCTGGAGTTGCACATATTTCACCCTTTCCTCCTCCCCCTGTCCCTTCCACCTATATTCCTTCCTTCCTCTGGCTTCACAATTCGCACCTTTTACAACCTTATCTCACACTTTTAGTCTCTTCATCTCTGGTCTTCATCCAATCATCTACCTATCACCACCCCCACCTCCCTTCACCTATATCCACCTATCACTTGTCAGGCTTCTATCACTTGTCACCCATTCCTTCTATATATACAACAAAATCGAAAGTGAAGTCGAAAGTAAAACGTTGTTTTTTTTAATACAGGCATCTTGTCATGTCATAATTAAAAACCTCTGTTGTACATGCTTGGTATTTAGCCTTGAGGTTTTGCTGTATTCTTGCTCGGATGCCATGTGTAATCCCCATTGTGTCCTCAGACATCAACCCAATGCATAAAGTGGACGACAGCAACACTCGAATCCTCATTGGATGCTTGGTGGCTATTATTTTCATCCTGGTCGCGATCATCGTCATCATCTTGTGGCGCCAGTTTTGGCAGAAGATGCTGGAAAAGGTGACTTTCCCCGACTCTGTATTAGGATCCGCACATTGCCAACCCTTCTGTACAGGATCTGGTGGCTGTAATCATAGATGTCAAGGAACGCAACCCACTAATGAGAGGGGAAGCAGATATTGGGGGAATTGGGAATGGTGGGAATGAGTGATAGTCTGGTGAACATCAATGGAAATAGGGCAGATGGATAATTGTGGTGGACATTTTAACCAGAATCTAGCGTTCTGATGAAAACCAGCTCACCATAGTTAATTGACCAGTTCTGCTCACAAATGCATTGTGCATCATCAGCATTTTATGGTGTCAGGGCCATATCCCAATTGGGAGAGATTGGATTGGCCAGGTCTGTTTTCCCTGGAGCAAAGGAGACTGGGGATGGGGCACCTTATTGATGTATAGAAAATGATGACGGGGAAATATAGGGGAGATGGTAAGAATCAAGAATCATTTTCCCTTTGTGTGGGTGTCCAAAACAAGAGGGCTTATAAGGTTTCAAATGTCTTTTATTGTCACGTGTACCAATTAAGGAACAGTGATATGCAAATTACCATACAGTCATACGAGAAAAAAAAGCAACAAGACACACAACTATATAAAAGTTAACATAAACATCCACCACGGCAGATTCCCCGCATTCCCCACTGTGATGGAAGGGAAATAAGTCCTAGCTTCTTCCTCTTTATTTCTCCCGTGATCGGGGCAGTCGAACCGTCAGGGCGATCAAAGCTCCCGCAGCTGGCGGTCGAAGCTCCCCCGTCAGGGCGATCGAAACTCCCACGGCTTGGAGCTCCCGATGTCGTTCTCTGACCAAAGACGGCGAGCTCCGTGATGTAAGTCCGCAAGCACCCATGGTTGGTGCTACGAGGTCGATCCCTGGCAAAGGGATCGCGCGCTCCGCAATGTTAAAGTCCCATAGGCACCCGCGGAGTAGCTCTCAAAAGTTGGTCTCCAGCAAAGGCTGCCAACTCCTCGATGTCAGTGCGCAGTTGGAGACACGATACGGGAAATAAAATCGAATCTCCGTCGAGGTAAGAGATTAGAAAACGTTTCCCCCAACCCCCTCCCCCACCACCCACATAAAACAAGCTAAAGAGCACTAAAAACATACATTTAACACATACTATTTAAACACAAAGAAGGAAGGGACAGACAGACTGTTGGCGAGGCAGGTTCAGAGGAGATCTGAAGGGGAATATTTTCAGACAGAATGTAGTTGGAATCTTAAACCTGGTGCTTGAGAAGATGGTGGTGAAGTACTTTTGCAACATTTTGGAAGCATCCTAGAGTCATAGAGCATGGAAATTGACCCTTTGGCCCAACTTGCCCACACCGACCAACATATCCCATCTACATTAGTCCAATTCTGACTGCATTTGGCCCATATCCCTCTAAACCGGTCCTATCCTTGTACCTATCTAAATGTTTCTTAAACGTTGCGATAGTACCTGTGAATCCTAATCCTTATAGCCTGACATAACCACTTGCATTACCGAAGCATAGAAGGCTACAGACCAAATGTGGTTTAATGGGCCAAGTATAGAAACATAGAAATTAGGTGCAGGAGGAGGTCATTCGGCCCTTCGAGCCTGCACCGCCATTCAATATGATGATGGCTGATCATCCAACTCAGTATCCTGTACCTGCCTTCGCTCCATACCCCCTGATCCCTTTAGCCACAAGGGCCACATCTAACCCCATCTTAAATATAGCCAATGAACTGGCCTCAACTACCTTCTGTGGCAGAGAATTCCAGAGATTCACCACTCTCTGTGTGAAAAATGTTTTTCTCATCTCGGTCCTAAAAGATTTCCCCTTTATCGTTAAACTGTGACCCCTTGTTCTGGACTTCCCCAACATCGGGATCAATCTTCCTGCATCTAGCCTGTCAAACCCCTTAAGAATTTTGTAAGTTTCTACAAGATCCCCCCTCAATCTTCTAAATTCTTGCGAGTACAGATAAGTCATAAGTATAGATAAGTCAGCATGACCTGGTGGACTGCAGGACCTTTTTCCGTATTCTCCACATACCTAAAAAGAGACAGGACCTATCATTCAGATGGCATTTGAGTCATGTAGATTGCCATCAATCAATTTGGCAGCATTTCAAAGAGCAAGCGTTGTATTATTGAGAAGATCATCGTGGCTTCTTCTGAGTCCGATTCCAAGATCCTCATCACATTTGCACTCCCAGTGATTTGATAGGATCTGCAGCAAAAAAAAAATGCAGAGGATTATTGTTTTTCTGCCCACTAGTTAGGATCACTTACGCCAATTGAAGAACCTATTGGTTTTCTCAACTGATGTGCAGGCTTAGGATAGATTTGGCACAGAGCTACATCACAAAACTGCACATTGAGCTAAAGAGCATTTTGGGTCCCTGTGAGACACATGTGGGCCCAAGTGATAAGGGGAAATCTATACTGGATTTCACTTTAGAGACTTCCATGTAGGCGAGTATTCCATCAGCTAATGTAGTTGTAATACTTTACTGCATCTGCCCATGATCAAAGCACACATTTTAAAAAATATTTTGGGCTTCATACACAAAGACGCAAGGTGGACGTTGGCTGAAAAGCTAGTGTTCATTTCCCACTTCTACCTGTTTCGCTTTCCTGAAATCCGATAACTTTTGTGGCCAAGTCCATTCTGCAGAATTTAGCAATAATCGGTTGATTTATTCAGAACAAATGTGCACACACATAAGAACATAGCAAGAGTATAGGCTACTTAGACCTTCAGGTCTTTTATAACTCAATTACATTGTATTTAGTTTATTTCTTAACCAATCCTATCAATTATGATTTTGTAA